>NW_022985450.1:812302-914252 GCF_010093595.1 Mytilinidion resinicola | reverse complement strand
CCCTCTGTTTGTCTTCCTGTTGTCTGTGGGTATCGAGTTTGGTGGTGGCAAGCCGCCAAGACCCGTGAAAACTCTGCCATTCTGGCGGCGTTGAGGACGACGTTTCCAAAGACGACCTCTAGCCACGACGCAACGCCGCTGCACCAGTAATGAACGTGATTCTCACTCTCGTACGGGCCTTGCGGTTCGAACGAGACGGAAAGGAACGCCCGTACGACAATACGGGTCGAATCACGATTTTGGTGTTCCTTTTGGACTAGAGCATACCGTCTATATCTGACCAACGCCATGATTTAACATGCCCATGATGGTGAAGATGTAAGTGCTTGGTGGGAATGGTCAAGATAATGTAGTAAAATATCGGTTTTCTGAAACTCTTTAGCGCCATGTGAAGCGCTTCACAGAGATTTCAGAAACCTCAAAGGCGTTCAGATCCATGCCTTCCACAGGACTTGCTGGGCTACCTCAGGCGGTGGTAGAGATGTGTACACAGACTACGCCCGCGACCTATTGCCCCAAGTCCTCTATGGTACATCGAAGCACGACAAGCCGTATTAAAAAAATAAGGACGCCTCCAAGGTTTGCGGTAGCATTATAAGAAGATTTGACTCCGTCGTTGAGAGGGCTTGTAGAGTTGGATCGACAGAATAGGATCAGACTGAACGAGATATATCGACAACACTCGGTTGACTTCAGCCTTTTCAAATAGGGACTATTTTTCTCCGGTGGCTAAAGTCGGGTCGATATCGTGAATTGACAAACTTGAAGAACACGCCGTAGAATGAGTTTGTTGTACGTGCTGTCATGGTAATGAGAGAGATGAAGCCACGGCTGGTATGGAGGTCAAGACAATGTTGTGATGTCAGAATGATGTCTTTGTGACCTTGTGGTGTTTGCCCTGATGATGCATAAATGACATGAGATAAAACCCCAGACGAAACCTGAAATAGAAAGGCGCTAGCCACTCATTTGGCCTTCCACAAATCAATGATCGAGTCCAAATCTAGCTTCCCGCTCCTAAAGCCCCCTGAATACTTCTTGGATTCTTGTTCGTACGAAAGACCCGTTTGCTAGGTACCAGCCCGCTGTGACTTCCGGTTCATAGAAACGCGTTCAGTCAATTTTGGCACGCGGCTTTTGGGTAGTATGGCGTTCATCGAAATCTTGTAGTGAATTTCTTGGGGCGTGATACCAAGGTTTCCCGCAAAACGAAGCAATAAAAAAAGCGGGTTCAAAACTTGAAAGCTATTTACAAAATGATTCATAAATGACCTTCGAAATAACCACATAGCTTGACTAATCGATGGATCAATTGGTTCATCGGAATATAACTCGTATTTCGTCTAACTCTTTCGGTACGCTGGTGTAAATCGCTTAGACGTTTTGGGTTTAGGAATATTTTGCTTCTTTACTTATCCCGATTCGCGCCTCGTCTTATTCACACGGTACTATCAGATCGTACTATGGTAGATGTGATCATGAATAGCCTTCGATCTCTTCCTTTACAGTATCTTACAGATGATAGCAACAAGTGTTTGATTGGAGACGTTCCCAAACCATCGCATGCCAACCAAAATGCCCTAGCAAGAACGCCATCATATGCCTTTCCCCGCCATTCTTGATATGTACAAGCATGCGTCGTCATCCGATCGTCCATCTGCAACCATCCCTAGTCCTTCCTCAACTCTCCCGAACGCTTCACAACCTCCACCACCCCATCCTTCTTCCTCACCTCTACATACCCCTCAGGCACTACGTTTGGACCCTCGTCTCCACTCGTCACCCGCACCCTTTGTGTCGGCTTGCCCGCATACAGCATGTATCCCTTCTCCTCAATTGTTCCGACTGTGGCATCGCCGGAACCGGCACCCTCGAGCTCGGTCGATAGTCCCACGGGTCGGTTTCCTCGGAAGCGTTTGCGCATATCGATCATGCCGCGCTTGCATTGGCCGTAGCCTTTTTGGAGTTGTTGGCATTGGGTAGGTAGGGTCTCGTTGAGTGGCGGTCGCAGGCAGTCGGAGGGCGCGTGGCGGTCGATCATTATGCAGTCGGAGTTTTGGAGGCATGCGGCTAGAGCTTGCCCTAAATATTGATGTTAGAAATGGGTCTGGATAGCTTTCAAGGTTGTGGAGGGATGCATACGGATGTCTTTGCAGGAGGCGGGCATGGCTGCGGTTGGCTGTATGGGCCTCGATGATGGCGCGTGTTGATATTTTCAAGTACAGAATTCAGGTCACCGATTCATAGGGCGCGTCGATATACAGAGCTGTAGATGCAGGCGTGGTGGTGAGGTTTTCGAATGGTTCGACATGGAATTGTTCCGCCCGTTGCCAAGACCGGCCGGCTGCAGCTGTCACATGTTCGGGACTTCGCTGTTCACGTCATGGGTATTCTAACCAGGGGCAGGCAGTCCAGTCCACCAACAAAACAGAGGTGGGGTGGAGCCCTCAACACCACCGCCTAGACCATCGCGTGCATCGCCATCGTCCGATTGCCAGCAGCTACTGGCGGTGAGCATGCATACTCGACTTTTAGCCCGGAAGCTTAACACGAGATCGTTCACATAGCACTCTAGCGGACCTCCCCGAACAGTGCTCTTACCTCGACCACACCGCCAGGATGCCTCACATTCCATTCCTCTCGCGGCTTCACATCCGCGAGTACCTCGCCCTCATGCTCAGCTTCTTCCTCATCACCCTCGAGTCTCTCATTGCGCTCATTACCCTGATGCTACCGACCCCCATCATAGCCCTCTGCTACAAAGCCACCCGCCGGGCTTTCAACTACCTGTCCACTCCGCAAGGCCGTCGCCAACGCCAAAAAAAGAAGGCAGTTAGCTCCAGCATTGCCAATGCCTCAGACTTCGTCGAGCTGTGCGAGTTGTTTGGATACTATGCGGAGGAACATATTGTGCAGACGAAGGACGGATATTTACTTGGGCTGCATAGACTGGCCTATCGGAGAGGCGAAGAGGGCCTGAGGGTCAACTATGGAACAAATGGGGATACTGTGAGGAAGAAGGTTGTTTATATGCATCATGGCTTGATGATGAATAGCGAGGTGTGGGTCTGCTTGACGGAGAGGGAGAGGTGCTTGCCATTTGTTTTGGTGGAGCGAGGATACGACGTTTGGGTGAGTTTTGATATATTTCTTGTCAATTGGGACCATCCCTCGATTCTAGAACTCTTCCCACGGTCCACGATTTGCAGTGCCAAAGAAATGCGGTTCTACTAGTTCGGTGTACCAGTCAACGAGGCTTCTATCCCTACCAGTCGTCTTTCAGAGACCATTTGCTAATACTGTACAGCTCGGAAACAATCGCGGAAATAAATACTCCAAAAAGTCAGTCCATTGCGCTCCAACCTCGACAGCATTCTGGAACTTCTCAATGGACCAATTCGCCTTCCATGATATCCCCGACAGCATCGATTACATCCTGGCTACTACTCATCAACCCTCGCTCTCCTACATCGGCTTCTCACAAGGCACTGCCCAAGCCTTCGCTACTCTCTCCATTCATCCGACACTCAATGAGAAAGTCGACGTCTTTATTGCGCTCGCTCCGGCCATGTCTCCCAAGGGGCTAACATCCCAGATCGTCGATACATTCGTCAAGGCCTCCCCGGAAGTACTGTTCCTCGCTTTCGGTCGCCGGGCTATCCTGGGCTCAGCCACAATGTGGCAAGCGATCTTGTATCCACCAATCTTCGTCCGCTTGATCGACCATTCCCTTACTTTCCTCTTTGGATGGACGGGCGTCAACATCACCCCACATCAAAAGCTAGCCGCATACCCACATCTATACTCGTTCACTAGCACGAAGAGTGTGGTGCATTGGTTTCAGATTATCCGAAATGGTCACTTCCAGATGTATGACGACGAAGCGCCCCCCTCGCTAGCCCTCACGAACCCGAACAAGTATTACAAGATTGCGAAATTCCCAACTCGCAACATCAAAACTCCAATCGTGCTTGTCTACGGCGGGTCCGACAGTCTCGTTGATATAGACGTCATGTTGCACGAGCTGCCCCGCCACACCGTTGCGAAAGAGATCCCACATTACGAACATCTCGACTTCCTCTGGGCTAGTTCCGTCAACGAACTCGTCTTCCCGCACGTCTTCGACGCCCTGGAAGAGTACGCGACTGGCGACACATCCAGTCCAAGCGGCAGCATAACCCGGAAAGAAAAAAGGCGGGAATTCCGCTCGCCAGCACGCTACGCCTTCCCAGAACGAAAACAAATCGGCGACGTCGGCGACGAAGAGGACGAAGACGAGAGCTCATCCAGCCCAGCCGCCTTCCGCGCGACAAAGGTAAGCCAGAACACCTCACATCAGCATGTTCCGGTAAGAGCCCCGGAAACTCCATCGCCCGCGCACACGAATCGTAAAACTTCCATCACGCGTGTCCTTTCAGGCAGCGGCAAACGCACGCATACGCCTTCGCCTGCCCGTGCCGCCGCTGCGGTGATGCCGGCGTCTGCGCAACCTTCTACGTCGGAGAACTCGCCGCCTCACCAGCAGGACTCGCCATCTGGCACTCAGCTCACGAACCAGACGTCGACGTCCCGCCCGGAGGGCTGGTGGAGTAGCGACGAGGTCGCTGGCTCACCCAAGGGCTCTGCTGCGTCGACTAGGTCGCCGTCGCGGAATAGCTTCGAAAGTGGACGTGGGGTATACGGTATGAAAGGAATCCAGATCGGTGCGAGTAAAGCGGTTGGTGGTGTCATCAGTGACATGGGTGTGGGTGTTGGTGGAGGGAGTCGGAGTGGGAGCGTGGAGAATTTGGCGAAGAAAGAAGAGACGAAGAAGAGGAGGTGGAAGGGGCGGAAGAAGGGGGAGGTTGCGGCGTAGAGACTGGATATGAGACAAACGTATATATGGGTGGTCACTTTTGGCTAAGAGCGTCATGGGATTTGGTTATTCTTAGTGAGAACCGGAGGCGAGAAAGTTATAGATGTGTATACATATGTCGCGACACATGAGACTGGTTTGTTCTTAGAACTGTGTTCTGCAAGCATATGGGGTGCCTTGCTGGGTTTAGGGATTGTTCAAAACAATGAGTTTTCATCTCGCTTGGTTTCGCGAAAGTACTTTGAGGCCTCTCGTACGGTGCTTAGAAGGTGTACGCAGGCAGCGAGACACTCAGGTTTGTTATTATTTTCGTAGAGCTTGACAGCAAGACGAATTATTTTCTTTCTCTGAACCTGGTCTGCATTAGAACCATATACTATATTCCACGTTAGTAGAGGTTTATTAAGTGATTGGCTGTTTGCATTTGCGTTTGTTTCAGGCTCAATTAAATGTGGCTATTTCTTTCTTGAGGAACCTTAAAAAGATTCCCATTTTTCCAAAAAGCTAAGAGCAAATTTGGCTCATTTCCCTCATCTTCAGATTTCCAAATCCACTAAGCCGTTCCTGAAATGCTAGAAAAGAGCGCGGAAGGCCCACCACCATCTCCGGAAGGACAAGTAGAGGATTCTCACGAACATAGTACGACGGGCTACGGTGGGCCAGATTCCGGACAGTCTGTGCGGATGGGCAGTCCAGATGGCCAGACCGGGGAACAGGAAAGCAATGAGGTCTCCGCGAGAGCAGAGTCAACGTCGGACCCACGTGTTGCAGGAAATGAGGGCGATGCGCCGCCTCTGCCTACAGGATATCCTAGAGTCGACCTAGAGGAAGACAGGAGAGAGGTTCTAGGTGACCAGACCGTCGATGATGTACCGCCCTCCCGTTCATCATCGCCCGCCAGCGATGGGGAAGAGGAGGCGCAGGAGGACAGCAATGACACTACATGGTCTACGCTTGAAGAACCGAATGAGTCAGAAGTCGTCAACCAAAGCCTCGTCAACGCCCCAGAGAGGGCTGAGCAGGTGGACGCGAACAGCACCGACCCAGATACGCTCCAAGCGACCGAAGACCCATCCAGTGAAACCTTGGCTCAGGTGCTGATCAGCTACGACATTGAGGAGGCGGATGCACTAAGATACATAGGATTTACCGTGCCGGACAGCGAAGTGGAAACCTTGGCAGCCCGTCTACTCTCGTTGGAGACGCGGCAAGAGGAGCTAGATATAGTCGCAGATCGTATACAGAGGAGGATGCAGAGGGATTTTGAGGAAGATTTGGCGAGGAAGGCGCGAACACGGTGCGACTCCTTTGAGATGGAATTGGAATCGGAAGACGAAGGCGATCCTGGGGAAGATGGGTTGGAAAACTTGGGGGATGAGGAGGAGGATGATGAGGGGCTTCCGGATCGTGGTGATGGTCAAGGTGTAGAGGTAGGCGAGGAAGAGAAAGAAGACGAGGCACCATTGGACGATGTCGAAGAAGTGAGAAAACAGATCGCGATGTTGAAGATGGAGAATTGAGCTGCAGTATTGTAGAAGATCGAGAGGAGATCGAAAAATGCATAGAATTTCGTCTTTGTTAGTAGGTAAGGTAAACACTCTATTCTTACAGTGCCTTGCCACAGGATATCCGTACGCTTTCCTGCCACTGTCTATGGGGCTCCAACGTACTAATAGAAATCGGGTCAGCAAACATATTTTTGATCTGCGTACACCCTGTTGACGCTGTCTGGGATAGCCTCACGAGTTTACCAGTTATCCAAAATGCCCAACTTTTCTCTTATTCGGAACGCTGAAAATACTTTGAAGCTCCTCATGCAGTGGCAAACGAGTGTGCAGATCGTCGCATTGAGCTTGCTTCAACTCTGCTTATTCTACAAATTGAAAAGGGTAAGACGATATCACATGCCGTCGGCCGTGCGAACATGACGCACGGACGTTGTTTAGAGATGTTGACGATGAAGGACAGCCCCACATCAACGAACCCTTCTCGCCATATCAAATTTCTCGCCTTGGTTCTGCATGTTATCTGTAAGCTTTCCCCCTCCATCTCGCCCTCTCTAATTCAACTTCCTCTCTGCCGTCCTTATCCGCTCATCACTCAATCAACCCCTGCGAGGATGGTAGAACTCCAGTCACCACCACCAAAGCACGAGGACGCAGCCGACACATGTGATACGCGCGAGCAGCCGCCAGATCGTAGGTTCCGACTAACCTCACTGCCCTCAAAGCCCGTCACTCCACCCGACGGCCACTGACACCAGCAGACGCTACCGCTTGCCCAGACTCCGGAGGAACCGCAGCTCACCATCAACCCAAGATGGGCGCCTTCATGTCCATACTCAACCGCACGGCAGAGAAGACAGCCGAGCAGCCCGGTGATGGTGCATACACTGTGTTTTCTTCGCAGGGCCCAGTCAAGCGCCAGACCTGGCGTGAGACTCTTTGGTGGCAGCCAGCTACGGCCGAACCTAAAGATGTGGAAACTGCACTCCCAACGCAGCAAGATGCTGAGGAGCCCATCCCGTCTGAGAGTCGCTCCGAACAAGGAGCCATTGCCGTTTACGAAAACAAGGGTAATGATACTGAGGCCACACCGCCCAAATCACAGACCAGCGAAGATGAAACCTTGGTCCAGGACAACAAAGAGAACGTAGTGCCTCCACGTACAGTGAATGATACTGAAGCGGAAGCCACATCGACCGAGAACTCCGCCGAGCACGAAGGTGTCGATCAAGCCAAGGAGGATCCATTCCGGTACCCGCTTCCCCAGCCGGACGGGTCTACGTCCGCCCCGACTCATCCCAATCAGCACCATCCGTTCGATGAAGCTGGCGACTTGACAGACCTACCGGAGGACAACTCCGCCCAGAACCAAGACACCGAGTCATACGACTATATCTATGTCGTACGTATACTACGTCACGCCACTACCGAGTCGGTTTCATACTGATGAATTGGTATAGGCTGTTGGTCCCGCAGGTGGACGTATGGCATCCTGGGATAAACGTGGAAGCGATACCCGTTACGTGAGGGTCCCAAAGGATCCGCTCTTCGATGCCCAAATTGCAGCAATGATTCAAGACACAGGAGTTTCATGGTTCGAGGCAGTTGAGGCACTGTTCACTTTTGAAGGGAAGGTGATGGTGATAAAGCCCTTCCACGAACACGAAGATTCTGGAGGGTATGACTTTCCGCAGCCAGATGGACCCAAGTCGGACCCCCTTCCTCGCGCCGTCCCGATCGATGCCGAGGGCAAGCCCATCCCGCCCGGAACGAGTCTCAACCTGCCGGCTCGAGTGGCAACGAAACTGGAGCATCTAGATCCTGTGCTCCAAGTGCAGGTCGTAGAACTCATGGAACAATGCGATATATCTCTACAAGAAGCGCTGGAACTCGTGCTTGGCGGTGATACAGAGAGCAAGGAAAAGGCAGCCGCAGACCGCAAGCAGCAAGAGATTCGCGAGGCACATGACATAGATGCACTCGCAAAGGAGTATGACAGAGAAGACGATGAGTGGTTGTACGACGAATCCTACAACGGATACGACACTGCTGTTGAAGGTCCCGAGCAGAGCATCGACGGTGATACCGAGGGAGGTGGAAGCGATGATGAGAAGGAGGACGATGCCAAAGCAGATTCCCTCTACTCAATGTCGGATCATGAGGATGGTGGAGTTCTCTTGTAGGGGTACTCGACTGTAGGAATCGGTGATCAGTCGTGTACTTGCTAGACGAGACTTGGCTTGGGTTAGTATCTGTATTCTGCGGTTTTGAAGCGATCACGACGCAAAGTATTCGCAAAACCTGGATTAGATGGGGACCTGTATCACCACTTCATGGTTTTGCTAAGGATTGTTACTTCATAGCATGACATCTTGTAATTCATAAACTAAACAGTCTCCGAGGAGCATTACACCTGAACACAATTCCCTGCTCGTGTGTGATCCCTGAAACTGGAAATATATTGATTGCTTGTGTGATGAGAAGACGAATAGAGTGATGGATCTCTACCGTTCGGAGGTTTAGGCATCGCTCCATCAATTCGGTATCCTCGTTCGAGTTGGCTTCATTGCTCCAGCGGTTTGTAAAGTCGCTAAAGCCCTTGAAGTTGAAGCTCAAGTGTCGAACCGATCCGGCGAAGTCAGGGGCAGCTGCGAGCCATTTCTTGAAGATTTCAAGCTCTATAAGACTGATAATCTTGAAAAGCTCCCGCTTGAAGAAGCTAATAGAAGCTTCTTGGCGTACTTGGCGGTAGACGAAGCACAATGCGGGGATGATCGTATGGTCTTGGAGCATGCTGGGATACAGGCAGACGTATATTCGGGAGGGGCACCAAAGGCTACTGTATACCATGTCCCGCAGCTCGCGAGGAAGGTCGAGGAAGCGAAACTGTGATCTTAGTAATTTGCTAAGAAATGGTAGAATTGGGAAGTTTTACCGGCTCTGGTTCTGGTTCTTGGTTTGACAATGTAGCCCTAGGCCAGATCCTCCTGTACCGCTCTAGGGCTAGGCTAATGAAATAGTGCACCCATCCGAGTACGGGAGGGTCGGTGATAGTAACGTTATCTCGCTCAGCGGTCGTGACTATGGTAGACCCGGGTTCGAGTAAGAGCGGCACTGCTCCAGGTAGAAGGAGTGGACCGCTAGCGGCAGAGTGGTGGTTGCTTGTGTTCAAAGGTCTACGGCCAAATAAAGTGGCGGGGAGAAAAGAGACTCGCGTGAAAGACAACTGCTTTAGAAGGCGATCCGGCAACCCCATCGGTGATAGCTCGACCTATTCACTAAATCACTCCACTCCATTGCATTTCTGCAAAATGGATACTCTAATTGTCTTGTCGTAGATGAGCAAGCGAGGCGTCACGCTATTCCTATGAGCAATGCGATAGTGTCATAACAAGCTTTGGGGCTATGTGATCATTCGAAGAAGCAGGCTAGAGCTAAGCCGAGGCCGCATATTTCTGGCTATTAATTTGTCGCTTCTTCAGCCTAAGCAGTACTTTCCCTCTGTTATACCTTTGAGTACCGCTCGGGAACTACAGACTCGCACATTTCAATAGTCCTTTGAGCATCTCCGTTCTCCAGATGGGAAAATTCCATTCCTGTTTCCGTGAGAGAATTCATCCCGGCTGATCCCTTCACCTTCATAGCTGAACGTCTGGAGGAACTAGCGTCAACGTATCAAATCGTGGGCACCAGGAAAGGGCACACTACCCCTCTCATTAACCCGTAACTCTTATCGCAACCTTCCTTCCACGCTCCATGAAACCTTTCTGAAGCCGTTCTGCGAATTCTTCATCGACTGTGGTATTGATAGCGCGGCGGTAGATCACGATCTTTTCCAGATTCGAGCACTCGAACAGTCCATCCAAATGGAAGAAATTGACGGCGTCGGTCAGAGTTTGAAAGGGGCCGAACAGCTGCGCATAATAGCGACCGACCAGCGAACGAAGCTTCCAAAGGTGATTATCAAAGTGGACCGTTGTGAGACGAGGGCATAGTTTCATGAACTCGATATCTTCGTTGATGACGAGATTTGGCAGGAGTTGTAGATTGTGGGAGCGCGAAGAGAAGCATTTCGGGCTTGCCCAACGAGATGAAATTTCGTTGCCTGTGAATCGGAGATGCCGAATTGCGTCAAAGCTGGAGCCGGTAGGATTAGATGAAAGCCACTTGATCAAACCTCGAAGTTTGACGGAGTCGTCGACGAGGATTCGGTGCCCCTTGAGAAGATACGGGAACGTCTCGGTGTGGAATTGGCGATTGACACGGCTCGGAATCCCAGCAGAGAATACAACGGTACAGTCATCACTAGTGGGCGAATGGCGGATGGTCGCATTTCGGGGCGCATCATCTGGCCAAGCGAAGCTGTATGCTAGATCGCGCAACTCGTGTGGCAGGTCGAAGAACCGGAACTCTCTCTGTTAGCTACGGTACGGTATGTAAAATGAATTGTGGAAGAGACTCACTGGCTTCTGTCCTAGGCTAAGTGGCTCTTGCAGCTCGTTTTCGGATGCGGAGGTCTCTTCCCCAGGTCCTAGAACGCTACCAGCGGAGAGGCCGATCTCGGGAGCCTTGTTTGAATTCTCCGACATATTTGCTACGACTACGGACAGTCGTACTCTGTTGGTGTTGGAAGATTATGAGAGCTTCACGCAGTTTAGTCAGAAGTGTGGGTGGGGGGAGAAGTGCGGGCTTGAAAAGTAGGACTTGGACTCCTAAGTAGAAGGTGAAAGCACTAATATCAAGTTCATGTAGCTCAACCATTCACCACGCGGCCCCCAGTAGCAGCCTCGATAGCGACAACCAAAGTGTATCCCTCCGGTCACACAAAGTACTTTAACAACCTCACCTTCGTATCCCCGACCTTCCGCACCCCACCTCAACCAACCATGTGGGCGAACGTACCACCCCCGAAGAGGCCATCACCCCGTAGGCCATCACCCGTTAGTCTACTCCGTAGGCCATCGCCCGTTAGCCCACTCCGTGGGCCACCCCGCAAACCTCTCAACTGCGCCCAGCGTGCACCGCAGTGGGCGAAAGACAATGTAGACTGGATAAATGCTGCCGGGCCTGCACACAAGACCGGCGTACCATTCCCGCTATTTCGATCCACATTCAAGAGCAAGGAATTCGAACTCAAGGAGGTAGACAAACTTAGATTTATCCCTGAAGATCCTATATCCGTTAACACTGTTAAGTTCCCAATCTTAGCCCTTCCACGCGAATTACGAGACCACATCTACAGTTTCCTGTGGCCCGCCGAGACACCGGAGGAGATCTCTCTCACACTCAGCCATCTTCCGACTACTCCGTCTTTATCCCGTGCCAACCAACAACTCCGAATAGAAACCCTGCCATACTTCATCCAAGGGCATATCTTCAATGTTCGGGACTCAGCGGATTTGAAGGGTTTCCGGGAGTGGCTCGACGAATTGTCTAACAAGTGGAACTTCGAGGCCTATGGCGCCATCCGACATCTACGATTCATGGAATGGGGAGGCCGTGGGAGTTGGTTGCAAGGCGGTAGCGAAGAAGTGGACTTCCTCAGGCAGTGCTCAAACATCACGACTCTAGAGATCACTGTGACGCAAGATATCAGCGTTGACCAAGGCCCTGATCCCGGCTTCAGTTACTCTGCGGCTTGGGATGTGGTGCGATACTTCCACAACATCGACGAAATGATGAAGTATCTTCACTTCGATGCAATATTTAAGTGCAAAAAGCTTGGGAAACTCACCATTGCGGCTGGACGGGGGGACCGCGAGGGAGTCATGACGGGGCTTGATTTCAAGCGTTGGTTTCGAGACGGCTTTGAAAAACACGGGAGGGATGTCAAGGTCGACAGACGGCTCATCATGGATGAGTCACATCTATCGACAGCCCGCATCGCTTAGGGAACTGGGCCCGCTGCATACGATAGTAACATTTGGGTCGATACTCAGGCATATAATTGGCATCGAAGACGCTGAGATTCTAAGAAAAGTGTCTTTGTCATGTTGCCTCATGGGTTGCGCGTCGTCGCTAGTCACGTGCTCCCCATTCTGCAGCTTGCGGTGGATTGAGGGTCAAACCTTTGCAGACAGCTGCCACAGCTTCTCAGACTAGTTACTACCGCTTCATTTTTAAAATGAGCCTGTTAGTGGGGAGGTCATACCTACTTTAACTTGAGGCATGTCACGTGATTATTACGGCCCCACTTGACGGAGTACGTATTCTTAGCCAGCTAGCCTACGGAGTATGGTACGGTTAGCTCTGCTACCTTAATATAGAACACGGTTCCTATACTTAGCCCACACAGTTCTACGGTACGGCTACGTAAGCCTCCACACACACAGAGTATATATACGGCGTACGTAGCCTAGATAGATGCTCATCCAATACATCACTTACCTCGTTCAATGCATTGTTTCACCTCCATCCTCACCACTTAATCTGGCAAGTGCGCGCGCACCACCTGTTCATACCTTTGTATGAGATTTCCTCAACATAAGCATTCATCACATCAACTTGTTAGTAAGGGGAACGTGCACACAGAACTTTTCCCGTGGCAGGCCGGCGGCGCTCTGACTCATGCTACACACCACATGTTCGAATGGAATTCCCTCGACACTAGATTCCATCGCCTCAACCTAAGAAACGACTTCCCCCCACGAAGCTTAGAACACGCTCGGAGAATTGGCGCCGCTGCGTCCTGCTACCCTATACGCGCCACTAGCTTCAGCCTCGACACTAGATTCCATCACCTCAGCCTAAGAAACGACTTCCCGCCACGAAGCTTAGAATACGCTCGAAGACTTAGCGCCGCTGTGTCCTGCTACCCTATACGCGCCACTAGCCTCTTCGCCATTATTCTTGGCCAGCCTTTCTATATACCCTCTCTTTACGTCCGGTGAACATAGCGCTAAACTGAGTCGATCCTGGTATACCTCTTTTCTGGGCTAGTACTTAACCGACTTGAGGATTGATTGGCCAGAACGTTGCTATTCCCCCCTAAAAGCGACCGGAGTTGCTCCCTTATACGGTAAGCCTGTGGCTTGACATTAGAGAGTGACCACCGGACGCAAAGAGGGGGTGTAGAACAACTTGCTGCCACAAAGCCTATTCGGAGGACTGGCGCCGCTCACCATCTCACGCGACCCTTCGTCCTTCCCGACGCTCGGCTAAATCCTAAAACAATGGGCCCTACGATAACTCCTGAGGCTCCACACGAACGACCGGCCTCCTTGGAAGGGCTCCCGCCTCAGCTTCGAGCAAAGATCTTTCGAGAAGCCGGTCTAGTGCGGTTATGTCCGATCAGCTTTACGCACGAAAATAACTAGCAGTAGTCGGGATAGAGACATATTCCGAACTCCTTTTGCGAAACCAAAGGGTCTCCATGAAAGTTGTCTGATATGGGATGACAACGAGTTGATCCATTTGGAGCGTAATGAGATTACAAAAACATGGGATGGGACTCTGGAATGGTGTGGTGCTGAAATCTCGAAAGCCCTCCGGAGCGGCGATAGGAATATGCCTTACGGCTGCCGGCATGGACGTCTACCAATATCCATCCTCTACATCTGTCGCAAATTCCACGATGAGGCCACAGATATACTCTACGGAGAAAACACCTTCGCTTTGGCTTCACATGATCCATGGACCTTGCAGCGATTCTCGCAACTCAGTCATCGAGCCTTTGCTGCAATTAGGTTCCTGCACGTCTTCGCCATGAATTCGAGATCGGCTGTCTCGAGCACCTCTGCGAAGAGATGCGAATACTTTGTTCGCTGTGAGAAGATGTGGCAAGATGTATGCATGTTGTTGAGCATGCATTGCACACCTTTCCAGCTAGATCTCGGCTTCGAGTGCTACGTTAAAGACTTGCATACCGCCAAGATCGTACTGGCTTCTCTTAAGCAGTTGCCTAGCGTCCGTAATTTGAGACTGAAGCTTGGGAACCGTCGCACCTTTCCGGATAGCTCCAAAGAAGCGATGTCGAGGCTCTTAAAATCCACTGTGGAAGATCTAACAAGAACGCCTCCTACGGTGCAGACGGACAAACGTATTTCCGACGCCAGTTTTCCTTTCTTGAAATTGCCAGTAGAGCTGCAGATGATGGTTCTATCGCACACCGGCCTAGTTTTCACGAACGGAGTCGAGAGATTCCACCACATCAGCACAGACGTCCGCGGCATACGACTCGCTGGCCGAGGGATGACCGACGCCATGCTAAATGGATGTTGTTGGGCATGTAACATATCTATGCCATACACATCCATGCCGTGCTGCAAATGCATCTGCAATAGGGAAGACCGCGTGCAGTACTCAAGTACTTGTGTTTGCAACCGCAACGCAGCTGCACTGTTCACTGTTAATCGTCATATATCCGCCCTCGCCGTCGAAACGTTCTACGGCCGCAATCAATTCTACATTAGAGACAGTGCCGTAAAACGTATATGGGAAACTTTCACCAAGATTCCACAAAATCACCTACGACATATACGGTCTCTTCTTATTGACGGCTACGGTGTCTCTGAAGAAGAAGATCATGGGCAATGGCTGCTCCTCATCTCAAATATTCAGAGACAGGCGCGCCACGACTTGCATATCAAGATGATTTTTACAGGGCAATTCTATGGAGACATATTTGGTTTACCCGCATTGTGCGAAACCCTAGCAAGTCGTGAGGTTTCGCGGGTTTCGGTTCTTGTGGATGCACAATTGTATGTTGGAAGTCTCGAAACTGAGATCAATTACTCTGATCCTGATTGTGATGATGGCGAGTCATGGAACTTCTCGCATTGGTATCAAGGACGGCGACACACTGACGGCGGCAAATCCCAGACGGACTTGGAAATTTTTGACTTGAAATGGGGGAAATGGCGGGAAGCTAGGGTTGAGAGCATATATGGACCCCCAAAGACCATTGGCTGGAGTCCGTAGGTGCTGCGAGAAGAAGACCGTCGTGTCGAGTTGTACGACCACGATGAAGCCAACGATAAGGAAGAAATACACACAGCCAGCAAACAGCAAACTCAAACGCCGAACGAACTTGGAGCATTCATCCTTTCGACTATCGTGTGTTTCCAGTGGGTCAAGAAGAAACCCGCCTAACAGTTGCGGAGGGGGTGGGGGGGCGTTTGTCCCACTGCACTGGCGAAGCTACGACAACAAATCTCAATAGCATCAATGTACTCTCAAGGCGATATACCTTCCTTATGCGTGAGTGTCGTGCAGAAATTACGAAGAAACCCGCGCGCTCGCCTAGCAGGTGCGGGGGGATGTCTCACTACAGTGCCATATCTATTGGAAATGCGAAAGCCAGCTTGCATACTAAAGTTCCTCCAACTATCTTCATCACTGGCCTGTCGGAGATGCGCTTTGTTTCCGAAAAGGCCAATGCGCTCATCACTCTGGTTTCGAAAAGGGGAGAAAGTTGAGTGGTATATCGCGAGACTTCATGATTTCATTTCTATAAGTTACGTCTACAAAAACTTGAGACAAAACCATGACGGCCCTCACTCATACTTGGCCAAGATTTCCTTTGCCTCAGCCCATTCCCGACGAATCGTGGCGGCATGCGCCACACTACGGGGCTCTATGTGAACTTTGAAAGGTAGCGGGGATTGCGCGAGACCTGACTTGTACGCATTAACGTCGATGTCTATCTCTTCTCCAGTGACAGGATCTCTCGCTTTCGAGATTTTGAAAGCCCAGAGGATCTTGGCGATGGATCGCCACTGATTGCGCTCTGCGAGATGAATACCGGGACAGATTCGTCGGCCTGCACCGTATGTGTAATGATCTACTAGCAGTTAGCAAGCTTTTCAAAAGAAAACGCAATGTGGATAAGCCGCTTACCTCGTCCTTCATAGTCTCCGCTGCCGGAGTAAGAGTCGGCCAGCCTCGAGAACCCATCATATCGCTCTGGCCAGTACTCTTCAGCGTCCTTGAATTGAGCAGAATCATGGTTCAAAGCCCTGCCATTAATTAGCTAGACGGCCATCTGCTCATATCAACGTGATACATACCAAACAGGAACAAAGACAGTTGATCCTTTAGGAATAAGCATGCCTTCGTAAGTGTCATCTGTTTTGTGTCAGTCTCTTTCACCGTAAAGACGTATTCAGAAACATATACCTTCCCGGACTTTATGGGGGAACCCGACACTAGTGACAGGTCTCCAGCGCAATCCCTCTTTCACCATGGCGTTAATATATGAGAGGCTGTCGAAATCCTTCCAGGTGGGCGACCGGCCTGAACCGATTTTCTCATCGATCAAGGCTTGCGCTTTTGCTTGCACACGAGGGTAGCACGCCATAGCCACAAGAAAGGTCGAGAGCTGCGCCGTTGTCGTGTCTGCGCCACCCTCAATCATCTCGCCGAGTAGGTTTTGAATGGAATGCTCTGAAAGAATGTAATTGGGGTTCTTCTCCACCTCTACCAGTAGCGAGTCAGCCATACACTCTCGCTTGTCACCAACTGCACGCCTCTTCCGCACCGCATTCAGAGTTCCGGCCCATGCCACATCCATCTTCTTGTTGACTCGGTAAGCGCGTTGCTTCCATGGAGCAAAGCGGGTTGGCCAGAGCTTGAAGATGGGGTAAACGTCCACGGGGGGGTTGGCTCCAGGTCCCATCGCTTCGGTCCATTCTTGCATAATGTCGAACACTTGCGTCGCATATGGATGGTCGATGGTAGGGGCTCGCTGGCCATAAGTAATGATGCCAGCAATCGAAGCAGTGGTCCGCTTGATATGCTCTATGCAATGTTCGGGGTCGTCGAGAAAGCCGAGCAGCAAGCATTTAGCCTCTGCCTCTTGGATAGGAGAGTGTTGCTCGTCGCATCTTCTGGGAGACAGTACTTGGGCCATTTGCTTGCGTTTCTCTCGCCATTCCGCGTTATAGTCATCTATAAGCGTGTGGTCCCCACCTGTGAGTAGCCTTCCGACGTAGTCCGCGGGTCTGTCAGAATAGATCGCAGACTTCTTATCGATCAAATCCCGGACCGCTTTTCGATCACATAGAACAATGATGTTTGTGGGGCCGACGGTCAGTGAGTAGATCTTGCCATATGTCTCAGCCCACTCTTTCATCCTAATTGCACATTAATATTGCTTCAATCATGATATCGTGTTGGGGCATACTTCTTGTAAAAGCCCTCGCGGGGGATCTGTAAGGCGTTCCCAAGGAAAGGGAGCGTGGGAGGTCCCGGAGGCATATTGGGGAGCCGTTTCCCCATCTGACTCAGGCGGTAGATGAGGACCGCTACGCCCAGGCATAGGACCGCCGCGGTAGGAAGAGAAATAGACATGTTGAGTGTGTTTGGGAGGATCAACGAGCGCTCCTGTGGGCTATCGCACTTGGAGGATTAACGGCTAGTATGGGAGAGAGCAAAAATGTGTGTCGTTTCTTTAAGATTAAGCGCTAGAGCAGTTTTTGAAGGTTGTCTGGACCCAGTGGCGCTTTCGCGGAGAAAAGAGGGGGAATTCGCCCGAACAAAAATATTAGCGATATTCTTCCGATCCTCCTGTTCCCCCCCCCCCCATTTCTTAGCCTCGATTAGAGTCAGCAGCCACGCCTGAACTGGCGTGATCCCTAAATACTTCCGAGAGACAAGACTAAATATACTGGCCTCTTCCACCCCCGAACTAGAATCATCCATCAGTGAGAATCGGTGGAGTATTCGGCGAGTAGATTCAGTCACATTTGGAAAGTTTTAAACAGTGGCTCGCCCCTCTATTACCCTCGCCATTCTCGATGCTAGGTTATCCTCAGATGCTGGTGACAAAATCATAGCGTTCAGATATGTTTCCTGTAGCTATTTCTCGTGATCATGTGGCCTATCTAAGTACAAATCAGGCATGTCGCTTGTCTAAATAGGGTTCAGCCCACCTGTGGCCTCCCCGTAGCCTGTGGCCTCTACGGACCCTGTGGCCTCCCCGTGGCCTGTGGCCTCTACCCCGGACCCATTCCCCCGTTCTCCATTTCCCCATTGCCCCGGTATTTCTTCCCCGGACTCTGGAGTCTGGGGCCCCACGATGGGTTATTACGCCGAGCCTCGCATGCATAAAGCGCACCCGGGGGCCTGGTATCGGACCTTGGGATTCCATCGATCTAGTTTACATCTGCACGCTAGCAGGCCCTTTCCTTGAGACACCGGCACACGAAACTTCAGATTTTTACCTGAAACATAACAATGGCCGTCTCCGAGACCAAGTCCGAAGGCCATATGACCGAGTTCGTTGACGACGAAGCTCCAGAGCTTCCGAAGCAATCCAGGTTTCCAAGTCTCCTCAACTTTAGGGTAAGCATCCCGACTTCGTTACTTCGGTTGGTCTAATCGGTCCGCCAGATTATCATTGTAGCAGCATCATCAAGCTTCATCTTCGGCTATGGAAACAATGCAGCCGCAGGATGCTTTGCACAAGAGACGTTCATCGCGAAGTTCCTAAGTGGATCGAATGCTAATGCGATCATCGACGCAATCAACGCAATGTAAGCTGAAGAAATCTTTTCAACATGTGTACACGTCTCTGACATGAAACAGATTCTTTGGCGGAGGGTTCATAGGGACCATAGTGCAGGGCTATATCTCCGATGGTTACGGCCGTCGCATCTGTGCACTCATGGCAGCCCTGCTCATGACGATTTCTGGCGTTCTCGCTGCTGCGAGCACGAACCCGGCCATGTTCATTGCTTCTCGCGCTATCACTGGCATTGCTGGAGGTATGATCATGGGCAACACGCCAGTGTACATGAGCGAAATTGCACCTGCTCATACACGAGGCCTCCTGGTGGGGATGCACGCCACCTGCCTCATTGTTGGATACATCGTCTGCGGAATTGCTGCCCTAGGTTTCAATTTCGTCACCTCACCCATCCAATGGCGACTCCAGTTCATCATGCTCACAGGCTTCTCTCTTATCTGCGCCATTGCAGTTCTCCTCATCCCCGAGTCTCCCAGATGGTACGTCGAGCAGGACAGAATTGAAGAAGCCTCAGCAATCATGGAAAGACTCCATCGTACCAAAGCAGATCCGTCTGCAAGGATGGCTCGGGCGGAGATGTTGCAGATTGTGGCACAGGTCCACGCCGAGAAAGGTCTTCCTCACAGTTATTCGTATATCCTCAGCAACGCGCACCTTCGGAAACGAGCTTGGTGCTCGGTTGTAATGTTCGCCATGGTACAGTCTAGCGGCTTGCTGGTCATGTTCAACCTTATGCCTATACTGTTCGGCGCGCTTGGATTCGATGCAACTCTGCAGCTTGGTCTTTCTATTGTCTGGACAACGGTTGCCCTTATCGGTGGCACCGTGAATGCCCTGATTGTGGACCATGTGGGACGAGTCAAACTTCTCATCATCGGCGGATGCCTTCTGGTCATCGCAACGTCCATTCAATGTGCGTTGCAAAAGACCTACCTCCACTCGACTTACAAGCCAGGCATCAACGCTAGCGTCGCCTTTTACTTCATCTTCATCGTCTTCTACAGCTTTTCAGTTGACACCGTTGTCTACGTTTATAACGCGGAGATCTGGCCAACTCACTTGCGGGCCAAGGGTGTGACGTTTGGCCTGGGATCCTACTTCATCTTCGGTGTCATCTACAACAGTCCTGCTGCGCAAGCGTTCGGCACTATCGGGTGGAAGTACTACATCGTGTTCATCTGCATGACGGCTTTCTGCACCATTCTTATCTTGCTGACGTTCCCCGAGACCAAGGGCCTGACCCTCGAAGGTAAGCAAAATCGTGCCCAGAATCCACTCATCCCCAAACCAACAGCTAACCACTCAATTACAGAGGTGAATATCAAGTTTGGTGATAGCGTCGAGGTGTCATTGAATGATATTCGATTGGATGATGTCAAAGGCACGCCAGAGACTTGAGGACCAAGCAATAATACATTTCGACGGAAACCGGCACCATAACTAGCCGTCTTGATAAGTGGTACTCGTGTTGATAATCCTTTTTACATACATTTGAGGGAGCTCGCGCAATATAATAATCGGTTCAATAACCATCCATCCTCATCAGTTTGACACGAGCAATGAACTCTGCATACCGTGTTTCACATCCTGCCGCGCCCAGATTCTTAAAGTGTGATCGGTCGCATTGGTCACTCTGTGAGAAGATAAGCAACAAATTCGACTGTCGTCATCATACAAAACCGCAAAAAGCGTCATGAAGTGCAATGCCTCGTCATTGGAATCCGTACACTCGCTTACCGCTGCATGAGGAGCCTCATTGTAATTTCAGCATTTTAAATGAGAGAGATTGTTAGTATTTTGGAGAAATCGTACAAAGGTAACCTTGCGAGCCTACCCTACACAGCGTCAATAGGGTGTATGCAGATTGGAAGTGCATCTGCTGCTCCCGGTTTCTATTAGTACTTGAGGCGCACAAACTGTGGCAGGAAAGTGTACGGATGTCAAATGACAAGGCATTGTATTCCGCGAACGACTGCCGTGGCTCTCGTCGCGGAAGGGGTATTCATGGCCGTCGTACTCTGAATTGG
The DNA here is from genome assembly GCF_010093595.1 of Mytilinidion resinicola. NCBI lineage: Eukaryota > Fungi > Ascomycota > Dothideomycetes > Mytilinidiales > Mytilinidiaceae > Mytilinidion > Mytilinidion resinicola. Next base: position 893,399 of record NW_022985450.1, on the reverse strand, counting down.
ACGACAGCGCCGACGATTTTGAGAGTTTCGAACCTTTCGGAAAAGATATGGAACGCTATGATGCGTGGTTTTTGACTTGAGTCTAATTTGTATGTAATCTTCCGCTTTCTGAGTATTTGCCAACAGTTTTGCCTACGAAGCGATACCAAGAGTGAACCCACCATCCACAGGAAGAAGTTGACCAGTGATCCACTGGCTACAGGGCAGACAGAAAAACATCACCGCATCCGCGATATCCTGGGCCTTGCCAAGGCGAGGCCAAGGGTTGATCTTCTTCCATGTATTGATGATGTTTTCATCCTCGAAATTGACTCGTGATATGCCAGTAGCAGTGATCCCTGGAGCTACGCAATTGATGTTGATATGATCCTTAGCATGATCGATAGCTCCTGCTCTTGTGATGTGATTGAGAGCAGCCTTGCTTGCTGAATACGCAACCTCTCCCTTGATAGCGACATGTCCAGCGCATGACGAAATATTGACGATTCTACCTCTGCTACCCCATGTCTCATCCACTTCGTTAGTCTTGTACAAGCTGATCGCGAGGCGACATGCCTTCGCTACGCCAAGGGTGTTGACATCGAATGTCTTTTGCCACAGCTCATCGGTTTCGTCCACGAAGTCTCGGAAAGGAGAGGCCCAGTATCCAGCACAGTTGATCAAAATATCGAGCCGACCGAATTTCTGACTGATTAGAACGACGGTCACAGTTTGGAGGGAGGAATCCTCGCAACCTACATCAATCGCTTCCTTGAAAGCCTTCTCCACTTGCTTCAAGTCGCCCATGTCCACAGCAACGAAGATTGCCTTTCCACCTAGTCCTGAAATAACATCCGGTGTCGTGATATGCAGATCTGGCTCAAAGCCTTGCGGGTTTGCTTCTGCCCGCAGATCGCAACACACGACGCTTGCACCTTGTTTCGCCAGAGAAAGAGCACATGCCCTGCCGATGCCCGAAGATGCACCCGTTACAAGGGCCACCTTACCGACCAACTGCTTATCCGACATTGAGGGATGTACGTCGGAGGAAGGTGAGAAAAAGGTCGTTGTTTATCGTCTGAAGAGGAGGTGCGGGGCAAGAGCTGTAATCTGTAAACACCAAAGACCCTCCCCCTCTTTCGTATTTAACACGGTTCCACGCACGTACAAGCTACCCCGATTTTGGTCCGAGATCTGCTGCCATCCCCACCGGAGACGTGCCGACAAGCCAGGTTTCCCCACCCCCCCTCGTCCTGTCCAAGCTTAGTCCCTGAAGTGGGGCTTGAGTCCAGTATTTTCCCCAGTCAACACCCACCTTGCTCCAGAACCCTCTTTCGGCGTTTGCTGCTCATCTGAATCGTTATTATCCTTGGTTTTCGTGTACAACACTCCCTCAACTTTTCGAAAGTGCGCAGATAAATTGCCGAAACCCCCCTCTCCAATCGACCATGAAAGGTAAAGTCTATGCCGTTACCGGTGGAGCATCCGGCATAGGGCAAGCTGTCGTTCTCCGACTGGCCGAACTGGGTGCTCGCGGCATTGCGATCAGTGATGTGAACCTGGCGGGTCTTGAAAAAACCAAAAAGCTGTGTATGATTTCATCGAGTCAAAATTGAGCTTCTTATTTCGTACTGACGATCAAAGGCGGGTCTTCCGCGACCGAGATAACATGCACCAAGGTGGATGTAAGCCAGCCAGATCAAGTTGAAAAGTGGATTGAAGACACAGTGCGCTTTTTTGGACGTCTGGATGGGGCAGCCAATGTTGCCGGTATCGCTGCGGGCAAGGGAGAGACCACAGTTCAAACTATCGTAAGTTGAATCCCCTGGGGTGGAGTGATAGGTTAGTGACTTCCGCTGGGAATAGAAACAAAAAGAGTGGGACACGATGCTGAATATCAACCTTAACGGTGTCATGCACTGCATGCGCGCGGAGCTGCCTCATCTTCCACGTCCAGGCGGCGCGATTGTGAATGTCTCTAGCACCTCGGGCTTGCGTGGATTCCCCCACAATTCGGCATACTCAACGAGCAAGTTTGGTATCATTGGATTGACCGCATCGGCCGCTGGCGAGTTTGGAAGAGAGGGCATTCGCATCAATGCTCTTCTCCCGTGAGTTCACGCCAGAAAGTGAGCGCCGACGAACACAGTTGCTGACCATACCTGCGGCGTAGGGGTCCAATCGACACTCCCCTGCTTCGGGATCGTGCAACTGAGGGAGGGTTTGATGTAGAGGCAACAAGCGACTCTACCTGCCTAGGTCGAATGGGACACCCGCATGAGGTAGCCAAAGTATTGTGTTTCTTGCTGAGCAATGATGCTTCTTATGTCACTGGAGGTACGTTCTCCGCATACGCAAGATTGAATCTTGATTGGCTGCAAGAGGATCTAACTTTGGCAAAGCGCACTGGACGGTTGATGGTGGCTACAGCGCCTGTTAAAGACTCCGACATTCGGGTCGTAGTTGAAATTGCTACTCTTCCTTTGATTGTTGCTTACAAACACAAGTCAAGTGAGAGATCACGACTCCTTGCAGGGTTGTAAGTGTTACGGACTTTGAGAGCGCAGAATAGGATTAGGAGCGCGTATGCAACAGCTTCTCGCTCAACTTTTGCGTCATGGAATTGTGATAGACTGAATCTACACTCTCGGTTACCTCTCCTCTGCGATTTTCATGATATATGATTTGTGGTGGTGTTGTAAGGTCTCCTGCGTGATTCGTGTTGATTTTCGAAATCGTACGACGGCAGGAAACTCCTCACGACTCAACGCGGGTGACGGCCTAGAGCCACCACAAACGCAGGACCGAAGACAGTCCGTCCGATGATGATCATTAGGGAGCGCATTCAGCTGCCTTGGAGAACCTTATTTAAGAGATCATCTTACCCCATCATCTTACCCCATCATCTTACCCCAGGTTTACGGAAAGATCGTGTGCACCGACGTTACAAGATGTATCTACTCACCGGCGTCGTGTTGTTGCTATCTTACACCCTTTATCGAGTGTTGAACATTGGTAGACGGCATCCTCGAATGCCCCCAGGGCCGCCAACTATTCCGTTACTTGGCAATGTGCACCAGATCCCAAAGACGGGATTGGGAAAACAGTAAGTGAACACAAATCTGAGGACTTGCACCGTACTGGAATCTAATTTTTTTTCGCTAGATTTCGAACCTGGGCCGACAAGTATGGGCCGATATTTTCGCTCAAAATTGGTCCTAGGAACCTTGTGGTGGTCTGCGACCGAAAAGCAGCAAACTATCTACTTGACAAGAAGGGGAGCATCTACTCCGACCGGCCATTTGTCTACGTGACCAACTACATCACACATGGCGACCGTTTGACTATGGAGAACGCGACTCCGGCATGGAGGGAGCAGCGTGCCATAGTCTCACGCAATCTGAGCCCAAAGCTATTGGATGAGAAGCATTTCCGCGTCCAGGAGGCTGAGTAGGTAACCATGTGTCCGTTCTCCGATTCAGCTAACGGGAAACCAAAATCAGAGCCGTAATATTCATGAATAACATACTAAAGCAGCCAGAACGCATGTTTGATTACGCCAGACTCTATACAGCGTCAGTTGCGAGCACGCTGATATGGGGCCAAAGAGCGGCGGATCTCGACTCTTTCTGGTATAAGGAATTCTACGAACTCATGGACTTGGTTTGTTACCGGCATCCTTTGCGATTCGTTCAAACATTCAGCTAATGACCCGCAGTGGGTGAAAATAGAAGAGCTTGGAGCAAATCCTCCCATCGACGAATTTCCATTCCTGAAATACCTACCTGGAAACTGGAAGACGCGAGCGGACAAATGCAAGGAGTTGCAGACTGCCATGTGGACTAAGGCGAGAGCAATCATTGACAAAAGAAGAGCTGAAGGCGATAAGAGGGATTGTTTCATTGATACCAAGCTTGATGATTATGAAGCCAAGGGGTTTCCCATGTCCCAACACGCTTTCAACTATCTCTTTGGGGTATTGCTTGAGGCTGGAGCAGATACAACGGCCAACCAGATCTTGACGATTATCTTAGCGCTTGCCAAATATCCAAAGGTCGCGGAACGCGCAAGGAAAGAAATCGATGCCGTGTGTGGCAAAGACAGAGCTCCGCTGTTCTCGGACTTCAATGAGTTGCCCTACATCAACTGTATCGTGAAGGAAGGAATGAGATGGCGGCCAACGTATGTTCTGTCTTGCAGCTACTTTTCTACTATACAATCGCTGACGTTCAAAAGCGCATCCGCAGGCTTGCCGCATTTGTGCACCCAAGGTTCGATACCCTTTCGCCTTGCACGTTTCAACTTTTCAAAGCTAAAGACTGTGTCATACAGATGATGAATATGAGGGCATGCTCATTCCCAAGGGCACAACGGTTTTCCTTGGAGTCTGGGCTCTACATTATGACGAGAAATCGTACCCTAATCCCAACGACTTCAATCCGGACCGCTACCTGGATCATCCAAAACTTGCTCATGACTATTCGGTTGGAGACTACAACAAACGAGATACGTACGCCCCTTTCAAAGGTTGGTATTCGAAACTGACGAGTATTCAGTAATTACATCACTATGGGTACGGTGGCGGCCGTCGTATCTGTCCAGGTATGCATCTTGCAGAGCGGAATATGTGGCGTATTACCGCAAAGCTTCTGTGGGCATTTGATATCTCTGAGCCTGTGGACCCAGTCACGGGAAAGGTGACTTCATTGGATGTGGACGCATACAACTCAGCAGTCCTGCTATGCCCATTGCCTTTCGAAGTGAAAGTGGTACCAAGGAGCAAGGAGCATCTCGCTGTCATTGAGCGAGAATTGGACGACGCTACGAAGTTCATGTCACAATGGGGATAGAAAGCATGCTAGCTAACAAAGCGGAGGGGCGTTCTGAACCAGTGCTCAATGTCGATAGTTCTTGCACTGCAATCCTCTCTTGTATGAAGTCATATGATAGTTCATCCAGACATCACATGGCAATAAGATCAATTGCCGCTCATTTCTCTTTCTGCTTTTGACTGCTAAGGAAACCTACACGAACATCAGACTAGCCAAAGGGGGAGCCTGGTACCGTATCACACAAAGGTGCGCGGTTTCGGACCTCCCTGTGACTTGAAGATCGTCTCAGCCTTCGGCATCCGGGGAAGTCGATTTAGAGCTTGTCCCCACTCTGCCCCGCCCCCTCGTTTGGCCCCGCCCCCTCGTTTTGACCCACTCCCTCGGCTGGTGCCGCCCCCACAGCCATGTACAAGGTAATCCCGGAACAAAATGCAGGGTTCTTCAGACCCTTGCTGGGTATCCCCCCCCAATTGCAATATCTTCAGCCGCGGCATTGGGTTTCAACCAACCAGCGAGTCGATATTACGGTGGTCAAATCCTTCCGCTTTCTCTCCGCTGTAAACACAAGGCAAACTTTGCGCATGTGCCTTAGTACCTCAGTTGTACCGTCCGAGGTATTATCTAAGATTAACCAAAACCCTCTTCTTTTAGACGAGAAGTGGAAGTCATGAGGGACTAGGGATCATGCAAAGAATAAGCACGATATCGCTTATGAACCTAGCTGATCGGTTACAACCTAGCTAGCTGGTCGGTTACAACCTAGCATTGGCGCTGACCAGTAATCGAGTGTCCATACGAGTTCTCCAGGCCGAAAGAAGCCTCGCATTTACACCATAACAAGCCAGCCGGCCGAATCTCTACGGTAAAGTCTCAGAGGGATGGCAACAAATCTTCCTACCGCAGATACACGTCTGTTGTAGCATGCCCAGACTGTTTTATCGGACAGTCTTCTCGGACAGACAACGCACAAGGAAGTGACAGGGGTTCCCCAGATTTGAGTATAAGCTGCAGCAGGCGCAACGAGAAGATAGAAGACCACAACCTGAACTTTACTATCTAATTCATCATACCTGTCTCTGAAATTTCGACCCATCCAACACCGACATCATGGGTTTCCATCGCCCAGCATCAGTCACGCGCATGTGGGACCGCCTGGCCGAGTCGCGCTGGATGACCCCCCATGCTTTCCAGTACTACTGTGCCGTCAGCGGCATCCTCTCCTCTGTCCTCTTCGGGCTGGGATTCGTCGTCGCGGATTTCATGCCCCCGATCAAACCATGGTGGACGGCAGAGCAAACGGCCCACCACTACCAGGTGCACACGAACCGTGTTCGTGTCGGCGCATCGTTGATCGTTCTCTCTGGCCTGTTCTACATGCCCTTCTGTGCCGCCATTTCGAGCCAGATGCGTCGTGTCCCGAACCTGCACTATGTCGTCCAACAACTCCAATTGAGTGCCGCCGCTGCGGGCCTCTGGACTTTCATCCTGCCCGGAATCCTCTTGGCGACTACCTCCTATCGCCCCGAGCGCAACGTGGAAATCACTCAAGCCCTGAACGACCTTTTCTGGATCTGTACGCTGATGCCATGGCCGACATTCATGGTGCAGAACTTCTGCTTCTCCTACGCCATCATCATCGACCAGCGGAAGAAGCCCTTGTTCCCAAAGGAGCTCGCCATCTACAACCTGATCGTCCCCTTCTTCTGGTCAGGCTCCACGGGCATCCAATTCAGCAAATACGGCGCTGGTGCCTACAACGGGGGGATCAGCTTCTGGATGCTCGGCGTCAGCTTCTGCTTGCAGCTCATCATCGACGCCATCTTCTTGATCCGTGCCATTCGGTCTGAGCCTGAGGGCGGCGAGCAGATTGTCGACATGTTCCCGAACAAGACCCAGAAGGATGTTTCTGAGTAACTGATCCGGAAAAAAGGGCTCAGATGGCTTCGTTGGCAACGTTTACGGAGAATGAATCGTTGAACCGGGGTCAGCGGTCACTGGATCACTGAGCCGCTCAGTCTCGCCAAAATCGCAGAGTGGAAGGAATGGCATGAAGAAGGGGTTGACATGAAGAAAGGGATGGTATGAGGGAAAGACGAGCATGAAGGAAAGGATGGTGCGAGGGAAGACGAGCTTGAACGAAGGTGGCATAAGGGAGCACGGTCTCTACCGGATATTTTCTTTCTTCGTAGTTATATCCAAACACCACTTATCACTGTGTAGCATTTCGTAGTAATCTGACCATTTCTTGAACTGTTGCATGTTCGTCATCTTTTCCATCTTATCTCCTCTTTGTTCTTTCTATGTGCTTAAGCAACAATGAATGAATGGAGTGAAAGCAAAAAGAAGAGGCAAAAGAGGAAGTAGAAGAAGATTGGCCTAGAAGAGGAGTCGAACCCTAGACCTCGACCCCCATTGATCTAACGAGTCGGTGTTATTCCCTGCTCACAGAGGAGCTAGTTAGGACAAGGATAACTCAACTAATGAGGTATAGCCTTGAACAAGGCCTCTAGTGAGATGGAGTTCGCTACAAATTAAATTGCCTATGTTCTCGAGGACGCTTGATTCGCTGACCGTTTGATCAGCCTGGTCCATATTCACATTCCCTCTGCCATACTTTCACCATCCCACGATACCAATCCAACCGAAGTTCGGATGCTCCAAATTGAACATTTCCTCGGCTGTACTCGACCAAATGTGACATATGCGCTTTGACGAGAACATTGAATACGGAACCTGGGCTCGGCTTCGTGAACGTCGTAAGATCGAGCTGCTTGATAACTCGACTGGGAACACTCTCGGCACCGAAAAGATACTTGGCTCGCGCCTGGTACTCCACGTCAGCGATGTCGTCTCGAAGTACGACTGTGATTAGGCCAGTCTTCCGACCGACTCCGAGGAAAGTAGGTCCTCGCCCAGATATGCTTGCGTTAAATAGAGTTTAGGGGTGGGAGATTAACGGCCTCATTCCATCAACGATACACTTCCTAACGGCTTGCTCGGGGAAGCGTTCACCACTACACCAGGACATCTTTAAAAGTTAGCGCGAGACCTCTGCCATTGGTAGCTCCTGAGCTTGATTGCGTTCCCTAGCCTTTGGGTCAGCCCGGGGCCCAATTATCGGCACACTTCCCCTGTATGGTATTCAGCTTCCCTTTGCTGCAACCTCCAACCTCCAACCTCTAACCTCCAATCCAGTTTCCTCCTCTCGGCACTCTCGACCCCCGTTCTTGTCATCATGATTCCAACCCATATGGAAGTAACCTGTGAAGTGATGTACCGTTGCATGGGGAACTAGAACAGGATCGGAAGCAATGGCCGGAGATCGACAGGGCTCCAAGCGACGTTCCTCAGTTGAAGTTAGAAGAAGCTCAAGTGTCCTTGTCGCGTGTGGGGCAATTCTAAGAATCGCTCTGTGTTAAAATGCAAGGCGGTTTGATATAACTGTCAAAAAAAACATACTAGCTTCAGCGCAGACTGTTTCACGATCCTATTGCCCTCAGTGACCTTCCACGATCTATGGAGTTCAGCGGGGTACGATCATTCATCACCTAGATCAGACTTCAAATTCAAGAGACCGTGGCTCAGCGAATCAGTCTTGCAGGGTGTATGCATTCTCAGGGGTTCTACATTACTTGCACCCGACAATTTTGCCTACAACAACGCAATGGAAAAGGAAATAGAAGAGGATCAGATCTGGGGAGGTTTGAGCTCCAGATGTCCATTGAATGCCTGTGATTCAAGCACTTTCGTATTTGCAGTGATCTTTTTGACATCCTCAAGAAACTTCGTAAAGGGGGCAGAGGACTTGAAGTCGTTGTACGCATCCGTATTCTTTGTTCTAATGACGAATTTGAGTCAGCTCCGTCAAAGGCAAACATCATGGATGAGGCCCATTATGAGTATCACGTACCGTAGCCAAAATGTAGCCATAGTGGGGTGCCTGATTTCTTTGAGAACTGCAGCGCTCTGCACAGGCCCACTGGGGCCCTGGGTCCCCTTCAGACCATCAGCGAATGCGACCAATTTCTTCAACAATTCGGGGCGCTGTGATTCCTCTGCGGTCCAAAAATGGTAGACTGATACATGGCTAGTTTTCGAGTCTTTCTCAGGGTCGTCGGCTCGCTTGAGCCAGCCGCCCTCGAGGTCGTAGTGATGCAGATCGTAGTCGGGACTATCCAATCCCTGTTGGGTCTTGAGAAGTTCGTCGCCGTCTATCAGTTTTGTTTGTGCTTTGAAAACGTCCGTCTCGAAATGACCCATGAAAAATCCCACAGGATGTGTATATCCCTCCAGGCCGATTATCGTATCGGTGTCTGGACCAAGGGAGTGGCCCCAATAGTAAGAGTCTCCCAAGCGTTCGCTAGCGGAGACGTCCACTAGTGACGTGATCCGATCTCTCCACTTTCAGCTCGTTAGCAATATCCTGATCGTGACCTGACGTGCTCAGTGGACTCATTATCTCGCATCATGGTTAAGAAACAATACAGGAATCCTACATACAATGGGTAGCGCCCCTTCCCTCGATTCGACGCGTGCTACTACATAGAATTTGGGGGCCATGCTGGCGGAGAGAGATCAATATTATGGGGGAAACAGAGGGTGTTGGAAGCAAAACGGGGTCCGGTACTGAAAGCTAAAAGGTGTCATCTGGTTGCCGGTAGATAAATAGTTGATCGGACTAACTTCGTTGGCAGACCCCGTCACGGCTGTTTTAACCGAAGACACCATTCCCCTCACATGACGCGAGAAGATCTCCTGTTGAGGGGGTGGGGTTCAGACAACTTGAGCACTCAGGTGGTACACAAGGAGTGAGTCGGCACAACGTCTTCGGACCGGAAGGATTTCGGGGCCTGTAACTATTCTGCAATGCTTTGTAACTACCTTGTCCCGTAATATCTGGCTCCCCCTCGTTTGAGCCCACGAGTGTTACGCATACCTCTTTACGCCATAGAGGGCAACTCGCGCACTTACGGTTGGAAAATTATCTAAAAATCAAGCCTGAAGGCCTCTTTCCATCCTCTTGCTGGCTATTTTCTTGTTACCTACTTCCATGTCACACGTGGATACGATCACGTGACTCGCCTTGAAGCCCTTCAAAACAATGTTACATCTCCTCACTAGTACTAAAATATTACATATAGTTTCTTCTCCACAGTCTACCTCGAGAAATTCGCGACAACATATTCTTTTACACTGTCGAGCTGCGCCCAAAGAGAGCCTATAGCGATTACGAATACATCGATGACCAGGACTTCTTCTTTGGACGCATCCAGCCTAACTTCCTCCCTCGAGTCTGCAACGTAAACAAGCAACTGCGGATCGAAGTCTCGGCATACTGCATCCGCTCAACTTTCTTCCATGTCCACTGCACATTCGCTTTCATGGATTGGATCGAATACTTGGGCGATGAAGGATTCGCCGCAGTGCGTCATATTCGTATCGGAGGCATTATCTGGAAGCACGAAGACAGTATTTAAGAGGACCTCGACTTCGTTGCTCGCCTCCCCAAAATTCGCACCATCAACATGCCATTCCTGCTATGGGTTCGTCATGTAGGCAGGCCGCTGGAGGAGGTATTTGAGGAACTGCAGCTGAGCAAGCTGTTCGAGTGCAAGAGACTGGATCACATACAGTTGGAATGCCGGTACCGGTCCGCTCATCTGGCAGGGTCGAGCATGTCTGAAACGCCGGACATGCCTCCTGCAGAGGAGATAGTTGCGGGATTGAAGGGATGTCTGGAGCGAGGATTCAATGAACGTGGAATGAAGGCTTGCGTCGAGATCTCCATCTGTGTCGAATATGGTTAGAGATTTGGTGTTTCGACAGGCGGTGAATCACGGAACGAGTAGCCGAAGGACTCGTGCTTTGAGAATATGGGAGTGAGATGGCGATCAGTAAAGGTCAATACATTACCATCCCTGAGCTGGTTTGCACCGGCCTCTATGCACAGATGTTTCTTGCCTTCTACCGTGAGCTGGGGGACGACAGCCATGAGGAACCAGTATCAAAAGAGCACCCCACGTGACCAAATGCTACCGCCCCAGAGGTTCTTCAAGAACCCTTCCACCTACACACCAAAAACTGACACCAGATACACCAGAAAGGCCACCCAAAGGCGACGCCAACATGCCAAAGCTCGACAGGCTACCGGGATCACCTCCAACGTCGAGTGATACGCCGCTCGGAATCTTCAATACAAAGTTGCCATCGCAAAGCTTGAAATCGACTCAACAGCAGATGCAATGACGCGACAGGCCCACGGCGGCACCGTTACTCCATCTGACGCCGACCCACATACCGCAGATAAGATTGAAGAAGAAGAACCCAGCAAGGTATCTCAGAATCTGCTGTACTTCGTCATTGATTTTCACACTGAACGGCAACAGGTACAGGGTGACATGACTGCGATTCCGAATGCCGACCCAAACACTGCGGACAAGACGAAAGATTCCAGGGTCGAAGGATCTAATCCGCTGACTGGATCGTGGCACTGGAGTCCTTCGACGTAATCGTATATCATCTCACGGAGTTCGCGGAGTAGGCTGAGAAGGTGACACTAAATGCTGGATATTAGCAATTTCTATACTTAAATATAAAAAATAACTCCTAAGAAATCTATATACTTAGTCTTCCTATTTAATTCGTAATAAGTTCTTATATAAAACCTCATCCTGCCTCGCTTAAATTCCTATAAGTCTTCACGTGACCCCTTGTTCTTTCTTGTCTGAGTCCTGTCGAGTCCCCACGTGACCTCTTTGTCCCGTGACCTTGTAGCTAGCCAGGGAGTCCAGCACGCCAAGGCGCTGTACCCTCGTGCCCCTGGGTCCCGTATACAGATTGCGGGTTACCAATCTAATCTGCTTACTTGCTTCCTCGAATACCATAATAATCGAATCGTCCGTGTTACGGGTTGTAACACCTACCTCCCATCTGCTTCGTGAACAAACAGCTGCGTATCGAGACTTCGACCTATTTTATCAGGAAGAATGTTTTAGAAGTCGACTGCTTTGCAAGCTACGTTGCCAAATGGCTCCTGTCTTTCCCGGGCAACGAAGGATTCGATGCTGTGCGTAACATTATGCTGGCCGGCATGTTTGGGGAACTCGAGACCATTGCGGAGGCCAATGGACGGGCGTCCACATATGCTGATTGCGAATTGATTGCGCGCTGCCCAAAAATCCGCAGCATTCAGTTTGCATTACGGCTGGGTTGGTGGCTAGGACATGAAGAGACGTTAGAGGACTCATACTTCGAGAATATCATCCGGGGGTTGCCGCTAACGTGCTTTTCGACTGCAAAAGCCTAGAGCATGTGAAGCTCAGCTACCTTATTGGAGGTCCCTACGATATTTATGAGGATAAGACATCAGAAGACGTTGCGCCTCCTAGGGCAGGGGAGCTCATGAGGGGGCTCAAGCATGGCCTAGAGCGAGGGTTTACCGAGCAGGGGATGAAAGTTTCCGTCGAGGACATAAGTTCCACCAGATATGTGAGCACCATGGAGGACTACCACAGTCAGGAACTGGATGAGTTCTATTACTGAGAATGACGGGGCATCAATCGAGCCAAACCTAGTATCCCAATACAGTCCTTGGTTACTCCCAGCCTCTATGCCGTACCAACCGATACCAAGTACAATGCCTTGCCACAAGTCTACACACTCATCTGCCCTTGTTGGATGCAGCGCAGGCTGATTTAAAGTTCTGCACCGCAGAAATTGAGCGCCATTTTGACTAACGGGCGACCGAGTTGACTGCCTACTCTTGATAATAGTGTCGAGTGAGCAGAATATGTCACCTAGGTAGTGCTATACATGTGCTTCTAAGCTTATAAGCTACAGTACTAGGACACAAGTTTGGGCATACCGTCTTTCTCATCTCGTCCCGATTTATGTTGAGGTGCGGAAGCGTCACAAACAGTGGCAAGTAGGCCCACTGTCAACGTGTGGAACGTGTCTAGTTTTAGTTCTCAGGGACTTTACATCTTATCGAAACATTCATATTGCGCCGGAGTGCCTCCAACGGTGGTGCGCAAGTGTGCCCAACCTTTTGCCCAGGCACTGTAGTCAGAGAAAGAGTCTTGTCAGGGAGGAGCGGTGAGGGCCACGGCAGGCGCACGACACCTCTTGTTTGTAGCCTCGCCTTCCTCCAGACTTCTCTATCTCCTCTACATCATTATTATTTTCATTAAGTACAACACGTACAGCGCTACCGCTCTCCTATTACGTGACAGTCAAGCTAGCAATCACTTAAGAGCAAAATGCCGATTAGCAAATTCTCACGACCGTTTATCAATCCACGGCGTTTCTTCCGCTTTCTCTTGCGCGCTTACTCCACTATTGTGCCATCGAAGCGCGCTGCGAAAAAGGCCGGCAGGTCTAAGCAGCCCGAAGGATCTGAAGTGATTCAGGTATTGAGAAACCTATTACTTGCAACCGCGTTAGCAATGTAGAATACTAATAAAACATCCTCCATCTAGTCTCCCCTCCTCGCCCTGCCTCCCGAGCTCAGAAATATGATATGGGCATACGCCGTGATACCCAACGAGGGGCACATCTTAGCAGACATCTGGGCCTTCCGTACCCAACCCATTTCCGCCCTCTCGCCTACCTTCATCCCCGCTATCTGCCGCGCAAACCGCCAGATACAGAGCGAGGCCTTCCCTCTCTTCCTCCCTCTCGCAAAGTTCCATATCACGAGCTGCGGCCGCATTCCTTTCACGAAATGGCTCGAGAGCTTCCCAGACTACGAAGGCTTCGCAGCCGTGCGCCACCTCAACTTCAGCTATATCTTCAATGGGTTCTGGAAATCGCAGCTCAGTCTCATGCTGCAATGTGCGGGTCTCCGGACTGTAGAGTTAACGATTCCGCTGGAGCTATGTTTGCTTCCGTCTAGACCAGCAGGGTCTACGTTTCCGAACCAGGGTGAGAACTTGATCGGGGAGAAGCAATTAGGCGGGCTTCTGGAGTGTGAGAATTTGGAGTTGGTGGTACTGGAGTGCTTTGCGATATACCCTTCGGACCCGCAGATAAGAGCGATGCTGAAAGGAAGGGCGATAGCGACGGCGGAGTGGTTGGAGGAGGGCTTTAGAAGACGGAGGATGAAGACGTTCGTTTGTAGGACGGTTACGGTGAAGATGCATTATGACGGGGCGTATCATACGGCTGGCATTGGTTCTTAGAAGGGAGAACTTGATGTCGTCGGATGGAAGACGCAAAGGCACTAGAAATGGCACATGTCTTTAGCATCAAAGATATGAAGGCTGTGAGGCAACCCTCTCTCGCACCGTCTTCTTCCAAAGCTCTAAAATAAGACTTTGTACATCTTCATTACGTGTTTGATGCATCCAACTCGAGACAGTGTCTGAAACGTCCTGGCGGATTTCAGACTACCAGATACCGCTGTGTCGGAGTGATATTTCGCATGCCTATTCGGCTCTCACAGGTGGCACTGACCGAAACAGAACACAAACATCTGAGCTTATCAAAGTAGACAAGATTACCATTCATCGAACATCACGGTCCCTTCGGTGAGGCAAGATTTGCCTACTTATTTGTTAGACCGATGTATAGCGATGATGTTCGAACCTACGTAGACAGGACCGCCCGCCCATCCCTCACCCTCCAAAACCTCTCCCTTCACCTAGCCCCAATTCCACAATAGCCTGACACGTAATTTTGGATCGTTGATCCCCTCCCCCTATTCCTCCGTCCAGTTCACACCTTCCACTTCCCACCCCTCTCACAACCCAACCAAAACGCCCCCAACCACCCCCAAAACCGGCGCATATCCCCAATGTCCCCACTCGCCTCCCCTAGCTCCCCCATTCCCACCCGCGGCCTCAAACCCCCTAACAACCCACCCATCCACCCCCGCCACCGCGCCCGCAGCCGCCATAATCCAGCCCAGCGCTCTCCCCTCCCTGTCTCCAAAAGTCGCGGCAGCGAGGATGGCGATGCCCATGAAGATGTCGCGGGCGCCGTAGATGACTAGGAGGGCGTCGAGGAGCTCGATGAAGTCCTGGGATGCGGGGCTCGTGGAAGTAGCAGGGTCCGGGAATGGAAAAAAAGCGAGGGAGTGGCGCGAGCGTAGCATGGCGTTTACGCCGAAGGCAATGAAGATGGGGCCGAAGAAGAGGCTGGTGGCGCGGAGGGAGGTGCGGAGAGATGGCATTTTAGGTTCGTTGTTAGGGGGGTAATAGGAGCTAGGGGACTCGAATCGAGGACCTTCCGTTGTTGGGCTTTTGAGGGGCGTCTCGTTTGATGGAGGTGTGCTATCAATTTGATTGGGTTTGAGTTTGACTGGATGTGAGAGAAATCGTTAGTTGTGGTGATGCTTGTTTATGTATCGAGTGCTGCCAAGACCCGGGGTCCGCGGTCGCCGACGCAGTCCGAGCTCCGAGTGAATTGATTGGTTCGCTAGTGGTTTCTAGGCAACCAGGGGGATTACCTCGGGGTACGAGGGTACGATTGCAATTCGTGAGTCATTAGGAGCGAGCTTCGCAGTTTGCAGTTGCCGGAGTGCTTCGCTGTCTGCAATTAGCCGAAATTGAAGGATACAAGATGAAAACTTTGGTTCAATGGACTCATATGACTCCCTCTATGTTTCTACTCTAGACATTCTCTATGATGCTGGGACGCAATGAAATGACGGCTTCGAGTGGCCAGATATTCAAAACAGCGCTTGCCTCCATGAACTCCGGTATAATGTATCTGTCCCATGATGTCAAACTAAAGGAGATCGTGAAATTTGAAATATGACTATAGGGGACGTCCAAATTGGAGCAACAGGAACACTTGAGATAGTAACGCTCGCTAAGATGGTCACTCCTCATCAGTATACGGCGGCAGATTTGCATCAGCTTGATCGCCGTGAACGGCATGAGGCACAGCGGATATATCGCGCAAAGAGATACAGTACGTAATGACCAAGACAGGCAGGAACAGGGCTGCTGAAAGGAGGAAGGGCATCCCCAACCAGGCATTCCCAAGCTTCATTCCCCACCTGAAGAATTGGGCGATGAGAGGACCAGAGATGAGCAAGCCACAGCTTTCAAGGATGGCGACAACGGCGAAGAGACGGCCTATGTCTTTGCTCGCCTGTCCGCCGACCATGAAAACAGCGATGGATCGCATGGCCATGCTGAAGCCGGATCCGAAGGTATAGAAGATTAAGCCTGAGAAGATCAGTAAAGACATCATGAGGGATTGCGAGGGAGAGACTAACCCCAGATTAAGATGGCTGGAGTGAAGGAGAAGCCCATGATCAAGAAAGAAAGTACAGTAAACGCGATGCTGCCACGCGATATCCACAGATCACCCCGCTGCGGAGCCAACTTTATCCATTTGAGTAGCAGCATGCTGATACCAGGAAGAAGAACGACCAAAGTCAACAAATTGAAGCTCGCGCGAAGGGAATTCAGTAACGAAGCCTGTTTCCATACATATTAGATGGCGAGGGGAATGATGGAAGGAGTTTGACAAACCTGTCGTATAGTCCACCCATACCGCTTTGAAGCATACCGGATCACGAGATCTTGGGATTGCCGTGCTAAGCGATTGACGAGGAAGGTAAAGACGACCAGTGTGAGGCTGAGATCTTTCTTCAAGAAGTGCAAAGTCTCTCTAAGGCGATGAATCTGGTCCTTGAAACCATGGCCATGGCCTTTACCCGAGGACATAGAGGTTCTTTCGGCCAGGTCATCCACCTCATCCTCCAGTCTGTCATCGGGAAGCTCTGGTTGGTCCCTACTGTGTAGAGTCTCTGGAAGAAAGCAGGCGAGAACAACTGCAAGTCCTGATATAGCTGCGCCTACGCAGAAAGTCAACCAATCCCCATACTTCATGAGCCAAAAGCCTATTGCTGGAGCAATGACTTCAGAAACCAGTAATGTGGCTCCAACGTAGAAAAAGATAGTTGTCCTGCAATAGTCAGATCTGAACTCGTTCGTAAATGAGGCCAGCATACCGTCTTTCCGGGGGGACCACATCAGACAACATGGTGAAGACCGTTGCAATGGCTACTGTAGACCCTCCGCCAATCATCAAGAAGATAGAGGAGAACCAGGTGAGCTTCAATTGGAGGTCTAGGTAGCCTAGTGATGCATAAGCTCACAGATCAGACGAGTATGCGCACGGTACTCACAAATGAGCATTATCCACAGCATAGATAATTCCAATCCCAGAAATCCAAGAACAAGTATCCACTTCCTCCCATATTTGTCTGCTAATGCGCCATACGGGACCGCAAGAAGTATGCCGGGTATCGCGTCGAACAGATCCTGCCATCCAAACACCATCGCCACGGTGTCCTGCACCTCATTTATCTTACACAATCGCTCTTGTATAGTCCCATTACGGATTTGACTCGGATCGGTATCTTGGTAGAATCGAAGGCAGATGGAGGACTCGTAGAGGCGAGTTCGCGCGGGATTCAGCAAGAAGTTCCCAAGGTCCACGATGAAGATAGCGAGGGCGCCAATTACGGCGACGAGGATCCATGGCTTCTGGTGCTTTGGGGCAGAGAAAGAGGGTGAAGTCGGCGATCGTGGGAGGAGTGGCGTGGTGGGAGAGCTGTCGTCGAAGCTGTCACGTTCGCGCGATGAAGCCATGACGGACGAGATGGGTTGCGGAGTACCGAGGGGTACCACGATTGTACATCAATTCACAAAAGAAAGAGGCGTCGTGGCAGACGACGTGGACTCGGTGACATGCTGGCGACGTGCGGCTGCAAGTACTCGCACGCCTTATGTTTCGGGGGCTGGTTGGCCATGAAGGAGTTCGGGATAGCCATCCGGAGTTCCAGCATGCAGCCAACACCCCCGTCTGCCAAGCATCCCAGCCGTCAGACGGCATGCGTGGTGTTGAACTTCCATCTCAGCTGCACGATGTTCATCAACTTCGTCTTCGAGATGTTGCCTTATACGAAACTACCAGTGGCCCCAGAAGGCTCTTCTGTCCAGAGCAGAGGTGTACTCGGTTCAACATCTTCGACGTTCTCGCTCTCACCACCTCCCTATCGCGGCTAGGCTTCCCGAATCCTATCCTCCAATCCCTTCAATCTTTCATGATCTTCTTGCAGTGTCGCGTCAGCATCTCTTGGTATCGCTCTTGACCTATGGGAACTCTCCAAGTATTTGAGGCTTACGAATCTTGACTTGGTTGCATCTTAAGAACGATGAAGTTGGATGTGAACTTCTGCTCCCCGCAGGCAGCAGCGAAAACGTCGCATCCACACGCGCAAGCTGAGTACGCGTCAATGCATGAAATTCAAGAGCTTGTCTAAGGCGTCATGATATCGGACTATTTGCGAGAGCTACCCTGACACGCGGGGCATGAAAAAGGTGGCACTCTACACGGGTGTGTGCGCGTGTATGCTACTGCTTAGGGTGCTTCAATACATTTTCAGAAATCTAAACGGGATAGAAACTCTTTGCTCTAGGCTATGCGGAAACTCGTTAAAGCACTTCAAGCAGTGGTAGACAGGTGTACCTCTGAGACAGCATGGTCAATCAGTGTTAATAGAAAGTGGCAGTCCATAATTCCGCGAGGTATATACACACTCCAGCTGTTTCTATGCTTGTGTACGCTTGTTTAGCACCGCTTAAGTTCCTCTAGTATGCTATTGTTATTCATGAAAGACTAGCTTTGGCAAGCCTGATAGCTCTCTAGGCCACCCCAGACAGTGTTGAGCTGCTGACTGTGCCACCTTTTTCATACCCCGCGTGCCTGAACGAAATTTCTTCGCGATAGTCCCGTAGAACCTGCTGTAAATGGGGCAAGTCTTTATGCGTCGAAGGTTCCTCCGTAGGCTCCGGTCGTAATGTACAAATCTCCTTCAATGCTGTAAAGCTGTCATCTAGCGTGAAGAAAAGGCGGAAAGTGTCAGATTCAACCGTCGTGATGTACACAAAGCGAACCCTTTCGAGCACGGTTTTTCGAGCTCGCAGCCTCACGACCCTCATCAGGCTCCTCTTCTCAAGTCCCGTCCCGAATATTACGGACGCATCACGTTGGAGTCAGCAATCCAAGCGTCCCATTGCTCCCAGGTGATGGGCGGGGTAGCATTGTCATCCAAATTGGGACCTTGGGCCACCAAGAAATCGAGGTCCATGTCCATCACATCGTCCAAACCGCTGGCTCCGCCATCATCAAACCCGTTAACGAACCAAAGCGGATCTCCTCCAGAGGCGCCGCCGGTTTGGGTTAAATCTAGCTGGTGTGCCGTTGTACTCTGCTGAAGATACGTCGATTCTAGGGTATCGCTCAAGTTGATGACGCTGGCATTTGCCTGGCCGAGACTGACTGGATTCACAGGTCCATTAATCTTTGCATCTCGCGCTTGCTTTTTAGCCTTTGCGACCTCACGCTGTTGGCGTAGCTGCAATATAAAACCCGGTGTTGGCGGACATGCGCTTCCGTGTTGCAGTGCAGCTTCGCGATCACCGTAGCCTTTCAGACATAGATTGCCTATAGCCACGTGTATAGGCTTTTTCGTATCGAATACCATATCGGGTGTGTTCTCGTATATGTTGCTAATAAGTTGCCATGCTTTCTCGGCGTCTGCTATGAGTGGATCGGCTCTGAGGGTATCAAGTACGTGGATGAAAGCGTGCCATTGCTGGAAATATGGCGCATGCCACGCAAATTGCTTGAGTTGGGGATTGGACAGCACCATGTTATGCTGCTCGAGAAGCTTTACACTGATCTCCCAGCCCCACTGACGCTCGGAAAGCGGTGTCTGCTCTATGCTGGCCCATCTTCGTGGATGATGTGTCAGAAAGCGGATGATGTTCAAGGCAAACCGGGCTACTAGCATTGCCATAAGGTGCAACGGCTGTGAAGGGTCGCAGTAGCGGAGGTACTTCGTTTCGAGCATCTCTTCGAGCTCTTTGATAATTTCATCCATGTCCACCTTTTCGCTCCCTGACGCATGGAGGTCCCATTGACTCGAAGTCTTTCCTTGCTGGC
Organism: Mytilinidion resinicola; assembly: GCF_010093595.1. NCBI lineage: Eukaryota > Fungi > Ascomycota > Dothideomycetes > Mytilinidiales > Mytilinidiaceae > Mytilinidion > Mytilinidion resinicola. The sequence goes on along the minus strand of NW_022985450.1, from coordinate 873,621 downwards.
GGAACCTCGCGACACGGCCGGCCGCGAAATTGGCAAGCTCGTATCTCAAGGCAACAAAGACGAGATCTGTCAATTTGTTTGACTCTGCCACGAGTGAAGGCATGCCTGGAAAGAGTTGGTCATCGTTGACGTTGGTCGGCCACTTCGTGCTCTCGTCACCCATGTCAAGATCTCGAAATTTAGCGAGGCCACAAAGTTCAGCGGTACGGAAGTCGTGCGTCTTGAGCAGCCACCAGATACGTCGCCGCATCTCAGTTTCGAATGGAGGAAGGCCTAAATATACTCCGTCGCGCTCAAGGCCCATGCCCTGCGCGATGCGAACAGCCACGCCTGTCAAGGACCAAACAGCACGTGGCTCGTAGATATCTCGCACCGAGAGGACATGAAGGACCAATGCCTGAAGAACAACGAGGCTGGTAGTTCCCATGAACTTGGCTCGCGATAATGCTGCTTTCGTGGCGGATATATATCGTGATAGAAGAGCCTTACGAGGCTCGCCGAGTCTTTCTTCGCACTCGTCATCTTTAAGCGTCATGACGGCCGCGCCGTAGATAGCAAACATGAGTGCTTCGAAGCTCCGCGGTATGGCCCCGATAATGCTTGCAGCTTTCTGAATTGCCGATCGTAGCGTAGGGACGTGAACGACCTTGGTCAGAGGATCGACATTCTCTACGAAAATCTGCCATATTTGAAGTATGCGTTCGGGCGGTGGATGGCGGCACCTAGTGTTAGATTTCGATTGACTGTTGAGCACAAATCCGAAGTCATCTTCGAATGCTTCTAGGTCGCTCGCATCATTTGAGGAATCCTCCAGAGTATCCTCAGGATCGTGTGACTAATGGTCCTATTAGTAGACATCCTTGAACAAGCGCTCCAGTGAAAGATAAACATTACTGGTCATAAGTCTGCGAGGACGCGTTTACCACCGCTTGGGGTGCTCCCATGGAATATCAGAAACTTAGGCGCGATGTCAAGTTTCAAGCAGTGCAAATTAAACTGCCTCTTGGCTCAAGTTTTGCTCACTCGACACCACAGTGAGGAGCAGCCCAGCTAGTGAGCAGCCAATTAGTCAAGAGGCATTCTAATTTGCACTACTTGAAACTTGACATCGCGCCTACTTTTTTGAAAGTCCATGGGGGCACGCGGGGCATGAAAAAGGTCGCAAACTAATTCCGGAACAAGCTGTCTCATCTGTACACCTGTCCGCCACTGCTTGGGATGCTTCAGATAATTTTCAGGGATTGGAACAAGATAAAAGCCGTTTACTTTGGTCTATGTGGAAACTTGTTGAAGCACTTCACGCAGCGGCAGACAGGTATACACATGGGCCGAGTACTTGATGTATGTGCCCCTTTTTTCATACCTGGTGTGGGGGGTTACCCCAAGTGGTGATAAACGCGTGTGCACAGACTTATGACCTATCACTAGATATCAACTCAAGCTGCTCACCTCATCTACCACTCTCGTCCATAAGTTGCTAGGTAGGTATCAGTGTATAGCCACAGACAAACATTGCGAAGGAACTCACGTTTCGACGAACTTGAAGCGGCCATGGCCATGTCCTGATTGTGTCCTGCGGGTAGATCGGTTTGACTCAATCTCAATAGAAAAGGGGCTTTGCAATTGAGATTCTTTCGTGGCCACTGCCGCTGTGTGACCCGAGCTGCGACGCGGCTCAGAGTCAGGAGTATCTGGGAGCTTGCTTGGGTCAATGCCTTGCTCTTGAAGTAGTGCTTCGTAGTGTTTGAGGCGATCAGTGAGGATCTGGTCGTTGATACGTTTCTGTCTTTTTCGAGGTGGCTGCGAGTGGTTGAAGACGCAGTCTACTTTATGCTTAACACAAGCACTGCATGGGGTTTGCCGGTCGCATTTGACTTTTCGGTCAGCGCACCGAATGCAGGAGTAAGTAGGTCTACCATGAGAGGCCGATGAAAGGGAAGTTGCAGTTGCCATGGCATTTAAGCATAGCAGCGAAGCCTGCGAAGATGAAGAGTCGACAAAGAGTTGGGAAGAGTGCAGCCATCATTATGTCATCACGACTTATGCCGCGCTAGTGAACCCACCCCTGCCCACCACGCCGGTATCATACTTTTTTCCGATCTTCTAACAATGTGTTAGAACGTGCTTGGGAGTGCTCTTATGTGTTCCTGGAGATAGTCTAGTAAGCGTCTCGAAGCCATTGGGAAAGTAGCTATTCGCAAAGCGAGACTTTCTGGTTTGTCTTAGCATTCTCGAGGCTTTACAAGCGCGGCGAGATGTTTCCAAATGATCTCTATAGTCCAGATTTTGGCAGTCACGAGGTCATTTCGCCAATTGGAGGACTTCTAGCACCGTATAACGGCGACACTAGAAACCAGACATCGTTATTAGTTGCCGATATTATATAGCTTCTGATTGGTCGCTCGGGTTCGGGCCTCGGACGCCCGAGCTCATCTCACAGAACAGATTCTCCCACCTAACACTCTCACCTCACTTGATATCATCCCTTCTACTCCGAGCCCGAAGTTTCCTTCTTCGCTACACAGCTCAACCAAAAGCTATTTAAAAATGGCAGTGCTTGCATCAATCTCCGAACATCCATCCTCTCCATCCCTCAAGGTACCAACCTTTTTCTTACTTTCACGACTACCTTGAGGCTTGCCATGCGCGTCCTGATCAGTGGAGCAGGCATCGCTGGGCCCACACTAGCTTGGTTCCTGGCAAAGGCCGGGGCACGCATCACCATCGTCGAGAAGAGCCACTCACTTCTCCCCCATGGGCAGAACGTTGACATAGAAGGCGGCGCCCTCACAGTCATCAAGAAGATGGGGCTCATGGATCGACTTCGGCAATTCAACACGACAGAAAAGGGGACCCAGTTCATCAGTCCAACGGGACAGCCATTTGCATCCTTTCCAATCTCGAAGGGTCCAGGAAGGAGTGTTAGCCTCACTTCGGATTTTGAGATTCTTCGCGCAGACTTGGCAGCGATCCTCCACGAGGCTACGAAAGACCTTCCGAATGTGAAGTACTTGTTCGGTACCATGATCAAGAAAGTCGTCTCGAATGATGGGGATTCCGTCAAGGTTGAACTCAGCAATGGGGAGGTGCAGGACTTCGACCTTTTGGTCGCAGCAGACGGCCAATGGTCAAAGGTGCGAAAGCAGTGCTTCCCTCCAGACTCTGTCAATGTAATTCATAAGGGTAATTACGTCGCGTACTGGACCGTTCCACGCCTACCCATCGACAACGACTGGTGGAACATCTACCTGGCTCTTCCATCACGATTCATGAGTATCAGGCCCGACCCACACAGCACCATAAGGGCTCTGTTCTCTCTTATGCCCTGCAATAGCTCCCAGGAAAAGGCGTGGCTGGAGGCATCCAAGAGTGACCGACAGACGCAGCAAGATCTCTTGAGGAGAGAGTTTGTAGGCTCAGGATGGCAAGCGGAGAGGCTCCTGGACGCCATGGATCAAGCGCCCGACTTCTACTTCCACGAAATTGCGCAGATAAAGATGTCCAAATGGTTCACTTCTCGCGTTGTCTGCCTAGGAGACGCCGCGTATGCCCCGACGCCACTCACAGGGATGGGCACTTCGCTGGCCATAACCGGGGCCTACATCCTAGCTGGCGAACTGAGCAAGCTCGACGACGGCGAACACCTGTCAAAGGCGCTTGAGGCTTACGAAAGCATCTTTCGCCCATTCGTTGAGAAGACGCAGCAGATCCCCTTCTTCTTCCCAGCCATTGCGCATCCCGAGACGGCATGGAAGAGATGGCTGATTCAGGCCTTGGTTTGGGCGTTCTCCAAGCTCATGGCAATTCCATGGCTAGCGATGAAAATTGGTGACCATGGTTATAGCGAGAATTTTTCATTGCCAAAGTACCCAAGCTTTGATGAAGGGGACGCTAAGTGAGTTACGGATGTGTTATCGGGTGCCGTGAGAATCGATAGAAAAGCTCTGTGTCGGAGGGAGCTTCATCTCCTCCACGATTTGTATATGTATAAAACGGCAATCCATTCAAGCCAAGTGTTTTACTGTGCGAGTCATAGCCACTCCTTGTACCCCTTTTCCAATCATACTTTACAAGCGAAGCTGTGGAAGGAGATCGAGATCCATAAGTTCGAGGAGCTTTTATACCCGGGAGAAGGAAAGGAAAAAGGTGAGGGCGTTGACACGTGATATAACGCATGGCTTCTGTGGCATCCAGAGTTCGCTGGCAGGTTCTGGTTCAGGTGACAAGTCACGTTTTTTCGTCGAGAGCGAAGTGTGGATCAAAATATGGAGCATCCCATCTCGATGGCAGTGCTGCGTGGGCTGGGGGACGGAACTTCTTCAAAAAGAATTCGTCAAACGTCTCCTCATGGAGACGTGGCTTGTGGAAGTTTCGCCACTCGTGAAGACCCAGCAATGATGCCAGTCATTCTATCTCACGAACCCCTACCTTTCTGTACTCGTATTCTTAATTAACAACAGTAGTTCCAATCGGAGATGACCATTAGCATGAAGTGCTAACGTTGGCCCCAGGCCGCTCTCCCTCTCCATGGACATCTACCACTTCGGCTTTTGATCCGCACCCGCCAACGCACCGCATCTTGGTTATCCTTGTCGTCTCTTGCAACACGACGTCCATTTCCCACCCTCTCCCTCCGGAAGTTGAGGAAAGGATGGTTTGATTCCACGTCGACAACACCAACATGCTTTCCCAATTTCCAGCGTTCTTCCAAGATCGGCCCGGTCCAACTCCTCCCCATTGATAGGTAGAGTAAGGGTTGTTGAACCTCGCCGACACCCCACTCCCATGAAGTCACCATGTTATTGATGTTGATACTCGCGAACGCGCCCGCACTCCCTGGAGAAAGGAACTCAGTTTCTACTGCGGAGAGGATTATATACCCCGTGGAGGAGAGAGATGAGGTAAGTGCCAAAGCGTGACTAGAGCGTTCTGGCGCTGAAGGCCGCAGCCCACGTTTATCACGAAAATGCACGTGAGAACGGTGCAGTCATGTTTCGTTTCATAGGCTTAGGCATAAAGCCTCGACATTCAATCGTGTCTAGATTGTGCAAGAGCGGTTTCACGGAGATCAATAGATCAGCTCCAGAAGAGCCATGTTGGAAGCCCTGGTTCAGACTTTGAAAGACGATGGAGCTATGTCTGGGAGCTGGGAATCAAAAAGTCCACCTCAACTTCCTATGGAAGCTGTGGGCGGGCCCGAGAAGTTGTCAAAGAAATTCCGCCGAGGATCTTCGTCTGTAACCCTCGAAGCCGCTACCTATAGTAACATAGAACCGGAGGAGCGCATCATCGCAGTGTCACGGAGACGTCTTAGTCTTCTTAGAGATGGACTCCATCATCGAGCTCGCGGTACACCCCCTCCACATCATCCATTCGATCGATCAGCGTTGAGCCTCCCCCCGCCACGAAGGCCGACCCCAAGACATCGGCCTCATCGGTAGATGTGTTCGATCCCTGACCTTAATTTTCCACCCATCGTCTAGGTTGTTGTATAACGTTGATCCCCAGCCACGACCCTCCACACACATTGAAGATTCCGCTCATTTCGATCCTCCGCCGACACCCCGACCCCCATGGGCACCCTTCAGCTGAACGTTTTGATCGTGGTCAAAGCGTCGTCGACCTTCTGTGAGGGAAGGGTGGGCCCGAGGCGGAGAGAAGCTCTTATACGCGTCGGAGAAGCGGTGACTCAGCAGTCACGTGAGAAGCGATGTGATCGCGAACGTAGAGGCACGATCTACTTTCAAGCGGCAGGGGCAGTGGAAAGGGGAGCGATTGGGGATGAGGGAGATCCAAATCAGCTGACTATCAGGCTTCGTCGCTGGGACTAGGGTATAAAACGTCGCCTCGTTTTGGGAAGTTGGTTTGAGAAGTAGGAGGGTGGACGTTCGTGGTTCAACAAGAGGGGATAGAAAGGTCCATGCGGCACCATCAACAATCTCGATGGTATTTTGCGATGGTGCGGGAGCGGCGGACAGAGTTGTCGACATCTCGGCGCTGAAGAGTGGGAGTGCTGCCCGTGATGGTGCAAACTCGAGGACGACTTCCCGAAATGTGGAGGTCAAATCGCGCAGGTCCGGTGATCTCCAACATCCCCTTTCATCGCTTCTTATCGCCTCTCTCGTCCGTCGGAGGCTGGCACTCTGGACTCAGGAGCGCACCTATTGTTCGAAGCCGATGCTAGAGCGCATCCTCGAGAGCGTGTAGTGAACGGCATCACCGCAACCAAAACCGCCTCCCCGACCCCCCAAATCCAGTACTCCATAACAAGGCAAAAAGTATCAGTTTTTTCATCCACTCCCCTCCATGAGTCTCAGTGTCTTCGTTAGTTGAAGCCACACCCACTCCACCTCCACATAGCGTAGTAGTGGGTAGATTTTGAACTCACACCCACTCCACCTCCACCTCTCCATGGTTTCCCCTGACTCGCGATTTTGATCCACGACCACTCCACCTCCTCCGCATACCGTAGTATTTGGGTCGTTTTTGAACCCCCCGCGCCCACCAACCACTCCACCACTCACTCCATGGCCTCTCTCTCTTCCTTCATTTGTTGATCCAACACCACGAACCCATGGCGTTTCCTTCATCGATGGATTTGAAGCCTCCAGTACTCCACCACTCCATGAGAGGTTCGCGTAGGCAATTTGATCCACCACCACACCCTCCACCCTATGGCATCGATCGTCCGGATGTTTTGATCCAGCCCGAATCTCCAGCCCACCCAGTCCCCTCCATGACCTTAGGCACCCACAGTTTTTGATCACCCAACCACCAACCAGGCACCGGCCATAAAAGTGTGTGGTTAGCGTTTTTTTTTTTCAAACCAATGTCCCCTCCCTCCCTTCCTCCCTCCCTTCCTCCCTCCCTTCCTCCCTGCTGGAGAACCGAGAAGTTCGAGGAGAGGACGAGGTTTTATACCTGAGCGAAAGAGAGGGGAGGGGGATTAGTCAGCGGGACAGGGGGGGAAGTGGCACGTGAAGGGCATGTGATCAGACGCGGCATGAGGGTTGAGAAATGGGGAAACGTACATAACCAGAAAATAAGTTTTGGGTACATTGTCTTTGATTCCCTCCAGAGTATGATGATGTGCTGAAGCGCCACAGACAGCGGCCACGCAGGAGGCCAGCCCGCCTGCAAGCGCATGAAAGCTGTCTGATTCACGCTCTCAAGGTCTTTGAATATTGTCGGGATTTTTATGTTGCGCTGAACTACCTCAAACGGTGGTGAGCAGATGTGCAAGGCTTTTGGTAAGGCACTGCAATAGAAGACGACGAGATGTTTGATAATATGCGATTGTTGTGATATTGTTCCAGAGCAACCATGTATGCCTGTCCTACTATACATCCTCATTCCATCCGAATCCGAACGAGGGTATCAAAGAAAATCTGTCTATCATTCGCAAACTCCCTATGCAATGCAAGAGGAAAAGAAAATCATCAAATGAGATCTAACTCCGTCCACATCTCCAATCCCTAGATCTCACAGCCTTACATGTATGTAACCACCCATCTACGGCTCAGCCACCTGCTCCTCCCGCAGATGCTTATTCGCCTGCTCCACCCTCTTTGCCATCTGCGCATGGCTCTGCTGCCTGCTACCCGCTGACGGGCGCCCGGAATGTGAAGGGATAAAGCTGCCCCGGCGACTCGGGCCACGGCTGCCACTCGCAATACTCGCCGCGCGACTCGCATTGCGACTGCCGTAGTTGGAGCCGTACAAGCCCGGGATCGAGCTGATGCGGCGGCCACCGGCCTCGCGGGCGGCGCTGAGCTGCTGGGCGAAGGGGCTGCGTTTGCGGAGCGCGGGGCCCTTCCAGTAGATGACGTAGACGGCTGCGACGAGGCAGAAGGCGATGCAGAAGAGGATCGTGGAGGCGTACTCGAGGTGGTCCTTGCCGCCGATGTTTGAATAGAACGGAGTGGCAGGGAGGGTCAGCACACCTGCTAGGAAATCGCGGGACCAGCCGTTGCCACCGGTCGCGGAGGCGGAGTAGGGGCCGTAGGCGCAGATCATGTAGTCGATCGTAGCCATGTAGATGGAGTAGTTGGCGATACCGATGATGGCGGAGAAGATCATGGTGCCGATCCAGTGGCACTGGGGCAGGGAAGTCCAGGCGAAACCGATGAGGCCGATGGGAAGGCAGGGGGCGGTGTAGAGAAGCCACGTGAGGCGGGACTCGTACTGGGCGCGCTCGTCGTCTGGCTTGTTGGCGCGCTCCTTGATGTTTCGCTTAATGGCGGGGAAGAATGAGAACCAGGCGAGGAAGTAGCCTATGCCAATAGGGATGAAGGCTAGGCCAAGCTCAACTGTGGTGAAGTTCCACTGCTTGTAGACGAGGGAGAAGGATTGCAGGAACATGAAGATAAGGGCATCGGAGAAACCGGAGAGGAGGGAGAGGACTAGGACGATGGGTTCGGTAAGGAACATCTTGAAGGGTCGGATCCAAGTAATCACGACCTCCTTGGCGGAGAAGCGGTCTCTGAAGGGGACGAGTTCGTTCGGGCCCCAGATGTTCACTTCTTTGCCGTTCTTCTCGCCCTCAGCACGGCGCTTCTTTGCGATTCTGTCCATCATGATGGTCGTGCGGGTCTCGGGGACAAGGAAGAAATGAGACGCCTGGACGACACCGCCGAAGATCAGCTGCACCCAGATGCACCAGCGCCAGCTGCAGTATGCCTCAACGAAACCACCAACGACAGGTCCGAGCACGGATCCACCGACGGAGGAGAAGACGACGTATGCGACAGCGTATTGTTGGTTGTCAGAATCCCACATATCGGCCACCATTCCGAGGGTGACGGAGCCACCAGCGGAGGACAGACCACCGAGGACACGGCCGGCGAGGATGGTGCCGTAGTTCTTTGCGAGAGCAACGGGGACTGCGACTTGTTAGCAATTATTTCACGTCGAGGGCGGAATGGCGCATACGTTGCCAGATGTTCACGAGCATCAGACTGCACTGCATGATTGGCCATCGGCCCAGCTCTTCACTCCAGGGCGCCCACAGCTCGCATCCGAAAGCGTAGAGGATCAGGAAAAGAGCGGCACCGAGACGGGCGGCTTGCTCGCTGACACCGAATTCTTTAGAGATGCCGCCGACGGCGTTGGAGTAGAGACTAGTGTTGAAGTTCATAGACACTTGCACCCAGAAGACGACGGTGAGGATGGTCCATTTCTTCCAGGTTGGGAACGAGAAGCCAAGCTCGTCGTAGCAGTCCTCCTCGGTGATCTCGATTTTGTCGTAGGTGCCGACCTTCTCGAGGTGCTGCTGGCCGGTGGCAGCAGCGGCGAGCTCGGGGTTGTTGTTGATGTTTGCTGCGACTCCGTTCTCAGACGAGGCCTCGGAAGGCTCGTGCTTCTCGACTTCCTCGTTGAAGCCGACCATGATGAAAAATTGGCAATAGCAGGGTTAGAGATGTCGAGGGAGCAGTGTGTGAAGCGAGTGGGAAGTCGAGACGAGCGGGCGTCGGTCACCTTAAGAGCTGCTGTGGAGACCCATGGGTCCAAGGCAAACCAGGTGGTGCCCGTGGGTACGGCTGGGGCGTACCGTGGTGGTGTGTCGGTGCGGTCAGGATGCGTGGATGCTTACTGCATTTCGTCATAGGGCCAAGTCTGCTGTGGGGAAGCGCTAGGGAGCTACTGTATGCCGGCGTGCCAGGAGCGAATTCTCTGCGTGCGACAGGCCCGGAGTCCGCTACTTGTGGGTCGCAGGAAGGCCACGGCTCGAGGCACAGCAGGGCGAGGGCCAATGGGCGCAATTGAGTGAATGCAGTTTCGGATGATGCTTCGCGACTGCATGCCTACCTGTCTGCAATCTGTTTTGGAGAAATGCGCAACGTTGAAACGCCGAGAGTTGAGACGGAATGCGACGATATCTGGTGGTGATGCGGCTGCGCTGATGACGGTGCGATCAAGCAACAGCCCAAGCCTTCCAAGCCCTCCAAGCCCTTTCCGGCATCCCGCCGCGCTCGTCCCGCCGCCTTCGCGTGCGGCGATCGAGGATCCCGCCGCCACCGACGTCAGCACGCGATTTGCCCAACAGCCGCAACACCGGAAAACCGGCCCACGATAGTTGCACGCCGCGTGATGCCCCTCAACCCGGGTCGAGCTAACTCCTGCGAGTTTCAAGATATCTCGCGCCAAGCCTGGGGCATGAACCCTCCCAGCCTCGTGTGCTCGAAATCCCTGCTTCTTTGTGCCTTCTTCGTGCCTTCGGCGCCTATTCTGGAGCAACATCTTCGCCATTCCGCCTCGCACAAGACCTATTCACAGTAATCACACTTTAGCGCTGACACCAAACATCGCCACAGTCACGTGGTTTCAGGGTCGGCGGAGCTCCTCCGATTGCTCAACCTTCTGTAACTGGGGGGTTCTGCGCCGTTTTCAACGCTTTGCAAGCGTCAATAATTTCCGCAACGAAACGCTGGAATACGCGGGGCCCCGCGACTCTAAAATCTCACCTCCTGCCTTCTTTTCTTTTCTCGACAAGTGTGTGTTGGTGTGTTGGTACTTGCGAGAGTCCGTGAGAGTGAGCCCTAAAATAATCACTCCACGCAAGGTAAAATGCCGCGCTCAGGGCGGTGAAATCGAACCAACATCCCCGCCATCTTCCTCCACAGCTCCTCCACAAAGCCTATCATAAAACGCGCGCGATTGGAAAAGACTGCATCTCACCCACGGTTTCGCTTTTTCAGTGGGGAAAACTCATTTCATGAAGCAGGTAGCCAAGGCCATCGTATGCTTCATCAGGCCATATCTACCACGCCGTGACGCTATGACGTGCCTCTGTCGCGTCCACGGGTCTCTGCCACATTTCCTGCGTCCTGGCCGAGTTACCGGCTTCTTGCCTGGCCTTAGAGCAGAATTAAGACTCGAGGATTTTCTGATTGGTCGACTTTACTGATTTTATTACATCCGGTTTAGCTCCGGAAGCTCCGGTTTCTAAGCCTCAACCTCCAGCCTCATCCCACTCTAGGTACGCTTACGTTTTCTCATCAATCTCCATCCCTTCTCTATTATTTCTTTCCGCTACCAGACTGTTCTTTATGTACCTCACTACTCCTTAAGTGTGCCTTCCGCCTTTTCCCTATTACAATGGTCCTTCGCACTCGCGCATGTCATTCGTGTCGCCAAAAGCGAATCAATTGCGATGCGACTATGCCCCACTGCCTGCAATGCACACGTGCCGGGCGGAGCTGTCCTGGCCCTATCCAAGGACCCCTTATCGTGGACATGACCCTCGCCACGGAGCGTCATGCGCGATCAAGAGGAAAACTTCGAAGAAACGCCGAAGTGATCCACAAAGCCCCACCCAATTAATATCGGGATTCCCTATCTGCCTTCCGAGTCTTCCATCGCCGCTGAAGCTTTTTTCGCCAAGTTTTTGTATTATTTCACGTCGTCTGATCAAGGCGGATCGCGTAAGACCTGGATGCATGTGCTACTTGAGCTGTCCAATAACAGACATGAGGCTTTGGACCTGGCAGTCAAAGCCACGAGTACTGCCTTCTGTGCTATGGAACTCGCAAATCCAGCAGTGCTGAGAGAGGCGTGTAAACTCTACGGCAGAGCCCTCGCTGCACACTCGTCTTGCCTCACAAAAGAAAGAAGCAACCCCAATATTCACAATATTGGGTTGATATGTACGTCAGTGGTGCTCTCGCTCTACGAGGCGATGGATGGAACTTCATCAGCTGGATTTATTAGCCACATCACTGGCTCTACTATATTGATGGAGTTGGCCTTGTTGGAAGGCCACTCTCAGTGTTTGCTGCAAGAAGTTCTCTACTACGTTCGGTTCCATCAAGTGCGTTTCCACGTCTTCGACGTATAGACAAAACGCTAATACTTACAGACCTTTCTCTCATTATTGGGACGCTCAGACACCCCCCATTCGTCAAACCCGCTCTCGTACATAGGCCTCTCTGACAAAGTCCCAACCGTCCAGCGTCTTTTGAATCTCGCATCTGTTTTGCTGACTTTCTACCCATCCGCGCCAATGCCCCAAATTCCAGATGCTGTGATCCTCTCCCAAATTTCCAAAGCCATTGACGATCTGTGGCTAGAATACACCACAACAAGCGCCCGCCTCTCCTCTAATACTATCACTTGGACCGACTCATCTGGCGTCCACTACCGCGATGCCATGACTGCCCTCATCCTCATGTACTTCAGCGCCGTGCATGTCCTTCATGCGCTGGCATCATCTTCGTCGGAACACGAACTTGATGCATACAGCACAGCCGACGTGATTGACTACCATGCGAGGATCCTGAACGCTGCAGCTTTCTTGTACCAGAAACGCATTGGCTGTGCGTACAACCGGATGTCGCTCCCGCTCTATCTAGTTGCCGTGCATGGCCCCTTGGCGGTGCAGCGGATGCATGCAAGGAACTACTTTGAGCATTGGCGGCTGGGCGGGACGATGGCGGGGATTAGCAAGCTTGCCCTGGAAAGAATGGAGGAGGTTGAGACCACGCAGCCTCTATTCGATAACCGGGGTCTTGAAATGAAGCTACCGGCGAGGCTTGGTGTTGCTGGTTGAGAGCACCGAGGCCGGACGAAGCTATTCAGATGTTCTATTTCAAAACCTGAAAGTAAGAGCACTTGGTCTCTCCTCATTCTACGAAAAAAGAAAATACCCCATCCACCCATATTTCAAGATGCAGGGGCCGTGCAAGGCGACCAAGATGAAACCCGCCGCTAATCCAAAACGGGTAACTTCAGCTAGCGGGATCAACTTCAGCCTCTTCGGATCTCTAACCTGGACTGGGAATGTCTAGAACCAAAATATCACAACCCACCAGACGCCGCTTGGAAGTCTTACGGGTGCCACTCGCCCAATCAGCAGGTATTTGAGAGTCACCGGGGAGTCTAAGTCGGGTCTCCTCCCCTTTTCTCTCGCGCAAGCGTGTACATTGCGCGAACTCTACCGCAATGGACCACAATCTTACATTTACGCCGATGGCGCAGCTGTTAAGTCCACTGAACATCCAGAAATAACTCCTAAAGCCGGAGGCTATGTTCGCGCCTGGTCAAAATTCAGCTCGCATCGATTCCATATTTAAAGGCGTACGGTCGCTTCCCACTTTCCATCTCTATCTCAACGCTTCCTCTCCATCTCACAGTACTACATCAAGTTCATCAGCACACCGCACAATGTTCAGCCTACCCACCTTCCTTACAACCATTCTCGGCCTCTGCGCCATCCTTTCCAACGCCCAAACACCCCCAGGCTACTCACCCGCCAGCAACACCCACCTAATCGCCTCATTCGGCGCTCTGCTCATCTCCCCACCTGGCCTCCACATCCCCTTAAACGGTACAACCCCCATTATCACATTCCAGTTTCAAAGCCTAACCCGCCGCACAGCCACCAAAATCCAGCCCTCCATCCACCTCCCCCCCAAATCCAACGCCACCGCCAAATCTCTGCTCCTGATGCTCGACCTCGACGCCCCCTACTCCTCCCTCAACCGCTCCCTAGCGCCCTACCTCCACTGGCTGCAGCCCGACCTCTCGCTCGCCGCCACCGACTCATCCACGCCCGCCGTCGCGCCCTACGTCGCGCCCGCGCCACCCCCGGGGAGTCCGGAGCACCGCTACGTGCTCTTCGCGTTTTCGCAGCCTCCTTCATCTGCACCGTTTGTGATGCCGGAGGGGTATGAGGGATATGGCAAGGGGGAGGGCTTGGCGAGTAATCGCACGATCTTTGATCTTGCGGGGTTTGCGCAGGCGGCGGGGTTGGGGGAGCCGGTCGCGGCAGATTGGTTTAAGGTGGCGCCGGAGGTGCGGAATGCGACGGGTGTGGAGTTTCAGGGGGGTTCTGGGAGGGCTGGGGGAGGGATGTGGGTTGGGATGGTGGGTGCCGCGGTGGTGGTTGGGTTTATGGGGTTGTGAGGGGAGTGAGGCGAGATGGAAGGGAGATGGAGGATGTTATGAATTGGGAGATAGGGTTCATGGCGATGATTGATGTGATGTTGGACTATTTCGTAGTGAAAGTATTTTGTTTGCATAAAATGTTGCGTACGCTTGCTTGCCACTTCTTGAGGTGCTTCGATAGAATACAGTTTTGGGAATCCGGATGGCATGTAAAAGTCTAGACAGCGGAGATTGGAGTGGGCCGAATCACCTTTTCAGACGACTAGCCTGCCTTTAGAGGTGGCTCGAGCATGTTGGGAAGGAGGGTCAAATCCGGCGCCGAAAGAAGTGCATAGATTCGTAGATATGCCGTGAAGGCAAGGGGAATCTTGGCACTTCGAATGCAGTTTTAGCACTCTATGCTCAACATCTTCCCACCGTCATTTAAACTAAATCCTACTTAAGTGATTTTGGAATCTTGACATGTGTATGGAACCTTAGCGATCATAAAAACGCCAAGATTCCATTTTTTTCTCTGTGTTTAGCATTTTTTGAGAACGCCAAGCTCTGCCTTCCCGAGGCGTTTACTTGAACCTCACCTCAACTTTTTCACGCCTCAAATCGCCCATTTTCCACCATTTCAAGCGCAACACGTCCCGAACTCGCGTAATCATAATTCGAGTACTCGATTAAAGCTATTCACCTGCATAATCAGCTCTCCGGTGGCCAATTGCGCGGCGACCACCAAAACCTCCATCCCCCAGCTCGACCATGCTACCTCGACCACCACGCTTATAACCCACCTCCACATATCCTCAGCAGCATTTCCTCGCCCCAAAAATGCCACGACCAAGCTCCCGCATCCTTCACGCCCTCCCCCGCCACGCCTCGACCTCGACCTCGACCTCAACCTCGACCGCCCGCTCTCTGAACCCACCCGCTATCCCCTCTTCCTCCGCCACACCCTTCGACATCCCCTCTCCCTCCAACGCCCCCATCTATGCCTCCTCCTCCTCCTCCTCCGACACCCCCCTCGATCCCACAATCCCCCCACCTCTCCTCCACACCCTCCAAACCCTCCTCTCCCCCCTAACCCCCCTCGCCTCCCTCCGCCACGCCCTCCTCCACCCACCAACCCGTCCCCACCACCAAAAACTCCCCCCCGACTCCCGCTGGCGCCGCGCCCATCGCCCTCTTGAGCGCGCGCAAGACCGCGCAGTCCACGCCTGCATCCGCCGCGCCGCCGCGACCGCCTCCGCGCCGCAGCTCAGCTTCCTCTACCCCAACCCCGCCGCGGCCGCCGACGAGGGCGCGCGCATCGGCTCCCTCGCGATCGGGCTCGCACTACAACGGCAACTACACGAATGCGCGAGTGCGGAGGCGCTGCTCGGGATCGTGACGCGCGCGCTCGCAGAGCCGGTGGCGCGGGCGGCGTTGCTGGGGCGGCTGGACGCTTTGGGGGGCGCGGTGGAGCGGATAGTAGCGGCGCGCGGGGAGAGGGCAGCCGCCGCGGGGTGCCTGAGGGTGCTGAATGCGCTGCTTGCGCGGGTGAGGGCCGCGGGGGAAAAGGACGCGGAGAGGGGGGTGTTGGGGCTTGCGGCGGGAGTCGCGGCGAAAGTGGGCGCGCCGAGGGCGTTGGGGGCGTATCTCTGCGCGTTGAGGGAGGGGAGGTGGGGGATTGAGAGGGAGGTTTTTGAGAGGGTGTGTCGGGGGGTGAGGCCGTGGTTGGGGGCGGATGGGGAGGAGGGGAGGGGGGAGATGATGCGGAGGGTTGTTTTTGGGGGGATTGGAGGGGATGATGGGAGGGAGTGCCATCTTGAGACGTTCTGCGAGCGCGAGGACGAGGCCTGCCATTGGGCGTGGGCGGAGCTGCTGGCAATCACGAAATCCGTGGACAAGCTGGTGGAGGAGTGGGAATGGAGGCGGGCGTGGCTGCTGGAGACGCAGAAAGGCCCTGAGCGGCACCAGACGTACCAGTGTGATCGGGGGTTCATCGGCTTGATGGAGGTGATATCGAGCAACACCGCGTGGGACATGTTCCACAAGTCGAAGCTGAGTTTGAGCGATCTACCGCTGCATCTGAGGTCCCGCCTCGTTAAGAACCCGCCGCCGGGCACGGCGTGGACGAAGGAGATGGAGGAAGCGTCGTTGGAGATGCTTCAGGGGGAGCTGGAGAAAGTGGAGTCGAGGCTTGGTGTTCAGTGGATGCATGGGGAAGCGGGTGAAGAGGGCATGCATAGAAGGGCCGTCGATGAGGAAGGGGTAGGGACGGCTGATTATGTGTCAATTTGGGATTGGGCAGCTGAGATGAGTTGGGGGGAGGAGTTGGGGAAAGAGTTGGAGAAAGCGAGAGAGCAGGAGGCTTGATGTGTATGGAATACTGGTTAGATGTGTATAGTACGAAATGTAGATATGAGGCTTCGACGGTTGGGAGCCGTTGCTCTACTGATAATAGACGGAGCTACTCCTAAATAGCAGCGAGACAAGTGTCTTGGAACGGTTTGTAGCCGCTTTAGTCTACACTATCTAGACTTGTACATCGCATCTAGATTCTTGGAGATTGGTAGCAGCACCTCCGACGGTGGCGAGCAATTGTGCACACTCTGCCCGGGCACACAATCGCAGCCTCACATTCACGACTCCCTGGGCAAATTCCCCTGGCTATCGACACCAGGTGCCAGTTGAAAGTCAATTCACTACCGCAAGAGTCGTGGCATCACTTTTCGAGCTCCGAGCTATTCATCCATTGGGCCATTTGTAGTTCGTACATCAACCCTCATGAAATTCGAAGATCCGCACAATGTACATAGAAGCATGCAGCATACTTCCCAGCAACCTGTACGCTACCCATCCCCTAGGGCAAGCAGAAACCCTGTTTCATCAGCCGTCCGACGGAAAGAAACGCCTTAAGCACCCATCATCCCGGATATGAACCCATCCACATCGCTCATTAGACCATTCGCATCTCCATAATTCCCCCATCCCATGAGAAATCCCACAATTACCTCGCCGGCACCCTCGCAGCCTCCTGGCTCTCATCCACAAATTTCAGCGCCGCCTCCCTCTTCTGCACCGTCAACCGGCTGTTCTTCTTCTCATAGATAACCCCATACATCTTATCCGCCACATGGATCATCTCCGGCCTAAACGTCGTGCAGATAAACTGCCCACCGGTCCCCTTATTCTTATTCCCCGACCCACTCGCCTCCCCGTTCGGCGCGGCATCGCTCTCCTTATTCGCCAACTCGTGGATCATCCCCGCGACCGCGGTGCGGTACTGCGCGTCGAGATTGGCATCGATCTCGTCGAAGAGGTAGAACGGCGCCGGATCGCAGAGCTGGATGGCGAAGAGCAACGCCAACGCGCACAGGGTCTTCTGGCCGCCGGAGAGCTGGGCGACTTTCTGTTGCTCGTCGTACTTGGAGTTGAAGGAGACGGAGATGCCGACGCCGACGAAGGAGGCGACCTCGCTGCGTCGCTGCTCTGCTTCGTCCACGCCACCCATTTCTACGTCGCCGTCGTCGTCCTCGCCCCGCGCGATGGCGGCTTCTTTGTCGGCGCGGCGCTGGATCTTGAGTTTGCCGGTGCCGGCGGGGACTAGCTTCTCGAAGACGCGGTTGAATTCGAAGGCGACTTGCTTGAAGGTGCGCTCGATGGCTTCGTCCTTACGTTGGTCGAGGACGGCGATGAGGTCTTGGATACTCTTTTGGCTGGAGTCGAGTTCCTTGCGGCGCTCAAGGAGTGTCTTGCGCTGCGAGGTGAAGTTGTTGTACTGCTCGAAGGCTTTCTTGTTGACAGTTTTGAGTTTCTTGAGCTCCGAGTTGGCGGTTTTGAGACGTTTAAGGATCTAGAGGGGAAGTATGTTAGTACCAGATAATTTGGGTGTATATAGTAAGCTAGGAAAAAGAGCAAAGGCTTACTTGTTCATCATTCAACCTCTGATACTTCTCGAATGCATCATCGGGCAGCGTGCCCAATTGCGCAATTTGCCGTTGCAAGTCCTTGACGTTCTCGCTGAGCTTCTTCCGGTTCTTGGCGCTCTCGGCGAGCTGCTCACGATCCCTCTTATTCTGACGCCTCAGCCTGTCGAGGTCTTCTTTCTTCTCTGCCATCTGTGCCTCCAAGCTCTTGATCCCCTCATCCGCTTCTCGAATAGCGTTTTCGGTCTCCTCTTGATGGGCCTCCACTTGCTTAACCTTCTTCAAGGCACGCTTTAGGTCACGTTGGGCTTCTTGCAGTTTGGTGCTAGACGACGCGCCACTCTGGCTGCTCTCTTCCCTTGACGTGAGCACGTCTAGTTGTGGGTAGAATGAAGTTCGTAGCTGGTTCTCGAGAGCAGTCTTCTTGCCTTCGAGTTTGTATCGCTCAGCGGACAACGCTGAGAATTGACGGTTGAGGTCCGGAATAGTGGAGAGCAGCGACTCAAGCTGCCGCTCCTCCTCCTTCGACAACGCTTTCTTGAACTCGGTCTGAAGCTCCGCCTCGTAGCTCTCTAGCTGTTCGTCAAGTCGAGCCACTGCAGTATCATGGTTCGCAATGCTAGCTTTCCTATCCTCAAGCTGATCTTTTGTCTGTTGCAGAGTACTCTCCAGACGCCGCAATTCTTGCTTCGCAGGCCCATGGCTGTTCTCTGTCTTCCTCAGCTCGTTAGCGGCTTTCCATTCCTCGGAAACTGCAGCGGTGATGCGTTGTTCCATCTGATCTCGCTTCCGTTGGAGGTCCCTCCGCTTCGATTCTTGCGCTTCATACTCTTTGCGCCATTTCGCGACTGCAGCAACAGCGTCAAGCCGAGACTTCGATGTATCAATATAACCGCCGGTCAATTCTCCCCTCCTCTTGGCAGTGTGGCCCTCTGGAGTGACGGCACTCACGCCATGGGTGCGGGCATATTGACTTGCAATTTCGATAGTCGGGCATACGATGGTCTTGCCAAACACGTGTTGCATGACGGCCTCATACTCTTCATCATAGCGGATTTTCGACATCAATCGGACGGCATCACTTGCGCTAGGCAAGTTCACGTTCCTCGGCGTGATCCGGTTCAATGCGATAAACTTGGCACGGCCACCCTTCGTCCTGTTGAGGACATCAATGACCTGGGCGCCAACCTGATCGGTATCTACCACCCAGTCGAAAAGGCTCATGCCAGCAATGACCTCCACGGCGGTTTTGTAGCGATTGTCAACCTCAAAGAGGTCGGCGACCATTCCATGGATGCCTTCGATTTGTCCTTGTTGTAGGATCCGCTGGACAGAAGCCATACCGCGTGACTGAGGAAACGCCATTCTCCGAGACAGGTTGTCTTCAGCCTTCTTCAGCTCATTCCTGGAAGTATCTGCGGCTTTGGTGACTTGATGGAATTCGCGGTCAATCTCCTTCTTCTGGTCCTGCAGCTCGTCCTTCTTATCTTTTGCGTTTTGGTACGCGGTATGGAGGCTCATCCTGTGCTCGCCATAGTTATCGATTTCGGCGCGTCGCGTCGCGATGTCGGATTCGAGTTTCTGTATATCGCTCTCAAGCTCTGCAATGCTCTCATTCGTTTCCATCTTGAGAGCCTTTCGTCTCCCCAAATCCATGTTGACCTTGTTGATTTCCGCATTGAGAAAGTCATCCCGCTCTTTCTTGCTTTTGTACCGTGCAGAGCGACCTTGCTTGTCGTACAGCCGATCGCGCTGGCTTTCAGCCTCATTCAGCCAACCTGCAACGATCGACTCCTCGTCCTTCTTAGCGATGTAAAGAGGGGTGATCGTGGCGAGGTCCTTTTCGTTCTTCGCGATCTGCAGCTGAAGGTTCCGGAGATCGGCTTCATGGCGTACTTTCGCCTGCTGGGCGGCACCCTGGCCCTCGGCGATTTCGGCGATGTCTGATTCGAGTGTGCCCTTCTCCTTCATGTATTCCTCCCATTCTGACTTGTACTGAAGCTTCTCGGCATTCAGAAGCTCGATCCTCTGCCTGCCCTCCTGGATAGCCATATCAATCGCATCCAGCTCTTCCTCGCGCTGCCTGTATTCAGCATCGTGCTCTTCCTCCAGATCTCTCCGTTCTTGACGCGAGCTCTCCAGCGCGGTCAACTTCTCCTGGTTCTTGTTCAGTTCTCGATTGTGGATCGTGAACTCCAAGGCCCTCCGCTCCCGGTCCCTGCTTTGGTATACCGTCAAAGCCTCCTTTTCCTGCTCTAGCTCTTGCAGCCGTCCCTCGATGCCATCCAGCAACTCATCTATCTTACTGCGCTTATTGTCCGTCTCCTGCATGATTCTCAAACTCTCCCTCCGGCGCTCATCATACACCTTCGTTCCAGCGACATCCTTCAGTAGTTCCAGTCGGGCTTGGTCCGACTTGTTTGTGAGCTCTGTGACCATGCCTTGCTTGACGATGTAGTAGGGGTTTGCGCGTGAGAAGCCAGCGACTTCGAGCATGCTCTCCACATCCTTCTTGGTCGCGTTCTTGTGGTCGATGCTGTACTCGTCCTTCTTGTTGCCAATGCTGCGGCGTAATGTGAGGAACTCTTTGTCGGTCGGGAAGCGGTTGTCGTGGTTGTCGAAGACGATTTCAACGTAGGCGGTCATGACTGCGGAGCCAGATCCTTCCTGTGGTGGGGGAGGTGGTTAGCAAGGCTTTTTTTTCTTCGCATTCCACAGAATGCATCGATATACACCTGATTAAGAGCAAATGAGGAAATCTTACATGGAGTAGCTTCGAGCGCTCCTTTTGCGACAGGTGGTTGTAGTCATCACCAAGCACGAAGCGGATCGCAGAGAAGAAGTTGCTCTTTCCCGATCCATTGCGTCCGACGATGACATTGTGTTTAGGGGAGAAAGGTTCAATATGGGTCTGGTTCGCGTAGCTAGGAGAATTGGTTAGAAAGATATATGAAGCACCGGAGCGTGTTGCGCACCTTTTGAAGCCGTGGATATTGATCTGGTGGATATGCATGATGGGCGGTTTCGGACGTGGGTGAGGCGCCCTCCGCAGAAAGTATGATTGTCTTTACCGCGCGCGATTTAATGTTGGGCAACCTCAGTTCATGCTGTTGTCGCGGAGTGAAGAACGTCGTCTCTTGTCGTAGTGGTGGAGCCCAAAGCTGGAGCGCGTCAAAAAACGCGCTAAGAGCTAGCGTGATTTCAAAATCTCCCGTGTGCGTATTATTCAGCACGGCCTTTCTCCGCCAGTCGAAGTGCCCCTGGAACCCATGCTCTCACTCCAGCTCTCACAGCTTTCATACCTGATTCTCACTGTCTTTGTATGAAATCTGAGAATGTAACCACAGATTCGTGGAGCGCTTCTTTTCGTTCAACGGCGCCTAGCAAGCTGGAGCGAACATGTCGTGTACCGACGTATCTCATCAGATCAAGTCTATCATTCAAGCAGATTCATCCAAATTGGCACAGTTCTTGGACGCATCACACACCATCACTCCCCAAACACAACCCCAAACTCAAATGAAGAAAATCCTTGCTTCTAGCTAAGTATATACAAGTCCAACCAGCGCCTCTTCACTCCAAACCGCCATCCCTCCGTCCAAACCCCCCATGCGAATTAAATGCCTCCTCTAGAACCGAATCTACTAAAACATGGACCCGTAATCATCCCAAAACAACCGTCTACATCACCAGCACAGCCACAACACCGACCGCCGCCGCCCAGATCCCGCTAGCCACGTTGGCGCTCGCAGCGCCCGTGAACTGCGGGATGCCGCCCGTGCTGGTCGCGGTGCCGTTGGTAGCGGGGAAGCCAGATGAGGGCGCGGAGATGCCGGGCACCGAGGGGGCGGGGAGCGTCTCGGTGACCAAGCCGGAGTAGGTGGGCACGATGGGGGTGGTCGGGACGGGAATCTCGGTCACGCTGCCAGTCGAGGCGGGTGCGAGAGTGGAGTCGGCGGAGGTCGCAGGCGCAGGCGGCACCTGGATCTGGCCGTCGGAGATTTGAGTGACTGGGAGGGCGCCGCTGTAGCCAGCGGTTGGGATGGGGATGGCCGTGACGCTGGCGGAAGAGGCGGGCGCGAGGGTCGAGGGGGTCTCGGGAGCGCTCTCAACGGGCATGGAGGGGAAGTAGGGGCTTCCGGGGATGCTGGGCTCTGGGACCGTGTCCACGGAGGAAGACGCGGTGGGGAGGGGGGTGGGGGTGAGAGTCACCGGTGCGGTGCCGTAGCCGGATGTGATGGTCACGGTGACGACGCCGCAGCCGCATCCAGAAGTCTCAGCCGGTGAGAGTGTGGATGCGGGGGTGACTACGGAGTCGGAGGGAGAGGTCTCGGTGGGTGAGAGCTCGGAAGTCGGGTATGGGACCTCGCCAGACGAGGTCGCAGGCGCAGGCGGGACCTGGATCTGTCCGTCTGAGATCTGGGTGACGGGGAGAGCGCCGCTGTAGGAGATTATAGTTTCAGCTGGTGCCGTCGCTGAGTCGGAGGGGACGATGATGACGGTGGCTGACGACTCGCCCTCTGTGCAGCCCTTGGAGTGCGAGAACACAGGGATTGACACCGCGTCCGTAGCAGTGGGCTTCTGGACGATGGTAGAGATGGAGCTAGAAGGCGTATCAACCTGGCTAGCAAGACCACCCTTTCCAGAGGCACTCGCTGTTGCAACCGCGGAAGAGGGCACGGCGGAAGACGAAACGCCACCAGCGTTGTCGCCCTCGCCAATAACCTTGATCGACTCAAACGAGCCAGTCTTGTCGGTATACTGGTACTCCTTGCCGGGCGAGTTGTTGATGATCTTGACGCTCTCGACGGTCATGGTGAAGGGGGCCTTGGTGTA
Source organism: Mytilinidion resinicola (assembly GCF_010093595.1). Classification (NCBI taxonomy): domain Eukaryota; kingdom Fungi; phylum Ascomycota; class Dothideomycetes; order Mytilinidiales; family Mytilinidiaceae; genus Mytilinidion; species Mytilinidion resinicola. The sequence goes on along the minus strand of NW_022985450.1, from coordinate 851,002 downwards.
GTCGGTCTTTCCGCCGGCCCAGGAGATGGTTCCGGGAGAGTTGTCCTCATCGCCGCCTGCCCAGATACCAATGCGAAGGTTCATGGGCGTCTGGGGATAGTTCTTGCCGCCAACAGCGTCAGCATAGTGCAGCGTACGCTGGGGAAGGCCGTCAATGAGCCATGTCAGGCTTTCGGCAGTCCAGTTCAGCGCGAAGGTGTGGAAGGTATCCTGGGGCGTCTTGACGTCGTACGGGATCATGCGGTCGTAGGTCGTCGTGTTCCCCTTGCCGAAGTAGTTGGTCTGGACATTGGTCGTGGTCGTGCCGATGAACTCCCAGTCCACCTCGTCGAGGTCGTCAGATTCCAAGACGATGGAGGAGATGATGCCCTGGCCGCCGGACGCCTTCATCTTGACCTCGGCATAGCCGAAGTGGAAGAAGCCGTTTGTTGCGATAGTCGGGGCCTCTCCGCGCTTGTGGATGGTGAACTCGGCGCCGGCATCGACGAAGTTGACATCGTTGGCGGTGATCTTCCAGCCCTCGAGGGAGTCGCGGCCAGTCTTGAAGTCGGAGGTGAAGGGTGTGCCGATGGCCGGGTCGTTGGGGCACGTCTTCTTGGTGGGATCGCACAAGGTCGAGGTCTGCGCGGACACGAGGGTGGCAGCCAGGCCGGCGAGAACGGTGGAGGTGAGGAAATGCATGGTGAGTTTTGTTGGGTATAAGGCGTGCAAATGCAAGATGGTCTGCAAAGAGAGTGTGTTGTTGGCTATTCTTCGCAGAAGAATATTTTATCGTCGAGCAACAAATGTAGACTCAACGTATGCCAAGGAAATTGTACAAAGGCCACAATCCAACAATGACGTTCGGCCGGGGCGGCGTCAAAGATGTTGCGGGGTGGAATAGAGTTGTTAGTGTAGGCACAAAGAGTATGCTACGTGGACAAAGAGTGAATAGAGAGAGCACCAGCGAATGGCGGTGTCAATGAGAGGAAAAGAGAGTATGGACAGCGAAGAGAGGGCCGAATGAATGAGGCGTCCTGCGGTCTCCGTGGTAAAGAAAAGGATGAAGGGAGAAGTAGAAGGTAGGATGTCACGAAAAGGAAGCAGTGAAGGTGTAGGCAGCGAGAAGGATGCGCCGGGCGGGGGCCGAGTAGGTACTATGTAAAGGACTATGTACTGCCGCTTCCAGACGCCCCCGAGCGCGGTGACATCGCGGGATCATCTCATTAGAAAGTGATTTACCTGCGGCTCCGTCATGCGGGCGGTCCCTGGGCAGAGCTGTTTGCGCGCGCAACGTCGTGGTTGGCCGCGTGCGAATTCCGTTTGGTTTCATGACACTGTGGGGCGTTTGAGCCGCCGCCTTTCCCGCCCGCCCCTGAGCGCCCTACGCCAATCATCACCGCCCATCAACACATAGCGGCCGCTGCTCAGACCGCCCGAGGACCATTCGGTCGGCGGATGGGCCTGAGTGGTGTCGCGGACTTGCACCTCCTGAGCGTAGACCTCCACCGCCAACATGACGGCCCGTCATAAGGGTGAGGCTGTGCTTCATGCTTTGCGCCTGGGTTACATCACATGGGTGGCGCCAGCTGGTCAGCAGTTCTGACTTCGTCGTTGCGAAATAACCAAGGGCCATAGCCGCGTGTGTAATTCTACGCTGTACGACGATGAAAATAGAAAGCCAACCTCACACCTTGCGAAGGATGCAAGCTGATCCCCAAGGTACGCGAAAGCCGATGTACGGTTCTCTCCAGATTCTTTGAGACATCTGCAAAGTTTATCCTCAATTTAGTTTCGCGTTTCAGGGAGTCTCGGGATGTCCGACTGGGCGAAAGGTCAACATCACGTGACATCCCCACCATTCATTCTTGTCAGCCGCACTCTTCCATTGCTCAAGTATTGGAACTATATAACTTCTCTATGGATCGCGAAACCTTCCTGTGGTATAGTTGAGCATGGCGACGGAGGGTGCTGCAAAATAGCACGTGATCGTCGTCCAGCATTTACTCCATCCTCACTTTCTCCATCGCCTCCTTCATTCCCGCCCGCTCCTTTTCAATTCTAATAGCCCGCTCAACCGTCGCAGCCCGAAGCGACCCATTCAGACGTTCCATAAACTTGGTCAATACCGCGCGTCCCAATTCGTGTTGCACCAGCCTCGGACACCGGTCGCAAGAATGTGCTCGAAAAAGTCCAAGGCATCGTCCTTCTATCTCAGATGCCCGGGCAGCATCCATTTGCACAACAAATCCCCGAGCTTTCTGATTTCGTCCCGCCAGGTCGATCGCTCGTCTTCGTTCTCAGACACGAGATACAACTCACACAGCAAGACGACGTAGCTGTACCAGGGCCCTACGCGGTCGGGCTGTGCGACGTTCTCTTCCAGCTCTGGAATGTCGTCGAACATCAACTGCTCATGACAGCGCAGGATTTCGCGTCAAGAGCCCGATACAGGTAATAGTAGAGCCGGCCGCATAGTTTCACAAAGTGGACGTCCGTGTCGGTTTTCTTGTCGACATAAACGTTACCAACATGCGTTGAACTTTTGTTGATGATGCGCGCAACCATTTCTACGACCCTGAACTCGACGTCCAGTGTGGAGTGGACGCTATTTCATATGCGAGGACTTGGGCGTAGAACGCAATGATTTATCACTAACGTTACCCTTCCAAAGCTGCGGCAGTTTTGCGAAGAAGCCTTCTAAGCGATTCTCAAATCTAACGAGAGTCTTTTTCTTCTTACGTTCGGCTTTTGGGAGAGCTAGAAATAGAAGTGAATCTGAATTCGAGGATAATGGGGATAGATCGGCCCATTTTGATGCCATTGCTTCTCTGATCGCACAATCAACTGACTTGTGACGACTAGTAAAAGAAAGTTAAGGTATGAAAGGAGAGAGTCTGCTGAAGCAAGTGAACGTATATAAATAATTCATGTTTGTTCGAGCGCGACTAAAAGTTGCTTGCTTATTGTAGCAATCTCGAGGCGACAAGAAACTGAGAGCGTGTGACTTTGTAGGTTGGTCACGAAGCCTGCTTTCTGGATACAACATGTCAAAAGAAGGCACGATTCTGGTGACTGCGAGGCGCCAAAGCACCTCTACATTGGTAAGTATGAAGCCTCTCTTATCTAGATCCTTCCCGTCACACTGATCCAATTCCAATATCCCGCAACGCAGCTGTCATCCCATCCATCTCCGCCTGGTCCATCCACAGACACACCTTCTGCATCCCATCCACCCTCCTCTGGATCTTCCTCACCAACTCCTCCGACTTCGGCGCCGGCAACGTGTCCGCAAGCCTCCTCAGTGTTACTGAGAGCTCAAACAGCAAAGCCCGCCCCTCTCTCTGCGCCCCCATCTTGCACCCAAGCGTAAACTCAACATAATATAACAGTTCCAGAACATCCTCGTTCCATTCCCTCTTTCCCTCAGTCCATTTGCACAGCCCCACTCCTGCCTTCCGGATTCCATCAAACCAAATCTTCCGATCCGCAACATCATCATGATCATCAGCGAGCACATACAGCTCGCATAGCATGAGCATCGTACCGTGCGTAACCAACCCCGGACCCTTTTCTTCGACAGTTTGGACCAAATCAATCATTCCACGATACAGGTCATACTTGAATATCTCTTCAACCTCGCCATACAGGTATCGGAATATCCTAGCGCAAATCTTTGCCAACTGGTCCGTCTCTTTTTCTCCAGGCAAGGGCAAAGAAGCGCCCTGGACAACTATCCGCGCAACGGTGAATGCGCTATAGTGTCTATCTACGGTTGCGTGGGTGGCAATGTCGCGGGCAAGGATGCAGGCGTGGAATCGGAGAACGTCGTCGTGGGCGTTCCATAGAAGGGCTGGGAGAGCTGGGGAAAGGTTTGAGAGGCGGTCTGAAAAGTCAGGAAGGGTTTCGGGTGCTTGGGCCATGATGGTGTGATGGGAATGATCTGAGGTTGTTGACGCGGAGGTGTCGGGTGTAAGAGGTGGAGCCAGTGTTCTTATGGAAAGGAAAGGTGATATAGAGAGCAATCCGCTTGGTTCTGTAGGTAGGTCGGTTTTTACTAAAAGCAGCAAGAAAGTTCTAGGTCAGAGCTCAATGACACGTCCGCATCTACAAGAGCTCCAACCGTGGGCCGCGTATTAGAAGTTTCATCACTTCTCTACTAGCTATTCGCGCCGTCTTCAACTAACGCATACCACTATGCGGACCATATCGTGGGAAGACCACGACTTTTATGCGTCACGCGAGAGTTTAGCAGACATTGACTCTCGTCTAGAGGGCTACACTTCTATTGTATTTCCAGAGCTTGCCGATACTCTAAATGACGACGCTATCAACTTCGTCGCCCATATTCTCGCCTATGACATACACATGCTTACCTTAGCTAACGAAGATGCTCACCCTACAGGAACTTTTCATGGGAGAAATGGCGCAAATGTTGTTGGGGTGGCAGTTCTCAGGCATTTTTGTGACCGGGACGGGCACCTTTTCGACGAAGCCACCGCGATACGCTTATCGAAGGTACAAGCCCGCCTACTTCGCCGGCTCTGTCAAGTTGCGAACCCGGAGCACACACATGACCTGCAGCGAGCTATTCTCGATGATGTCAAAAAATGGGAAGATACAAAAGCCATGGACAACACCGAAGTTGCACTCGAAAATCGACTCACAGATACTGTTATCATGTGCGAGCTGTCCTCCCTCAGTCTCCATAACGAGTCGGATCATCGGGTCTAGCTGAACGCACTTCAGAGAACAGCCTTGGCATTTTGCAAGCTGATGGAGTGCTGGGATGTATGGAACAAGTATCTTCTGCGTTGCTTCGAGTACATTGCTTGCACTATTGCCATAGACGAATCAGGTCGGACCTTGCTGCACAGGATTGGGGAACATCTATGGACTTAACGCAGAAGCTGGGATTCGAGGACTCTCCAGTTGATGAGCAGCGGAGGAGAGTTGAGGAGCTGCTGAAAGGAATCAAGGAGGCGTCTGTGGGTGGGCCGGAGGTTATGGTGATTTCAGGGGCGATGGAAGATGTGAAAATGGGATGACATTCGCCACTGAGGGATGTCTGATACGTAACAGACATATCATTGCCTTTCATCAGATAAATTGCGAAGTGAAGGGAATCCGAATTCACTGAGTTTGCCTGCCGCAAGCCTTCCCATTTCTACGAGTAAGCAGATTGCAATTATGATCTTGAATGTCCGCTGCTGGGTTATAAGTCAGAACTGTCTCCAATTCCATCGCCCTTAGAATCTTCAACCTTTCTCTTCCCACTCCTGATGGATCCACCCAATACCTCTTCAGACGACATTCCGATGTCCGAGAACAGTCCAACATTAGCCAACGCTGCATCGTCGGCCCCCCAAGCTACAAATCGGTGCTTATCATCGAGCTTTGAACCCCTTTACTCTACCTCGGCGCCTGCTATCGCCAACCTAGAGAGCCGCCTCAAAGACACGTTCAAGATGGTCTCGAAGCTTTGGATCCAGGCCATCCCTTCTGAAGAAACCATCGCGTTTTTTGCGAATCTGCTGGCTCGCGAGGTCTACGTTCACTCCGAAGTCGGGGATTCCGAAGCCAGGAATATGGAAACGAGTGCAAAAGCTGTCTGCCGCAGCCTCTTCACAAATGCCGGGAATGAGGGCTTCCCAACGTTGCCAGCGGACGTGAGCCTGACCGACGCTTACGTTCATCTCATTATTGAGTTCTTTGAAGCCGTTGATGAGAACTGCGCCCCTCATGTTGTGGAAACAATTTACGACGTTATAAAGACGTGGGAATCAGATCCAGATGGACCCCGTACTGTTCGGTTTGCCGTCATCGTTGCCTTATGCCACCTCTACAATTCGTCGGCTGACGGCAGTTGGCTGGATGAAGTGGGTGAAGCTTGTACTGCGTTGTGCAGGTTGTTTGCTTTGAACCTGGATAGTCCGTACTTGGACTTCATTGAGTACATTTGCAACAAAACCGTCGAGAAAATGGGACAAGACGAGGAGGACGGTCGAGGCTGTTTGTTCGACTTTCTGGAACATTTGAGAGATGTACCCACTAAGCGGCAATGCTCTTCTGAAGAAACTCGGAGGCTGAATGTATTAGTGCAGCGATTACAGGACAAAAGTGTGCGCTCGACTGTTTCGCTGTGTCTACCGTATCGTCGACGCGAAGTTCAGGGAGCGGTTTCATCGAGAGATATTCTTTACCATGGAGCTAGATGAAGGGGACTTCTTACCCTCGATTTATCCTGCAATCGTCATGTTGTACGAGCTTTACCTCTTTTCCGATGAGCAGGATCGCCATATTTGGTGGGGAGGATTGAAAAGGACAGGAGTTTGCTTCTACGATATATTAGCAAGCGTGGCTCCGTGGAAACCTGAATTCGACGACTTCTTGGATATCTTTGAGTATATCGCGTCCGCAATCGGCCACGACGAAGATGGACGCGCCTTGTTGCGCCAATTTGCGGAGAATGTTCATGGTATGCTGGACACAAAGCTATATTCGGAACAACAAACCAACAGAATCAATGGAGTTGTGAATAAAATGCAGGATGCGTCTGCCGAAGGGATGCAGGTGGTGGAGGTTACGGGGGCGATGGAGAATGTGACGATGTCCGATGCGCCAAACTAGTTACTACCCTCAATCTAGATATCAGTGGTATTCAAGCGCAGCTTGTGCGTTTGTGAAGATCAGGAGGGGATCGATGTGGTTGCTGCGGCGTTTTCTAATGGGGATCTGATGTATGAGTCTAGTCATGAGGTTAATCAAGCATATAGAACGTGATAACCTATTACGTCCTGCTATTGCTGTCCGATCTCAGGTGATTGATGCTCGTGATTTGACGACGTTGAGAACTCAGAAAGCTAAGACGTTGAAGTTTGCTCTTGGCGGCATTTTTCAGGATATAAAACAAGTACATTGACCTGGGCCTCTTGAAGAAACGCTCACTCAGACACGTGTTTCTCGAACGACTTGACTGTCTTCAATACCCTACTCCCAAATCAGCAATTCATAAGTTAACATAATGTCCAAGAATAACACCAGCATTCGATACCTACCATGGAGTGACTACAGACTCGCTAAGATAGACGAGGATCTCGATTCGTTCGAGTATCGCATCGACGCTTACTTGAAAGTCATGCAGGAAATTTGGGCTGATGATGTTGCCAACGACACTCTTCCGGATAGCTCTGTTACGTTATTCGCCCAGATCATGGCGTGCGATGTTTACAGACATGACATTTCTGGTCACAAGGATGAAGAAGGGGAGAGTCCAGTGAGAAGCGCCGCCGAGATTATCATGACAGGATCCGCGCCCATCGAATCGAAGGAAGGGACTGGCATCGGTTGGGCTCGGACGTCCGCGCGACTCTACCGTCGTTTGTTCGAAGTTGTCGACGAAAGGTTCAAGTCTGAGATGTATGAGGAGATAGCTTGCAACTTCAAGGAATCTGACACGGAACAACCATGGTTCCGTGAAATTGTGATCCTATGTGAGCTTTATGACACCGCCTCCGAGCAGGATGAGCGCACCGCCTAGTTAGATATTTTAGAGGACGCTAGCACAAAGGTGCTCAACTACATGTCAAGGGATCAGAGAAGACCGCTTGCACACAAGTATTATAAGGAGGGCGGTTTGGACTGGTTTGAGTACATTGTACCTACGATTGGAAAGAAGATGGCACGGGAAGCGAAAGGTTGCGACATGCTAAATGCCTTCGCAGAGGGTTTCAACAAGCTGTCCAAGAAGATGAGTTGTTTAGGTGAAGAGAAGAATAGGATTTTGGCATTGGAAAAAGTCATGCTCTTCGCAGCGGCTCAGGTTAAGACTGAGAGCTAGGGTCTCGTTGCAGGTCGGTATGCATTTCGTCAAACGTACTAGGCTTGCAAAATAAAGTCAAGATCGGCTATCTAGTACGTGAGCATAGGAAAAGATGCGGGTAACTAGTAATACGGTCAGCCGAGTTTAGTAGTAATAACCAGTCTAAAGAAATGATGTTCATCATACCTGTTATTACCTAATCCCAATTCTCCTCTCCCGATTCACTAGCTCTGCTGGCGCATTCAAATAATACAGCTCATACCCGGGCCCGCTCTCCACCAGCGCTCTCCGCGTACTCGGCCCCGCGGGCGTCCAGGTACGACTATTGGCACACGCATTACAATCCTCAACCCCAAACTGGAACTACACCCTCGTCCATCTTTCACATCCTTTACGATTCGGACATCGTTGCCGTGGATGTAGTACTCAACGACAATATCATACCGCATATTTCCAGCGTCGCACTGAATGCACTCAACATCCCTCACTGCAATAGTCGCATCTGTGCATGTTTCGATCCGATATTTGGTACAAGACACTCGTTTTCCGCACGTCTTGCAGTACCAGCCCGCTCGAGCCACGTAATAATGACGGCAAACCTCACATAGAGCGTTAACGTATCCCCCCAAGGGTAATAGGGCAGTATTCGAGATGTTTTAGTATCAGGTCGCCGAGGAGGCGGTAGAAGGAGTGCTGTTCTCGCTCCAGCATTGGTCGGAGCGGTTATGGTGTCGTAGAAGTATTCACCTGGTAACCCGTTTCTCTATGGTTCACTTGCTTCCCAGTCGCCATCACCGTCTGGATCCTGCGAGACTTTTCGAGAGAAGTTCGTATTTCCCTGGTAGGGTGAGATACCATCGTAACTGCTTAGTCTTCGTGAAAACTTCGGTAAATGATTTTTTTCACAAGCTGGTCGTAACAACCGACAAACGTAGCCGCGATGTGCTTTAAATCGTCATCGTATAGGTCATGACTAAGATACGACGGTGATTGAGCTCGGAGCGAAGCTACGAGATCGATGACTTCGGTTGACCCCAATAGATCGAAGAACGAAGTGTTTGATCCAGGCGTAAACTCTTTTGGGAATATTCTTCGATCGTGAGATTTTAGCACGGCCGTTGTCACTGTGCCCCTGTCCTGACCGCCTGACATGCCATCAAGTTGATAACCAAGCCGCGTTGATGGAAGCTCCTTGCCGTCTTGATCAACTGGCCACAGTAGATTACTAATATGCACAAGCCCCGACCCTTGGTTCTTCCCAACAACCTGTGCTACCCACTGTTCATCGCCCTGCAACATTAGAACAACGAGAATGCCATCTTTTGAAAACGAGATCTCGTTAGGACGTTGAGCCCTATGCCAGTACCGAGCACGAGCTAGAAGGACATTAGGCGTGTCGATTCTATGAAAGAATGATGAGCAGAAAAAGATGAGCTTGCAATGACGTACCAAAATGCAAAGCCTTAAAGCCATCGTCGGTATAGTACGTTGGTTCTATCCCGCTTTCGTTACTAGTGACTGGAGTATGCTGGCGTAATCCCGATATTGGTGGGCTTGGTGAAGAGGAAGCTTCAGAAGAGCCGGAAGATGAAAGGTCAGATAGCGATGCTGCTCCACGTTGAGCAACTAGCGAAGGTCCCTTTTCTTCTTGCTCTTTGATTGGCTCAAGCCTTAGATCATTCTGCTGGTGAGACCCATCAGTTATCTCGTTTATGATTGCTGATCGGGCTTGCAAGTAGGGACCGTCCAGAGTAATCTCTTCATCGAAGTCGAACTCTGTGGTGGAAGCAATCGTATCGTTACCTCCAAATACACCGACTGTTGAACCCACGGCTGATGCATTTTCCCAGTCCGGGTTTCGAGTGGATACATAGACTGGTCGCAGAGGCTGAGCGATGTTTGCATGAACCTGGCGCGAGAGGGTAATAGTAGCATGTCTATGGATCATAATTCAGTTACTATGGATACACTTATGGAATCGCTGATACGGTAAAGAAGACCAGCCTACAGGTCTAGAGCTTTCAGTAGCCAGGAGAGAGCGTTCTGTCGCCGCTGTAGTTGAGAAAGGAGTCTCGACATTTCTGTTTCATTCCACAAAGATTTCACTCTGGTCCACCATTCGAGACTAGACGTTATTTTCTCGAATTCGGAGTTGATCTGAGTGACTGCATCGTGGCAGCCATCAAGGGTGTCCAAGAACCGTTGCGTGAACCCGCGGGTTTCCAGAGTTCGGGAATGAGATGTTAAACCCTCTGAAATGGTTTCTAGTACACCTGTAATGACATCGATTTCATCTCGGATACTGTCTAGGGTATCGGTAGCGTGTTGATAGTTGCTAAACCCCTTCTTGAGATCAAAGGCAGTGCTTGCGGCTATCGTGAGGGCACTGGCGGTGATGCTGAGAGGTTCCGCCATGGTTTGGATATCGTCCAGGCAAGAAATAGAATGCGAAGAATGACGCGGAAACGATTCAGCCACGAGCCGCAAGAGACCAAGAAGTTGTTGCTGGCGGTGTCGTCGGTTAGGCTGAATTGTCATGCAGCTGAATCTCGAGGAACTCCTTAGCGAGCAACATGCTACAGCACAGCCTTGGAAGGCTTGCGAACTTCGTATTCTTATTGAATCGATGATTCGATCAATCTCAAAAGCGACTTTTACAGGATTGGCTGGTGGGTGTGGAGGTGCTCCGGTGGGGATTTGCTTATGAGTACTGATGGCGTCTCCCCAGGCCGCCTTCACGTCAGCCCTTCCGCCTCGAGAGTAGACTAGGTCGTGTCTTTGCCCCATGATAATCCTAACATGGCGGTGTTAGTGATGAGAGATGTTAGCACGCTAGGCACGAAAAAAGTGGCACATTCATCAAGTACTCTGCCCGTATATACAGCTGTCTGCCACTGCATGGAGTGCTTCAACAAATTTCCACATAGCCCAAGATGAAGAGCATCTATCTGCTTTAGATCCCTGAAAATACATTGAAGCAACCCAAGCAGTGGTAGACAGGTGTACACAAGAGACACTTGCTGTAGAATTAGTGTGCCACCTTTTCCATGCCCCGCGTGGTTAGTTGTTGATGATGAGTCTAAGAAGCTTGCGCTAGCTGGCTTTGGCGCTTTCCCCGTCTCGTCCGTAATAAACCGCGACCCAACGGAGTCATCTCAAAATCAACCCTGCAACATAAATCTAATAGATGCAAATTTACTCCAGGCAGTTACACTAAAACAATTTCCGGGTGGTATATCCTCAGAAAATCCACCTCACAGCCGTCTCAAGCTTCCCCTTCCATCCCTTCCGATCCAGCTTCTCCTCTCCCGGCTGCCTCTCATACACATCCGTCTCAAAGTCCATATCCTCGACCTTCTTAAACTTCGTCCGCTTCAACAACTTCCACCCCACAAACATCAACGCCATAACCGGCAGCTCAATGTAATAGCTCACGAAATCCACTCCACTAAAACTGGGACTGAAGCAACTCCAGCCCTGCACGAGCACTAGAAAGCTGTTCAAGATGACTGAGAACCATGGTCCATAGGGATACGTCCAGTTCTTAAACGGTAGCAAATGCGTCTTCCCCTGGTGCTTGAGTCCCGCGCGGAAGCGGATCGAGGCAATCCCGATCGCGATCCAGGAGAGCTGATTGGAGACGCCCACGATGTTCTGCAGCCAAGTCCAGAGCTGGCCCGCGCCGATGAAGGAGGCACCAAAGCAGAGACCAGAGATAATGCTGGTGGCGAGCACAGCGACCCAGGGTACTTTGTTGCGGTTTAGCTTGCCGAAGACCTGGGGTGCGTGGCGGTTGACCGCGAGCGTGTAGAGCAGACGCGTGCCGGCGAAGAGGGCGTGGTTACCAGCCGATAGCACACTCGTCATGATCACCGCGTTGATGAAGCTGCCCGCGGCGTTCGAGCCAGCCATCTGGAACACGAGCGTGAAGGGGCTAGTAGCGGAGGATTTGGTGGAGAGCTTCGGAGTCAGGTAAGAGACGTTGAGGCCGATGAGCAGGACTGAGATGACGTAGAAGATTAGGATGCGCCAGAAGACGTTCTTGACCACGCGGGGGATGTTCTTGGTGGGGTCTTTGGTTTCGCCGGCCGTGATGGCGATGGATTCCGTGCCGCCGTATGCGAAGGAGGCGGTCACGAAGACGGAGGCGAAGCCGCCTATGCCGCCGACGAAGGGGGCATCACCGATGTACCAATTCTTGGCGCCGATGTATTTGTGGTCGCGGTTGCCGCCACAGTTGACGGCTATGCCGAGGATCATGAAGATCTCGTGTTTGTTAGAATTGAGTTCGTCTTTTGAGGGCGTCTTTGGAGAGTGGGTGGCTTACGGTGATAGTGACGACTTTTAGAAGACTGAGCCAGTACTCCAATTCTCCATACGCCCTGACTGTGATGATATTTGCCGCGATCAATGCAAACCAAAAGATCAAGCTCAATGCCCAGCCGGGGAAGTTGGTAGTCCAGTATTCCAGAATCAATTGAAGCGCAACCAAATCAGCTGCCGTGCTGACAGCATCATTGAACCAGTAGTTCCAAGTCAAGGCAAAGCCAAATGCGTCGTCCACGAAGCGGCCAGCGAAGGTACAGAAACTTCCTGCTACTGGAATGAACGCAGCCATCTCGCCTAGGGCTAGCATGGTCAGGAAAACGATAACTCCGACAATCATGTAGGCAATGAGCATGGAAGCTGGACCACCAGTTGCGAGGGATTTGCCAGTTCCCAGGAAGAGACCTGTGCCAATAGTTCCACCTGGGGAAGATATTAGCCTCTAAAACAATGAAGCATGGAGGAGTACTAACCGATCGCGATCATTTGTACCTGCCTAGCAGACAGCTTCCGCGCAAGGCGGTCGGCAACGATAACATGGTCATGATGGCCTCCATGTTCATCAACATTATACCCTGTCTTCAAGTCCTCGAGGTCAGGTGACTCGTGGCCTAGCTCATGTATCCCCGCAATATTTTCAGTGGGTCTGCTCGACGACATGTTGGCAGCCCTAGGATGTCCAATAAGTAGTGCGGAGTTCCAAAGGCAGGACCAGGGAACATATTTAACCAAAGCCTCCCACGGAAAAAAAAAATCTAGTTCGTGGTGAGACGGCGGCAATGAGGCATGAAGGGATCGTATTGCGTGCTCGATTCGTATTACGTCAAAGCACTAGAGAGGAAGGTGCAAGCCTTTTTGCGTGGGAAATGGTAACCTGACACGGCGAGACCGTGAATAACAAAGACTGATCCAATGCTTTGCGGGTTGAAGGTCGAATAAGAGCTACGTAGGCTTGGTGGGTTTGGTGAGGTAATGTAACCCTGTTCTGAGATGCGACGTCATCACGTGATTTCCTTTCGACGGAACTGGAGTTTGCATAGAGTTCTGTATTAGTTGGAGTGTAGTTGAAAGCAGTGAAGGCTTACCTCAATAGCGAACCTTAGAAGGAGGGCATAGCACGTGACCCAAGTCAATGAGCGGTGATTGCTTTCCTCATGCCAAGCAAATCATTGATCTTTTTGCGAGGGGACCCCACGTTGAACGCCAGAACCCCAACTATGTCAATACGAAGTGTAGGCAAATCCCCTTTATGTAGTTCATGATGGATAGTCTATCATCTTCCTCGTTACTGTTGTGCAACTACAGAGAGGTACTCCAATGAACATCTAATTCTTGGTCATACCTACTAACAGCTTTTACGGAGTCGTGTGACTAGGGCGAAATGGAAGCGACATAAGTGTGGCTGTCCAGGCCCAACGACCCCAAGGTAGTCCCGGACCAACCGCAGGATGAGACCGCTTAGAACGAGCAGGGGCCAAGGCAAGATGATAGAAACCGGTAAAAAGCGCAAACTTTGCGGTGTTGACTCCTATTCGACTTGATTTTCAGGAAAGCAGGATGTGGGAGAACCGTACTAAAAGCTGGAAAAGGTACTAGTAAGGTGAGTATTTTGGTAATGAAGAGTGGGTGTGCCGCGATCGATCAGCTTTGATCGCAGAACTATGCGCACAGGTTGCGGGCTTGGAGGCTGAAACCTGTATGCTGTATCATTCATGTCTGATTTTTATTTACCTTGCAGTTTGTTGAAGCTTGGTGATCAGTTGATGTATCAGACTAATGACTGCGAAGAAAAGTCCAATACCACAAGCATGGTGTAGATATGCTTCAGCCACACCCTCTTCCCAGTCTCTTAGTTCGACGTGACACTCCCGCTAGCCTGTTGATTAATGCACTCTAACACCAGGGCTCTGACGGCGTGGTGGCGTGCATTAGTAGCTGACCATGTAGCTAGGAGCAATATGGGTCGTCGCCAACCCTGAGTTCGAAGGTGCTTTTGGACGTGGAAATTCCTGAGGTCATTATGGAGATTTTCAATGAAGGAAAGGAACATGTAGTGGAGTGTTCGGCTCCTATAATTACTGTATGTCAATTTTGAGCCTTACTTCTGCACGCGGACCAGCTTCAGAATCGAAGCATCGTTCCTACGATGGTCTCCACTACGTCCAGCATCCGACACTGGAACTCTACCAGCAGCCAACTCAAGAAATGACCGAGAAGCAAGATAAGCTGTGCGGTTTGCGGCAACGAACCTTTTTCATACTCGTTGGTTCCTTGGCCATCGTCATGGCCGTCGGAGGTGGTGCTGGAGACATGGGAGCCGCGCTCGCGGCATCGAACCGGAAATCAACAAATACCTCGAGAACTGCCTCAGCTGTGGCTGCGTCAGCGGCAGCTGCTTCAATTCAAGCAGCGAGTTATGCGAGCTCTTCATCGTCAGCCGGACTTGTGACTGTATCCACATCTTCGACATCCTCGTCGACGACCACCACAGCAGATGCTTCACCAAGCAGTAGCGAGAGGCACGACAGTTAAATCCTCATCTCTCACACTAGTTCACGACTATCCCTTCATTAACGGCGCCATCACAACCATCGCTGTGGCCCCAGCACAGCGCTTTCTGGAGTACTGCAACTTTCGTCTTTCTCGCCGACCACTCGAACGCGGTTACCATCGTGACAACCACCATCGACGCCTGTATTACCCCATGGGAAACTATAATTTGCTGGTATCCTCAGATTCGCCCAAGTGTAGTGGGGTATCGTGGTGATGGATTCCCAACTATGATCAACCACGGATTTGTTATGAGTTGATGGGATTGACGGACATGTCCAGGAGGATTGCAGATAGTTCGACGAGTGATGCGCCTGTGGGCAGCGTCTAGTTGCTTGCGTGATAGACCGGAGGGAGGCGTTTGAGGGGATGGGTCGGTCGGTTCGAGAGGGGTGGGTGCAGGAGGACGGTCGCTCGAGCTGTAATTCTGTTTGTATTTGGACTGTATGGACCAGTAAGTAGTATGGCTTGATGCTTCATGATTCGGCGCCGCAGTTGTGCTGCTCTCCCCCTCAATGTGTAGATTCTCGTCGGCGAAGCTAAGGTATTTCTTCGTCGGCGCGAGGAGATCGAGGAGAGGGAGATGCTCATGAATTTAGGCCATAGGAACTGATCGCAGGGATTTCCTAGCACAACACCCTGTTTAATCTGCTACAGAGATATGACCTATGGCGTTCTCTCAAGGATGGGCCGCCTTCGTATTGATGTTTGTGGGAAGCGGAGTGAAGTAAGACGATCCGTACAAACTTTCGCGGTAACCATAGCGCAAAAGTGCTTGTTCATCTCGGTCCGGCGTTTATTATTCGATAGACTCCAGACTGTGTGTAATCAAAAGAGCCAGAGGCTGTGCGATGAGGTTATTGGTGTTGAAGAGGGCAGAAGTCTAGCTTGGCAAAAATCGCGGGATGGTGTTTCTTTTTTGGCGCTTCAACACCACCTTCCTTATTCTCCATACCCAGAACACCAGCAACATCAGCCTGCATGTCTTGGACCTTATCTCGCTAGCAACCGTACCGAAGACACGATGCGGTGCCTATCTTTGCGACCGAAGCTTGCCCTGTCGGAGATGAAGAAGTCCTCAATCCTTCGCCCGACCACCCCGATCGCACTCCTCAACCCACACACGTCGGACGTGTTAGTAGTACCAGCGGAAATGACGCGACCCTGAAAGATGATATAGAGACGTGTAGATGCCAGAGCGGATAGAGAAGACTAGGCTGGAATGATGGCTATACCCGACCGCGCACATTCTACGACAGAACTCCCGGTTTCATCGTCGTGCAGCCCAAATGGACCTTTGGAGGGCTTTGAAGGCCTAGTATCCATACAAAACGGGAAATCAGGTGCCCCGGGAATACACTAGTAGACAACGACGAGACCGCAGGATAATATAACTACTCCAGAGCTCCGAGGCCATACCAAGTCGTCGGGATACACCCTCGCCCATGGCTAGCACGCCAGGGACATTTCAGGCTTCTAGAGCAACTGTAAAGCACTCTGTGGACTGGAAGACAACTCTCGGGGAGGGTTGGGTATAACCATGATATGACGCGGCCGAGTTCTGTTTGAAGACCAGATCCACCTGGTTGAAACTTTTTTCTCGCTTCCATTGAGAGACAGCACTCCCCGATTCATCGTCATACAGCCACCTGCAAGTTCGCCTTCTTGAGAGCTTCGTCTATATAAGACGGGACTTCAGGGCCTCGGTAATACCGCAGTACACAGCGACGATGCCTCGAGGGAGAGTTCCCAGTCGGGAATGCAGGATTACAGATCAGCTCCAAAGCTCCTGAGCCAATGGCTACCGGGTAGTTGAGATAAACCCTCGCTCATGGCGAGGTACATTCTCGGCTTTTAGAGCAACTCCAAAGTGTTCTGCGGATCGGTAGACAGCTCTCGGACAGCATTGGCTGCATCGATGGCATGACGCGGCCAAATTTCCCTGGAGAACTTGATCCACTTGGTCCAAGATTGTTCTCCTTAATGTCCCGTATCCGAAATGTAGCGCATCCTTGTGCGAGCTAGCTTCCAATTTCTTTTATCTTTTTCTCCCTGCTTTTGTCTTTTTCTCCCTGCTTTTGTCTCTAGGAAGCCATCTAGGCATGGCTCGTAAGTACGTTTAGTGTGCACCTCTCTTTTCATTGATTTTTTTCGGTATCCTGGCATAACCTGGAAGTATCATGAAGGATACCCACATATTGGTGTGTTGCGAAGACTTTTTCTCTTGTCTCTCATCCTGATTACGGTCCGGTGCATTTCAATATTCAATCCGCCGTCATTTCGCATCTTCCGTATTCGTCCTAGCTCTTTCCTATCGAATTTTGGTCATATCAAACTCTTAAAATCCGGAAGTCAGAACTCTATGGTACTGCTTCCAGGATGTTGGGTGTGATATCTTGATCTGTCAGGACTGGTGTCAAAATCGTGCACATGACACCAAAATGTTGATTAAGCCGCGCCAATTGTCTAGGCTAGCATATTCGTTTCGGCTCTTGGACATAACGGGCTCGCTGTTTCCGGTGGCCAGTATTCCGGGCTACTGCTTCGAGGGTCTTGAGTGTGGCCTTTTGGTCTGTCAGGACTAGTGTCAAGGTCGTGCAAACGGCATCAAAATGTCCAGTGAGCTACGCTAAAACCTGTTGACGTATTAAACCTTAGTCGTACCGACTCGCAATCTCCGTGGTCAGAATCTGGAGCTCAAGCTTCGAGGGTCTCGGGTTTGTGGTTCTGGTCTGCTAGAGTTGGTGTCGAGGTCGTGCATACAGCATCAATATGTTGAGCAAGCCACGCCAAAACGCATTGACCAGGCCTGCACTTTCGTATGAATCCTTGGTCATATCGGCTCGCTATTTCCGGTGGTCAGAATCCGCGGCTTAGGCTTCGAGTGTATCGGGTGCGTAGTTCTGATCTGCCAGGACTAGCTTCGACGCCGTGAACACGGCATCAAAAAGTTGACCAAGGCATGCTCAGACGCATTGACCAAGCAGCCACCTGAGCAGTGAACCTTGATGTCAGGGGCTCCGGACGAAAGGTGCTGAATTTAGCCTCGATTTAAAAGAACCTGTTCCATACGACATAAATCAGGAGTTGAAAATGTCTACTTTTACTTCTCCGGTCCTTATAGGAGCCATCTTCACATACTCATCAAACTCGTCAACTTTGTGTCAATTTCGCCTCTCAATCTCAAGTAGTCACGTTTCAATTCAATTTTTCAAATGCGCACTTCCGTAGGTCTTATTCCGAAACTATATATCTAAGATTTGGCACCCTTCTGGCACCGCCGAGGACCCCACGGGCGCTGCAGCTATGGTGCATAACTCCTCATCAACCAAGCTCAATCCAGGGCCCCTAGGTCGCTACATTGAGCATGTTGGACATATCACCAAGAAGCTCCAAAGCCGTCTTCCTCTCCTCCTTCGGCTTTAAAGCGCAGCCTACAAGGTCGCTGAACTCCTGACTGTACACTGGGCGCTATTCCGCCACTCTTAGTTGCCAAAGGGGCAGGTTTCGATCCACGCGAGCTCCAGACCCATCGTACCCATCTATGGCGTTCATAAAGGGGGTAACTTCGCGCGGCACCAGTGCCTCCCAGTACCACCTCTCCCTTAAGGTGTTATCGCGCTCTTCCTCTCCAATTTCAGCTGGATATCTCCCCGCATAGTTCCGCAAAAACTGCTCATTGTACTCCACCACATCCTTCAGAGGGTACGTGCAGTGCACGAGTGCGTGTATGACGGCCCCAACTGCCCAAACATCACCACGCGGCTTAGCCTGGCGCTTCTGTAGCGTCTGCTCTGGGGGCCAGCACACCGGTGAGCCTGCACCTCGCTGGACGGTGCAATCCTTCTTGTTATATCTTTTGGCGAGGTCGAAGTCGGTGAGCTTAATCTCCACGATGTCCCGCAACGAGCCCTCCGCCCCTTCATCCAGCTTGGAAACTAGCACATTTTCGAGCCTGATGTCACGATGAACGATCGGCTTCCACCTCGTCGTATCTGTCCCGCTGCCCACCCCGTTATGTAGGAACGCGAGTGCCTGCAAAAGCTGCCGAAAGACCACCCTCATCGTGCGCTCTGTCGGGTAGACGCTGTTGTCGACGAAGAGGTTCTGGTACTCCAACAAGTCGCCGTGCTTGCAGTACTCTAGAAGGATTGCATCGGTGTTTGAGTTCGGAACGTTCGCGCAGAGGCCGAGAACGGTGACGATGTTGGTGCAATGTTTGCAAATCTCTAGGATCGAGTATTCAAGGGGCTGTTTGGGGTGGACGCTCTTGACGGGCTTCACAACGATGGATTGAAGGCTCGTTTGGTGCGTGTAGAGGGAAATGTCACCGCTTTCGCCTTCTTTCAACCGGCGCAGTAGGGAGTAGGAGGAGGAGAAGGTGGTTGGGGTGACGGAGGGGAGGGGGAGAAAGCGGGAGGGGCCGTCGTTGTCTTCTATTTCGGTGGCACGGGGCGAGAAGATGCGGGCGAGTTTCTTGAAGTCGGGCATCTCGGAGGTGGTTCAAGGTGTGGCGTCTGCCAGGATATACTGTGTCTGGTGGTTGGAGAGAGGGAGAGCTATCGACACTTTGTTCAAGCTGATGAGACTCACGGCTCGTCTATGTGCACGTAGGTGTGGAAACTGGTAGGTGAATAGGCTCCAGCGCCGTCAGTTCGAGTGGACTGCTGCAGCTTGCGACTCGCTCCCGCCTAGCAACAGATGTTGTGTTGTAGGACGGGCCCCCACTCGCTAGCCTGGTCCACTTCACAAACCTCCTCCGACATTTCACGATCCTTGGCCCAACTTCATCCACTACACCTTCCTGATCGACAATTCACATCATTGTCACGATGGTCTCCCCGCCCCAGTCGAGCAGCTATGTGCCTGAACAGCAGTCTGGCAACAGCTCCTCTAGTCACCAACACGACCACCAAGGTGACCAGTCTATGTCACCTCCTGCCCACACCGCCTCTTTCGGCCAGAGCACAGGGCCAGCCGGCATTCAGTGCTTCACTTTTCTCTATACCTATACAGGCCCAGCCGTTCAGTGCGATGGATGCAAAAAATGTCGTCGTCCATACTTCATTGACGAAGAGGATGACTCGGATCTGGACGATGACTCGGACTTACCCGAAGGCATGTACTCGAAGCGAGAGTTCCTCAGGTACGGTATCACCGAATGCGACGATGAGAACCCCCCCAAAGAGCCCGAATGCCCGATCTGCCACCTAGAATATGGCACCACCGACAACGACACGCCTGCCGAGCATGCCATACGGATCGAGCACTGCGAGCACACCTTCGGATCAGAATGCTACCGACAATGGATCATGCCAACGAACCAGCGCTACACCACCGGGGACGGACAGCGCAACGCGTGCCCGATGTGCAAGGCCGTGTTGTTCGCACCCCCGTGGTACAATCGCGACGACGAGGTGCCCAGTGACATCGAGATGGCTAGTGACAGCGAGGAGTCTAGTGACAGCGAGGACGCCGAAGCCGCCCAAGACTCGCACACTTACGACCCGAATCGTGTCTACCCTCGCCGCTCCGCTTCTCCGGAAGAAAATGCCCACCTACGACGCGTCTACACGCTATATCACATGCGCATGGCCAACCTTGACGAAATAGAAGCACAGCGGCTGCTGTTGGGGGCACACGATGTGGAGCAGAAGGAACTGGACCGCCGCGACGCTGCCGAGAAACTTCCGGACAATCCGATTGAAGCGGAACGTGTGCGTATCCAGCGTGAGGCGCGGCGTGTGGTGGCAGAGAGGAAGAGGGATGGGCTGGTGTTCAACATTTGCGCCAAAGAGGCCCGAAACGCTCGGTTGCTGAGGGAGGAGGCGGACGAACGGCTTGCGGTGGAGGAGGTGACGTGGCGACAAAAGGTGGATGATGAGGGAGAAGAGCACTCGGAGCGTCGTCAGCCGGGGTTCAGGGTTCTCCCTGGTGGACGCTTGCGTTGAGACTGGGAGAAGTTTGGAGGGGTGGAGGAGAGGGTGGTGATTGGGGAAGTTGGGGCATAAGCGTCACGACACGTGCATTCAAAGTGTAGGAGTAGCTAATACCACTCGGTGTCTCTATATTGAAGTTGCCATGCTCTGTTCTTGACGTTGGGGTTGGTCTTCAAGGCACCCCTAACTGTGTTCTCCTGATCGTGAAGATGTGTTTATAACCGATTTGACAGTAGGCCATAAGTCTGCGCACGGGAATTATCACTGCCTGACTCCAATCTTGCTCAACCATCACCACTGTGAGGAGTAGCCCAGCTAGTAAGTAGCTAGGTAGTCAAGAGGCAGTCTAATTTGCACTACTTGTGACTTTGCATCGTGCCTAGGGTTTTGAAATACCATGGGGCCACCCCAAGCAGCGGTAAACGCGTGTGCATAGACTTATAACCTGTCACTGTATATTAGGCCATAAGTCTAGGCACACGGAATTATCACTGCCTGACTCTAATCTTGCTCACTCATTGCCACTGTAAGGAGTAGCCCAGCTAGTAAGTAGCCAGTTAGTCAAGAGGTAGTCTAATATCCACTACTTATAACTTGACATTGTGCCTAGGTTTTTGAGATGCCATGGGGGTACCCCAAGCAGCGGTAAACGCGTGTGCGTTGACTTGGGACCTGTCAATGTATATTACTTTTCCACCTGTTCGCCACTACATGGCGCCCTTCAACACCGTTTTCAAATTCTCTCCATGATTATAAAGTTACTACACACTAATCAAGCTGGTGGGTATAATCTCTTCTCTGCGCATGTTCACTACTCTCTGAAGTCCTTCAGCGTATCGTAAAATTAAGGGTGTAATATAAGTATTATCACTGTCCGAACCAAGTTTCATTTCGAAGGCTCAAGATTCAAGTGCTTGTCACCGTCTGTGGTGCTTCAACATCATACAAATCCCATAGAGGCAATGTAATATTCCGCACTGTAGGAATTAAGCGCGCTTTTGAATGCTTATTCTCAGCGTGCGTGCCACCGCATGAGGTACATCAACGTGCCATAAAAACCCAAGAGCCAATGTAAAGCTTTACACTCTACAATTAAATGGCTAGAACTGCATGTAGTCCCTTCATGGTTAACATTGTATGCAGTCCCTCAATGAGGCATCAAAGAGCTTCCCAAATGGAAGTTTTCCTGCGCCTCAAATCGAACTCATTCTCATTCACTCCTTATTCGAATGTCACTGGCCGACGGTACCTCGTGGAGGTATCTAGCATTCCAGACAGTCATTGGAGTGATGGTGAATCAAGCGTCTAAAGCTAGTACCTTAGCCTATATCCTATAAATCAGCCCCGCAAATTATTTCGAGAGTTTCCATAAAGAAGCCCGTGGAAAAGTCTCAACAACGTGACCTCGCAAGCAGAAAAAATAGACCACGCAAGCTCTCATCAACGCGCTCCAGTTTCCAACCACCCGCCAACGCAATCAATTCGACACGCTTCCAAGACAGTCTCATTCAAACACCCTTAAACGCATATAAACCCATTCCCATTTACCCCAAACCTCAACAGCCTCAGCAACCTCAACATAACCCCCCATTTCCCGAAGTCTACTCTATCCAATCAACCCCCAACCCACCACCATGCCCCCCAAAAAACGCACCAAACCCAACCCCACAACCAAGCTCCCCCAGGACTCCACCACATCCCCATCCCCCCTCCCCTCCCGAAGCACCTTCTCCAAAACATGGCCCGCCAACGTCCCGCCCCGCGAGACCCCAAAACCCCCCTGCTTCACCTGCGGCCGCCGCTACAAGACCACAGACCCCTACCAACCGACGCTCCGCCCCGAACCCCCCGCCCGCCTCCCCTGCTCCTGCGTCCTCGGCGCCGACTGCCTCGCGCACCACCTCTACTCCTCCAACGCCTATCCGAAATGCAGCACCCTACTCTTCGAATGGGAGAAAGGGGATGTGCTAGTGGATGTCTACATCACGCCAACACGAACGCTGTTCTTCGCGGAGTTTGATCAGAGGTGTCCAAGGGTGGAGGTGGAGCGGCTGGAGGGGGATGTGTGTGGGGGGTGTTTTCGGGAGTGGGGGGGTGTGGTGGAGGATTTTCTGAGGGAGGTGGCGGTGAGGGTGCCGTGCGGGTGTGTGGTGGGCAGGGATTGCTTTTTGGTGAAGGTGAGGGGAGAGAAGTCTTGTCCGGCGTGTGGGAGGTTGGTGTATACGGAGACAGAGGGGGAGAAAACGGAGAGGGCGGGGCTTCAAGAGAGGTTGGAGAGGAGGGTGGGGGAGAGGGAGAGGGAGAGGGAGGGGGGAGGGGAGTAGGACGATATGGGGTGGAGGGGTTGTGATGAGGGCAGTTTGGGGACTCGTCGAAGTGCAGTACTAGGTCGGTCATAAGTCTAGGCACTTGGAATTATCACTGCTTAGATCAAGACTTGCTCACTCGACACTACTGTAAGGAGCACCCCAGCTAGTAAGCAGCTAGTTAGTCAAGAGGCAGTCTAACTTGCACTACTTCAAATTTGACATTCGCGATTACAAAGGTAGGTTTTTTGAAACTCCCTGGGGCACCCCAAACGGTTCTCAGTGCGTGTGCACAAACTTATTATCTTATGACATTTCACAGTATTAGACAGGGAAGGTGTACAATGTAATTCGCTAAGAAGGCTATTGCAAGGAAACGAATTGATACTCTATGATCATTGGTGATATATGCTTTACTTTTAACCTTACTTCACGCTAACAGTGACCTCTTTCCCTCCATCGATATCCACAGTTACATATCCACTCTCAAACCTCGCTCCCAACCCCTTACTCACCCCATTCTCCCATACAACGCCCTTACCAACACTCACGGTCCCCTTACTCTCCGCCGGCACACTCACACTCCCCTTAACTCCCTTCGGTGGACTCACCTTAAACACCTTCCCACTCCAATCCACCCCAATCCCCCCACCCGGCGTCGGCACCACCCCCTTCGCCCACGTCACACCCTCCGTCACCACCGGCTTGAATGCAAACGTGCTAAACCCCGGCCCCGTCGGCTTCATACCGAGCACATAGTTCGTCAAAGCGGGTAAAACCCCCGTACTCCATCCATGCGCACAGCTCGTAAATCCCTCTTCGTAGTAACTCCCGTCTTTCCCAATACCCTCCCACATCGTGACGCCTGGGTCTTGGCTTGCCATCCACCCATACGTCCGCTTGATCTGGTCGACGGCGGTGGCGGAGAGGTTGGTCTCGAAGCGCGCGGAGTTCTCGAAGTAGGATATGAAGGCGTACACGCGGGAGGAGAAGTCGGTGCCGAGGGCGTCGCCGGCGGCGTCGTAGAAGGCGTTGCCGTAGGGTTGGTGCATGTGTTTGGAGAGATATGTAAGAGCGGAGAGAGAGCGGTTGGCTGGTGCGGCGCCGGAGAGGATGGCGATTGAATTGCCGTCTTGGGCGTGGCGGACGGGGCCGAGGGTTGAGTCAAGGTAGGCTCCTGCGGAGTCGTCCCAGAGGTTGGCGTTGAGGGCGGTTGTGACGGTATCAGCACGACCTTTCCAGTCTGAAGTGTCTTCTCTGCCAGCCCAAGTGGCTATTTCAGAGGCTGCTTTGAGAGCGTAGACGTAGAGGGCGTTGTAGTATGTCACTGAGCCGTTACGAGGCAGGAAGGCGTAATCGCCGTATCCGGATGTACCAAATGGATCGCCTTTGAATAGCAGGTTTGTGGTGTTGTCGGTGTTGCTGGGATAGTAGGTATCTAGAAGTTTGACCAAGTTTGGGTACACGTCGTCCAGATAGCTTTTGTCTCCCGTATATAAGACGTAATCGTAAGAAGTCAATACCCACCAAAGAGGATAATCGAACAGCGGCAGTGCGTAGTCATTGATGCTAGCGGGTGGTATCCATCCATCGCTTCTTTGATGATTCGCTAGATCCACCAGCATGTTCTTAGCAGCCACTTTGGATTTCGGATGCGTCAAATACAGCGTTCGACCAGAAACAGCAAGATCTCCGATGTACGGATCTCGATCTCGTTTCGCACCATCGAAAAGCACCTGCTTCCCATCCAAAGACTCTGTGTAAGCGTTCCGCGGGTCAATGTAATCCTTCAGGAAAAGGTCGATGTTCATATCGTTGGTATACGCGGCATCATACCAATACTGCGTCAACTCTTCATCCTCACACTCGAACCACCCTTCAAAGGTGTCTGGGGTCCCTCGAAGCGCAGTATAGTTCAATTGGACGCTCTGAATCTTCACTTCGCCGGACGGATTCGCGAGGGGCGCATCCTCGGCTAGAGCATCAAGCCAAACCTTCATATATCTGAAGCCGTGGAGACCATCAGCGCAGACCTTGTTAGGGTTGGAGGCCTGGCAGCCGTGGACGTCAGTCCAGACGCTGGCATCAGCTGGGACGGCATGTTGATCGGTTCCGCTAGTGATGGTGTCGCCG
Source organism: Mytilinidion resinicola (assembly GCF_010093595.1). NCBI lineage: Eukaryota > Fungi > Ascomycota > Dothideomycetes > Mytilinidiales > Mytilinidiaceae > Mytilinidion > Mytilinidion resinicola. The sequence goes on along the minus strand of NW_022985450.1, from coordinate 825,947 downwards.
TTGTCGGAGCGCGTGAAGTCGCTTCTGTCTGTGAGGTATTCCTTGGTTTCGGAGAATGCGACGCGGATTCCAGGGTTATTTGATGAGGCGCCGGCGAATGTGAAGATGGGGAATCCGACGACATTGATGCCGAAGTCGATCGTTATGGTAGGTGATGTGGTATTTGCGCTTCCATCAGCTCGAGACAGGGTGGCGTATTTTGAATCGGTACTGAGAAGAGCGTCTGCATTGGTGACATTGTTTAGAGTGGAGACGATGCGGAAAGGAGAGACAAGTGCTGTCTTCGGAGCGCGAACATATTTGCGCCAGGACGTGTCATCTCGTGCCATAACAAACCATGATAGGAAATTCAAGGAAACGACGATGGAGGTGGGCAATATCATATCTGTGAAAGAAAAGAAGATACATTGGAATCATATGAAAGTGGGTATTGGAGTCTAAGTACATACACAATTCCTACATGTGGCTATGCTCGGTCAATCTGACAACGATGCTTGCAATTTTGCTCGGTCTATATGGGACCGAACCTATGGCGAAGGATGGCTGTCAGATTCGGGGATTACGGCACCAATCCTGCAAGTTTCCCGAACAGGGTACGGTGGTATGTTGCATTAGGATCGTCTTGGGGCTGGAAAACCGTTCAGCCCCTGCGTTTTGTAGATCATGACGATGCGATCCGGTTCCGGGATGCGGGTGCAGGAAACGCTTACGCCAGTCAAAAGATTACACTGCACCTTCCCTTTTCAACCTAAGAGTGGGCTTTATAGGAGTAATAGGCAATATATCGCGTCCTGAATACACTGCCAGCAGCCTGCGTGCTAGACGCTCGCAAGCCTCTAGGATAGATGAATCCTCGCCACGGGCTAACACGTGACGTGAAGGTCAAGGTGGAATGAGCAAGCGTTGAAAGGAAGAGTAGACTCCAATTAGAGATTGTCGTTAGATTTCACATTGGCGAAGCGCCACCCACTGCCACGCTTCGCTTCGAAACACGTGATTTTCCATTGTACATACAAGTACTTCCATAACCTTTGTATCATTATTGGAGTTCACAACTTTGCTACCGGAGCAGATCGGCGGCCTTACCTGCTACAGTATCCTCCCCTATACATAGTATGATCGTGATACTAAACCTGCTCTATTCGCGACGTGGTGTTGTCACTGATGTCACACCACCTGCAACCTTACTCCGCCACAGTCCAGGCTTTGCCTTCAGCCGCACGTGCCCAAAGCGCCAACCACCTACCTATCAAATCCGCCCACGAAGCACTGCGGCCGCGCTGCAGCCTAACGACTCCAGCGTCCCAGCGTCAACACCAAAGAGACACTCGACACGTAGCGGAGGCAGTGCTCTCGGATGATGCCTGATTCCTAGTCTTTCAACTGTTAAGTACAATGTAAGCTCGTAGGAACAGTCATTTGGCTGCTAGTATGGCTTCCCAACTTTACGGAGGCGTTGACTTGAATGCCCACCTGCTCGAACCGGATCCGGATTACTACGAGTACTCGCCCAGGATTAGACTACTCGACTTGAAAGCGCGTCTTGCCCGCACGCGAGATGAGGACACAGGTCGATCCATAGAAGGGACGCTTCGTGTTGTTCCCCTTCACTTTTGCCCCCCATACGCTGCGCTTTCGTACGTATGGGGACAAAACCCACAAAATGGCAAGACCTACACCATTCGCTGGGGAGATGTCGAGATTCCAGTCTCAAAGAATTGCATAGACGCGTTAACCTGCATTTGCAAACGATTTGGAGAGCTCAGCATTTGGGTAGACAGCATCTGCGTCAATCAAAGTGATCCGGTGGAAGCCGATGACCAAATGCGACTCATGGGCACAATATACAGTCGAGCCCATACCGTACTTGTATGGTTGGGGCCGGAAAATACAAGTGCCGATTCTGGCCTTGACTGTTCACAAAGACTAGCTCTTGGCAAGACATTGCACCCAGGTTGGGAATGTTCTGAGGCTCGGACAATTCAAGAGATCTTAAGACATAAGTGGTTCCAACGAGGGTGGACTTTCCAAGAGCTTATCATGGCCAATAATCCAGTCTTCCTCACCGAATCGCAGAGCTTTACCCTGAATGATATACTCTGCGCCAAAGATCAGCTTCTGACTAAGTCACTAAGGATACCATCGGAAGCTTTGGAAGATCTTTCAACTTCTTCTCGCGACCTGGTTCCTCTTATCGACCTATGGACATCGGTGCCCCTCTCCTTGTCGGGCTTTGAGTTCTGGACATACCTACTCATTGCCTTGGAATTTTGGAGCCTTTACCGCTGCAAAACCGCGTTGCAGTTACATGGGATCTCTGGAAGGTTGCTGAAGGACGTCTTTACAGATTTATTTCTGCTTCTCACATACGGACCGAGACTTATTCTCAGAATTATTCCGGGATATACGACATTAAGTCGGAGTTTTGTGGGCGATCCTTCGAGGAACTGCCCGTTCATGCGAGTTTATGACGTCTTACCGCTTATCGCTAAACCTTTCATGTTCGTCCAGATCTGGAATGTAATGACAGATTTGATGATATTGACATTCATCCGGGTAGCTGGGGTGTACGAAAGCCTCGGCTGGAGAAGAATCTTCGGACTAATATCTGTCTACAACAAGCAGCGGCGGTTGGAATGCGGCAGTATTATCCACGCTGTGAGAACTCGGGAGGTCACCAAATCTGTAGACAGGGTCCGGGCTTTCTACCCTCTACTCGAGATGATCGGGGCTGGAACCCTCCGTCGCTCAATGGTGGAGGAACAAGAATATCACCGGTTTTTCATGGCACTGCTCCGCTGGAAACCAATGTCACTTTGCCTCCTCGTTGACGCTAACCAATCGAATTCTACTGGATTTCCTACCTGGGTGCCGCGCTGGAATCGTCCCGGATGTACCGCTTGGATCTCTGAAAAATGCATCTACGAAACTACCCAAGGAGGTATATACAGTTGCGTCAAACGACACGGCCTCCCTTTGCTAAATGTGGATAACATGACACTCTCTGTGTTTGGATGCTTCCTCGACCAGGTCACTTGCGCTATCGACGTTCTGAAGATGGATACACCGAATGCAGATTTTGGATTAGTGGTAGCATTTCTCGAGTGGATGTCAAGAGCTCAACTTCTTGTCGACTCACAATTTCTGTCGTCAGGCGAAGAGTTTGAGAACGTGCTGAAGCAGCTTCTTCCAGTTGGCATCCAAGATCCGCCCATGTCCAATAATATAACCAAGCCACTCAAAGCCTGGCTTGGAATAATATTCGGTTACGCGAATGAATATCTCCCGCCACGGAAGTATTCCGAGCAAACTACTCCTCATTCGGACCACGTCTTCCGAATATTCGACCAGATTCGTCAAGTTCCTGACGCTCTGGCTTGCCATCAAGCCCTTGTCGAGCACATGTGCGGCAAGATAGCTCTCTTCGTCACTAAGCAGGGGCGAATAGGAGCAGGATCGATTGGTATCAAAGACAACGATACAATTCATCGCATCTCCGGAGTACCACTTCCAATGGTCTTGAGAAAGGAGGGGTTCGCGCGCGAGTACCAAGTGGTTGGTCCCGCTCGAATCCGCGACGAGAAACACCAGCACATATGGAGATACAAGTTCAGGCGCATGGATCTCGTCTAGATGCAGTAAACAATCTTCGTCAGTTCTCCTTACAATGCTGCCGTTTTCGAGTTGCAAGGGCCGAAATGAGTTATTGGACCTTGTCATCCCGACATATAGCCTTCGCTTGAGACTTGGAATGAGTGGCACATAGCACGGTGGTGAGATTTCGATGCTGCTTTGGGTGTAGAATATGAAGCCAGTGCAGTGCAGAATAGATAGAGATGGTGGTGGAATGATGATGTTCGGGATTTGGTAGCAGATATCGCCTTAAAGACCAGGAACCACAGTTGCGTGTCACAGCACTTGCCACCCATCACCAATCAGATCAAGTTGCTCCGTTCAAACTGATCTCTCTAGCCCCCTGGAGATGACAAAGTCACATGCTCATCACGTGCGCTCGCCGACAAAGCTTCCGATCATTCCCTGGCGAAGTATAGGAGCAGCGCTCGTATAATCATTTACTTGTTCGTAGTGCTCTTGTGATGACCCTGTTGGATTATGACAATCATCTACAGCAATCACTGCTGGTAGCAAACAGGGCGCTTTCATGTACATGATATCGCGTTCTGTCAATGTTCAGATGCTACGGCCTGCAAATCAACAGACCCGAGTAACAGTGGAACGGGAAACTCCTGATGGTTAGACCTCGGGGATCCAAACCTTCGAGGCACAGGCCAATGTGGCGTCGTGAAGTGGTTTGCGCTGCAAACCACAAAAGGTATGCGCACAATGTGGAGAAGCTGTTTTGGTGATGGTAGGCATCAGAACGAGGTTACTGAGATGGGAAGTTCTTTTGGAAGATGACAACGAGCGTTGTTCATAGGCATTGTTCCCGAATCGAAGATTGATAATACTGCTCTCCATCAGCATACCACGTCGACAAGCTTCCCCAATTACGACTTCTCCTCCCCTACCATCAGAGCCCTCTTCCTTCCCTCTCTCCATTGACGTCCTTCCAGGCAAGGTGTTCAATCTCCAGCCAATCTCCCGGACCATCAAGAAGTGGTCAAATTTGGTTGATTCCCACAGGCATCGTGCGCTGGGACTTCCGGTTGTACCAGCACAACTTTCATGGCACCGTCAAGATTGTCTGCTTGCAAACGCGACCAGAGCCATTGATAGAGGCGTCGAATAGTTTTGCAACCAACCGGCTGCTCCTCCCACAGGACATTGATTGTTGAGACCATCTTGTTGGACCCCCCACATAGTCTTTGTCAAGGTCGACTGTTGAGCCCAGGACCAACTTCCATGAACGAGACTCTAGGAGACAGACAGTGGAGGTATTTATACCCCGTCAAACCCGGCATCACGCGGTTCACACGTGATATGTCTGCTATCACGTGGACCACTCTCCTATTAATCCCTCTCCTCTCTAACCATGTCAAGGCGTATCAGTAACTTTGAATCCATCGCAAGTTGAACAAGATTACCATTCCATCACCTATCCAACGACCTCATCGCATCCGCATACAACACATCCGCCCCGCCCTCCCCTCTCCTCGAATACACCCGCTCCACACGCTCCACCCCCTCCTTCTCCAACTCCTCCAACCACCTCGGTTTGTCCACCGTCACCACTTTCCCCAATTCAACGCCATGATCATGATCAGTGCCGTCATACCACTCCGTTGAGAAGCAATTCACCGCCCCACTCCCCTGCCTTCCCCCAAGATCTTCTAGTCCCATGGGCGGTCCTGTCCCAGAAGACGTCCACTCATTCGACGCAAACTCCATCCCGTCGGCGGTCCCATGCCCCGCGGCCGGTCGTGTCAACTCGACCAGCTTACTCAAGATCGCGAACTCCAATTTCAGCTTTACGGAGTAAGTAACACCTTTGAACGTCTGCTCCATGACATGGAGGTTCATGTACTCGACGACCAACAGCCCGATATCCAGCGCGATGATGATGACGTTGATGCTGAAGAGCTGGTACATTATGCGCCTCGTCGAGCCAGACGAGGTTCGCGGATGCGAGTTCGAGGAGGTGGTGGCGGAGGTGGGGATGAAGCCCGGGCGGCGCGAGCGCAGGATCTGCAGGACGAAGTGGATGTACAGGCCGGACAGGATGAATTCTTGGAGGGTGAAGGCGGTCATTTGGATTTTTTCGATGTAGATGTAGGCGGTGTAGAAGGCGTGGGTGCTGAAGTGGGCGCCGAAGACGACGACTATTGGTTCCTATCAGCTTCATTCTTTTATTGTGGTGCCGAGACTTTGATGGGTGATGCTGAAGCGGGGGATTAGGGAGAGCGTACCTGTCGTCATCGTGTGGAAGATCAATGCGTCGAGTATTATCATCCACTTCACCCCCTTCAACACTCGCCCCCTTCTACTCCCCTCCCCCATGACTATGCCTAGTCGCGAGTAGAGCACGACGCTCTGTCCCGTCACCATCAGCATCCATCCTAACGTGTCCACCGCGATCCCAACCGCTTCCGGCGCGAGTTTGAAGTACTCGAATAGGAACCCGAGGACGTAGAGGATTATCCCGGCGCTCGCGGCAACAAGCGACGAGAAGTACAGCCCGCGGTACACATGGAAAGTGGTCAGGATGAGAAGTAGCAGCTCGAGCGCATTATAAAGGGAGATGGCGGAGCATACGACGACGATGACTGCGGTGGCATTCTGGTGGCCGTTGTAGAAATGGAACGAGGCGCTTGTCATCCTGCGAAACACGCTTGGTAGGCGGCCACGGCGGGCAAGGCCATTCTACACAAGAGAAAACGGGTCGCGAGGGGTGCGACGAGGTTGAAGTTTGCGAAGGGTGAGCGGTGAGAGCGGGAACTGAGAGCGGTTACGAGGAGTGTTGGAAAGAAAGTTTCAGAGCCGGTCCGACTGCTTGGGACATGACCCGTGGGCTCGCCATGCGGCAGGCTTGTGGCGAGGTTTAGAGTTCCATCACGAGATGCTGTTCAGCCAGTCAGGGTGCCCGGAGCGTTGACCGGTAGGCGGAGACGCGGTTCGAGTGCAAATCCGGGGAAAGTGAGATGGTCTGGGGCGCATCCCTTTTCATCCTAGACTCATGCGGGGTGTCCGGATCACATATCCGAAAGGGACTTTAGTGGTAGCTCGATACGAACCAGCGGCACGAATTGGGCCCAGAGCGGGAAGGTTAGGCGATCATAGACGACGCGTGGACGGGTTTCGGGTCCAGGAGTTTGGGTCGATATTCTATATGGTATTGCTTCTGGAGTCTCGTAAGGATACAGTGTTTCGTCAAAGATCTTCGTACGTTTCCTACTGCCAGTGCGTGTAGTACTTCTACAGATTTGGGGCAATGAATCGCCCTGTACGTCTATATCATAGTTCTATATGCCGCTGTCTGGGGTGGCGTCGGGAATTTAGCAGTCGTTCCAAAAGCCCAACTTCCATGGGATTTGGAATCTTGATTAAACACGAGGCACTACAAGTAGTGGCAAGAAGTGCAAGGGCATCTATGGCGTTAGAGCACATCAGACGTGATGAGTACGTTAGAGCGGTTTATAGGCACTGGACTGGAATGAGGAAGCCAGCTTTCTCGCTTGGCGTCATCGCGGAATCGGGTTTCTTACAAAACGTGCCAGGTGCCGCCATATCGAAAATGGGCTGAGGTGACGGCCATGCGCATAATGTTAGTCCGATTCGCCTCGTCGAAATTTCGGCATGGAGCGCTGGTTCGGAGAATGCACTGAAGCACTCTGTACGCGCGTCTTGCAAGGTGCCAGTGGACCAACATTAGTCGCTCAAATCCCCTTAATACTCCTTCAAATCATCCATCCGCCACTTCGTCCCCCACCCCGTCTCGTGTTCAATTCTCTCATACACTTCTAGAATCGCCTTGTGTTCGCTCGGATGGCTCATGACCTGTCCCGCAATCCAAAGCGGCTGGATCGCACAATGGCCCCCATCAACCCTCAAATCCGCCTCCGTCATAAACGCACTCCCCTCCGACAACAGAAACACCGCCGGCGCCTTGAAATCCTCCGGTGCGCCCAACCTCCCAAGCAACGCCCCCGCCATCCATATTTTCTCGACCTCCGGCTCTGCTTTGAGCAGCTCATCCGTCATCGCGGTGCGGATGTACCCGGGGGAGATCGTATTCACACGAATCCCATACTGCCCCCACTCCTGCGCGACGCTGCGGCACATCTGGTGCACGGCGGCTTTAGAGGTATTTTACGCGGTGCAAGTAAGCCCCTGCCACAATCCCACTCATTAGTCTTCCATCCCCAAAACCAAACCATCCTCCCCCCTCTCCGCGTCTAAAAAGAAAACAAACATACCCTATTCGCAACCTGCCCACTCATACTCGCAATCATAACAATACTGCCGCGTACGCGGCGTTCCCTCATTATCTGCGCCCCTATCTTCGCCGTCAAGAAAGTCCCCACCACATTCAGCCTCAGAATCCGCTCAAAATCCGCCGCCGGGTACTCCAGCGCGGGAATCTTCTGCTGGATCCCCGCGCACGCCACCGCACCCCAGAACACGCTGTCCACCCTCTCCGCCCCCGCGGCGATCTTAGCTATCACAGCCGCCAGCGCAGGCTCGTCGGTGATGTCGCATTTATAGTACGTGCAGGTCAGCGGCTTGGGGGCAGCGGATTTGGCGAGGGAGAGGAGGGCGCTCCGTTCGAGCTCGGAGGGCGTGGGCAGGATGTCGATGCAGGCGACGTGGCCGCCGGCTTCGAGGACCGCGGCGGCGAGCGTGATGCCCAGGCGGCGGCGGGCGCCGCTGATGGCGGTGGTCTTTTGGGAGAGGGAGAAGAGGGAGGGCGAGGGGCTGGCGGCGGGGGCGGTGCTGGGATGGAGGAGGGGAGGGCGAGGTCGGGGATTATGGCGCCGGGGGACATTTTGGGAGAGGAAGGTGGGAGGATGAGGGTGTATGTGGCGTAAGGTACAAAGGGTGAAGGTTGTAGAAGACTTGATGGTGAGAGTCTGGAGAAATTGATATGTGAGGGGTGAGAGAATATGTTGATAGAACCCCGCGACGAGAAGGAAAAGAAAGACGGAGTCCTTACCCGATTCTACATGCCAGTTCTGCCAGAGCACATGGCTTCCAGAGACCCGTGGCCAGGGTTTCTGCGTTCCCAGAAAGTCTGTACGTGCCAGGTGGAGTTGCTCCACCTGGGGAGGTTGAAGGAAAAGGCGCGTGCCGCGTTCCGGGAACGCGACGTCGCGGGGTGCGCTTACGATGTCTACTTTGACGAGGTCGAATTTGTTAGTGTGTAGCCAATCCGCGGCGCTGAAAGAATGGTAGGCTAGCTGGAAGCCGAGATAGGATACTCAAAGCGCTCCTCGCACCCTATGGCCTTCCCCGCCGCCCCACCATAATCTCGTCCAGCTTCCATGGAGGTCGCGATGTTTTGAAGAGGGGAGCTATGGGAGCTTGCCACAATGTTGAAAAAGAGTCCTTCGATTGCTCCCCCAGGTTTCGCGCTCAATGCCTTCTCTTTCTTCGCATCATTCGTACACCACGGTGCCCTTTGCAGTCCCCGTTGAGACATTGAACCATCTCCCGCTCAAAACTGTCAATGGCAAACAGTCATCTGCTACAGCAGACGATATTGTAATAGAAGATGTAGAAAAGACAAATCTGGTGCTGCGTACCTTTGGTTCTTTCATTGTCGACTTATGTGAGCAGTTCAAGGGAGGACATCCAGGGTACGTACCACGCTTAAACTCGCAAAACTCAATAATGACATCTCAACTAGGAGCGCAATGGGAATGGCAGCTATCGGCGTTGCGCTCTGGAAATACATCATGAAATACTCAACCGAAAACCCGTCCTTCAACCGCGACCGCTTCGTCCTATCCAACGGCCACACCTCTATCTTCCAGTACATGTTCCTCCATCTTACAGGCTACAAGGACATGGCTGTGGATCAATTGAAGACCTACCACTCCACTCGGACGGACTCGCTATGTCCTGGCCACCCTGAGATCGAGCACGAGGGTATCGAAGTCACTACTGGCCCACTGGGTCAAGGTATTTCGAATGCCGTTGGTCTTGCGATGGCGACGAAGCATCTCGGGGCGGTGTATAACAAGCCGGGGTTCTCGCTGGTCGATAACATGACGTGGTGTATGATCAGTGATGCTTATCTTCAAGAAGGTGTTGCGCTCGAGTCTATCCAGCTCGCTGGTCACTGGAAGCTGAACGATTTGACCGTTATCTATGACAACAACCAGGTCACCTGCGATGGGTCGGCCGACATTGCGAATAGTGCCGAAGACGTTAATGCCAAGATGCGTGCTTGCGGGTGGAATGTGATTGATATTTTGGATGGGAACCATGACGTTGAGGCTATCGTCAACGCACTGGTTGCCGCCCGCTCGAGCAAGGATAAGCCTACATTCGTAAACGTGCGAACGATCATTGGGATTGGTAGTCAGGTCGCAGGCGACGCAAAAGCACACGGCGCTGCTCTTGGCCCGGCCGTTGTTGCGCATGTAAAGAAGCAAAACGGGATGAACCCCGAGGAGCACTTCGTCATCTCTGATGAGGTGTATGCCTTCTTCCGGGAAACGAAGAGTAGAGGTCGCCAGCTGGAGAAAGACTGGATGAGCTCGTGTCAGCGTATGCGGCTGAGTATCCCGGGCTCCATGCCGAGTTCCAGATGAGGATAAAGGGTGAGACGGAGAACTGGATGAAGTTTATTCCCTCGAAAGAGGATCTCCCACCACACCTACAGCGACTCGAAAGTCTGCGGGGCTGGTCTACAACCCGCTTGCCGCAAAGTTGCCAAATCTGATGGTTGAAACCGCAGATTTGTCTCCTTCCGTGAACATGGCATGGAAAGGCAACGTTGACTTCCAAAACGTCAGTATAACTCCACTTAACTGCCACGTACCTGCAAACTGATTCTCTGTAGCCCGACTTCCGCTCCGCCTACGGCCTCAACGGCGACTACACCGGCCGCTACATCCACTGGGGCATCTGCGAACACGCCATGGCATCCATCAGCAACGGCCTCGCCGCCTTCGGCAAAGGCACCATCCTCCCCATCACCTCCATCTTCTTCATGTTCTACATCTACGCGGCCCCCGGCCTCCGCATGGGCGCCCTTCAACACCTCCAAACCATCCACATCGCAACCCACCACTCCATCGGCACCGGCGAAGACGGGCCCACCCACCAACCCATCGCCCTCGCCTCCCTCTACCGCGCCATGCCCAACCTCCTCTACATCCGCCCTTGCGACAGCGAAGAAACCGCCGGCGCCATGGTCACCGCGCTGAACGCCAAGAACACCCCCTCAATCCTCTCTCTTTCTCGCCAAAACGTCCCCTAGTACCCCTCTCACTCTTCCCGCGACGGCGTCCAACGCGGCGCCTACGTCTTCGTCGAAGAGCCCAACGCGGACGTCACCCTCATCGGCGTCGGCGCGGAGATGGTCTTCGCTATGCAAACGCGCGAGCTTCTCGCTTCGAAATACAACATTCGCGCGCGCGTCGTCAGCTTCCCGTGCCAGCGGCTTTTCGAAGCGCAGCCGGTGGAGTATAAGCGGGAGGTGCTGCAGTACCGCTCGAACGCGCCGCGGGTGGTGATTGAGGCGTATGCGGTGAACGGGTGGGAGAGGTATGCAGATGCGGGGATTAGCATGAGCTCGTTTGGGAAGAGCTTGCCGGGCGCGGCGGCGTATAAGCATTTTAGGTTCGATGAGGAGAGTATTGCGCCGAAGGTGGTGGAGTTAGTCGAGGAGGTGAGGAGGGAGGGGGTGGGGTGTTTGAGGGGGGAGTTTAGGGATTTGAATGGGGGGATGAAGTGATGGGGGAGGAATGATGGGATTGGGGTTTCATATGCGGGCGTTAAGGGCCATTGAAAGGTGTTAATGAAGTTGGGGCACGGTAGAACTTTGAGAAGGAAATCTAGATGAAGCAGAATCATGATGGGAATATCTACTTATCTCATCGAAATCTGTGGCCGATTTTGGCGCAGTTCATTCCTTGCGCTTTGTGGGTTCTTTCTGCTTCGATTCACTTTAGAGCAGATGAGGGCGATTGATCGTGAGAAAGTTTACTTGATGGAAGTCGTGAAGTTTGAGTTGCGACAGAGAGACCTGAGGGGCAGAAAAGCGGGACGAATAAGAGAGTTTTGGCGAGTTCAAGGTCACCGGTAGAGTACCCAGCAGGCCTCACACACCTTGCCCACTTTATCGATATCGTATCATGCAGTGTCGAATGGACATGCAAGGATGGCTCGCGTCTCAGTCTGGGCTATAACATAGCAGAGCCGTGCCAATTCCTAGAAAAGAGGACAAGATGTAGTTGATGAACGTCGTGAAGGTCACGTTGGAAAAGGTAACGCGAATAGGGAGGTTTTGCGTGCATCTTTACGAAGCTATGGCTTATTTACAGTCTAGCTCCGTGTTTCAGCCTCCTCCCCCAACTCGCAGCTTGCTTTCACGCAGCTGAGTATTTTCTCAAGTACAGGGGGGGATACTGTATGGTGAGCCGCGACATCCCCATACTTGTCTGGGGGTCCCTCATAGCTCTCCAACTTCATTCTCCTTCTTAGAATACCAACCTCATTCTCTCGGCAGGCCGGATGGCTCGACGGTAACTCTACGTTACACCGCCAACGGCTCATGCTTACTGGTCTTGCTATCGAATACCTCTACCAGCATGCCAAGGGGAATTGAGATGCCGGATCTGCCCATGGTGAAGGTGAAGGAGTGCAACGAATGCTACGTATACCACTATACGATTCTTGAAGCATGTCCCAGTTGCGGTCATCGTTCCGAAAGCGTCAAACACGACTCCTCCGACCCAGAAAACTATGACAGGTTTACTTCCGACCTCAACTACCGCAGGTTCACTTTCGACATCAATAAGCTTGTCCTCCCGCAATCTTCTACTCCATCCCTTCTCGTGCCTACATCTCTAAGTAATGATTTTCAGACGCGACCGTGGGCATTATCATCCCGGGTCGACGAATCTACACGCGTCCATCTAATCGCCAAAGCGAGTGCGAATGCGGAAGTTGGCAACCATTCCTTACTCAAGAGCCCGATTGACGCGGATTACGAAGGTGTATTGGGCATACCGCGGGACTGCGATGCCTTGACAGTGTTTCTGCGGTCGGAGACATCTAGATTTGACTTACCTGAAATTGTAAAGCACATAACGGCACTCGGAACGTGTTGGAACAGGCCCACCGACTTGAACTATCTGAAAGAAAAAGGTTCGTTCTTTATAGGCTTCATTGTCTCCTTGCTCCCGCTAAGTATCTGTGGCCTTAGATCATCTTCCATCTCATTCTTCGGTAATAGGAAAGGCCGACTCCGGGTACATCACAGATTCCGTCTATAGCAGCTCAGCGAATCATAGTAACGGTTACCTCTTCCGAGGTCCCCAGGACCAGAACGTATTTGGAAAAGCTGGAACAGGGTTTCCCAAGCCCTTACACCACAATGTAGCAAGGGTTCCGAATAAATGCCTCGAAATCTTCCTAGCGCTAGGAGGTAACCTCCGGGAACCGCGATGCTCGTCGAATATGAGCGTCAGACCGATCGACTCCATCTCACATATCGGATCAGAAAGAAGATATAGCCCTTCAATCTCTTCACGGCATTCTAGTAGCGACAATGTATCCACAAAAAGCAGCGACACAGAGATAGATCACTTTAGCGAATGTGAAACTTCTGGAAACGACTCATTCGACAACCTCTCGATGAACTCCACCATATCCTATTTGACCCATGGAATTGTCGACAGACTAATGAACGACATACATTTCTTCTTTGATTCTGAATCTGGGATCATCAAATGTACCATCGGTACATCCAACAGCAACAGACCAGTTCCAAATGGGCAAACCAATTCTGGGAACGGAAAGCGAGAGGAAAATTCCTTCGGCGCAGGAAGAAAGCGGCCGAGAGGTCAAGACTGTGATCCGGACCCTCCGGACGACAGCGACGACGAGGATGATGACGAAGATAATGGAGACAAGCGACGGAAGTTCTCAGGTTGTGAAGAAGCAGTTCTGTGTTGATTTGAAGAGGCATAAGGCCCGTATATATAGCCTATGAAAGGGGGGGGGGGGGGGGGGG
>NW_022985450.1:764198-812287 GCF_010093595.1 Mytilinidion resinicola | reverse complement strand
CCCCTGTTCCCCCTTGTTACGGATATGGAAAGATGTAACGCCACTGACACGCTAGTAGTGGCAACCTGAGTGAAGTTAGGTAAAGATGAAGACGCCCGCAAGGCAGAAAGAAGATTCGCATGTCCGTACTTCAAGCGTGATCCACATAAGCACAATAAAAGCCCGTGTAACGGACCTGGATGGTTTAGAATTCATCAGCTAAAGTAAGTCATGGAAGCTGTCAACGCAGTTGGGTTGATATTGACGCGGCAGTAGAGAACATCTTTATCGCGCCCATGCAGTGTGGACTTGTCAACGTTGTTCTTTAGGGTTAAACTCCGCCGAGGCACTAAATACACATCTAAACGCAGATAAGATCTGCGAAAAACAGGCAGCGCGTGCAAGCGAGGGCGTAGACCAAGACAGGCAATCAAAGCTGCGCTGTAGAAAAGGATGGTCAAAACATTCAGATATCCAAAAGTGGAAGGAAATCTATAAGATGGTGTTTCCTGAAGATGATAGAACCAACCTGCCTAATCCATGTGGGTACGCCTTCAGGAGTTTCTCATTCGTAATCAAGCTCACGATGGATTTTTATAGTTTACGATCGAGATGAGTATTCGCCTGAATCTGCGTACGAACGATATTGTCGACGTGAGCTGCCGCGGAGAGTCCGGGCTGGGGTCGAAAAGCTCATTCAGGAGTATGTCACGCAAATCGGCAAGGATCTTGGTGTTGCTATCGAAGCCGTTGTGCGAGAAAGCTATGACGGAGTCAAATTGACTTACCAAAGGGATATGAGCGCTAGTGCAGATCGAGCAGCTTCAATCTCGATGCCAGCGAATGCGAGTGACCTCATCGCTCATGGAAAAGATTCCGCCCCAACAGGAATTAACGATGCATCCAAAGATTCTCTAAACGAGGCCACGTTCCAACCTCCCGGAATGATATTCGAGGGGGCCATTAATCTGAGGAGTCTAGAACTACCTGCCACGTTTATTGCCACGGACGTCGAAGCCTTCGATGATACTCTCGCCAGTTTCAGCCACTCTACACGGCATATGGGATTTGGATGTTCGTTCGACAACCTTGACGAGCCCATCCCTCCGTCAGCAGATCTATGGCACTACATCAATTCCGGAGCGTCATCTTCTACACTACTGCCTCTTGAGCAGGAATTGGACTACAAGAACAATTCAGATGGCATCGCGGATGACAGGGGCGTCTATAGCATCATACCTCCTAGCAAAGAAGGACTGCGTTGGGACAATGTAGATCTGCTACCGCAAGAGCATGTTCGGTCCCCGGGGACTGAAGTCGATGAGCTCGCGGCTCCAATGGATCTCTGGGAGTCAACATGACCCACTGTCAGTCGCTAGGGAGAAGACGATACCGACTAGTTGCTTTGGAGTCATGGAAAATAGAACTTGCTTAGACGATACCACATTGACAGGGCTGGGCGATTTGCGGTAGCCGCAGGCATGTTTCCTTTTTGGCTCACCCGTTGAGCAAAACGTGGAGCAGGAGGAGGAGATACTCAACACTACGGTAGTTGCTAGTATCATTCCGCACAAAAAACTAGGAGGAGAGGGAGTCTTCCTAGATTTGCAGATCTGTCGCCGCAGCCAGAGCTAGTAGTTTGGTAAGGCTAGCGAGAGCTGCTATCATGGCCGTATCCTCGTAACGTTCTCACACTATATCGTGATATCCTTGGCACGCTAGAGGACTTCTGACATTCAAAGATTAGACGTGGTAAAGTTCGGGACGTGAGACAGATTTATCAGGACGAGAGAGAGAGGACTATAGTTCAGCTTCCCCAGTTCCCCTGATTTCCAACTCTCAGCTTGCCACGCACATTGTATTCATTTGGGAGATCGTCAGCCGGTGCTCTGTGGCCGCCGAGAAATACCAAAACCTGTGGAGACGCCCGGTCGAGTAAGGTCCGGAGGTTTCCCGCATACCAAATTTGAAAATCCAATGCGAAGTCGTGGGTCCAATTTGAATATCTTTGAATAAACGTATTCATACTACTATGCCACGGTTTTGACTCTCTGTACCTTCTCCGCTATCGCTTCCTCATGTTTCTTGACCATAGGTGCTCTTGTTTTCTCTCGGCCCACCTTTCCTCCCGACGTTACAGTTCTTCGTCCCCGGCCCCCTCAATCTCAATTTTGGTAACATATAATTTATCCGCCGGCTCACGATACTCCGTCACAAATTCACACCCAGCGCATACAGCCACGCCGTTAGGTGAACGCTCAGAAAGCTTGATGTGTCGTCTCCGGGTGCTTTCTTGCCTTAGCTGCGGGGATGCGTCTATATGAAAAGAGCGTATCACTGCTGGGTACACATTCACTCTAATGGCCACGCGCGATTAGGTAGGTATGTTCTATACAGTAGCTCTCCCGCTAATAGATTTAGAAGTAATTACTTCAGTTCGCTGCTCTATGCGATTTTTTCCCTTCATCTCAAGAATCTTCCTACAAGTCCTTCGCGATAGCTTCTTGCATCTGCCATTCGATGCAAAACCAGGAAATGAAGTAACAGCCAACGCCGAACGATAATGACACAGCAACACAAAGCGCCGTCACCGTCTCTGTACCCCAAACTGCGGCTTTCCTCTCTTCGTCAAAGACAGCAATCCCAAGCGTTATCAAGGTGAGCACGATGCTGTTTCCTAAAAGCATTGTTGGTATTTGCCACGAGAAATGTCGCCAGCCACTACCCGCGTTGACGTCTGTTATCGGGGATTGAGGGTTGGCAATAGAGCCGAAGAGAATATACTGCATGACCTGTGTACGATGGGGGTGGATGTGAGCTCGGGTGAGCGCGATAAGTTGCTGGGCTGCAATACCAATCGCAACAAGTGAGTGGATCAGTGCACAGAGGGCGACTATTTTCGCTGTATATGCAGGAATGGGAAGCCATGTCCAGGAGAGGAGGGTCGCAATCAGAGATGTCACGAGCGCGCACTGGGTTGCATGGAGTCAGTTGACAATCTATGTAGATTGATCTAAGATTAGGTCGTTTGGAATTACCTACAGATACTATAACAGTAGCTAGTTCCCGTTGTTTTATGTCGACGAATCGATCCATGATATCTTTCTGCTCGTCGAGTGAGGCTTGAACAATAGATCTGGCAATGGTATGCGATACACCAGAAGGCGAATAGGCCACGATGATAGCTCGGCGGACATTTGCTCTGGCCTTGAGTTGTTGAAAACGCCTTAGCGTCTGTTTATTCGATGGACTTCAAATGCGCAAGTCAAACTTACGCGCCGAGTTTTGCTGTCTATCCACCTATATGCCCTTCTCATGAATACTAGAACCCATGCCATTATGTAGCTTCCGATATGCGGATCAGTTGAAAAGCGCCTGGTCTCTAAGTTTGAGTATGGTGGAGGTCAGATTCAAAGCAAGATTAGCCCACCCGCTTTTTTGAGCCGTATTCTATCGCGGAATTGACATGGCTGCCTAGAGGCCGTTTATAAATATCGCATGTTGAATCTGCAGCCTCTCTTACGCCCGTTGACCTAGCGCGGAAACTAAGTCGATCCTGGTTTGCCTCTCTTCTGTTAGTATTCGACCGTCTTCAATATTGATTGGCTAGAAGGGTGCTATTCCACCTAAAGGTGTCCGGCATTGTTACCTAGACGGTAATTCTGAGGCTTGGTTTTAGCGCTGGGTCACCGGACGTGAGGAAAGGCTGTAACAAGATGTAACACAAAGTGTGGGGTCAGATGAAGGACATTTCTTGGCCGCCAATATGATTTGCCTGACCTCGGGTGGTGTCGTGCCACTGGAAACTCATTGGGACAGTTGGCGTATTCACATCACCACCCGATAAGCGTGCAACCACTTAAATGTGGGCCAGAAGAGAAGACGGCTGCTGCCTGGAAGGTTGAGCCAGCTGCTATTATTAAATTTGACCGTCCTCGAGGATGCCCAAGGCCATGTCCACTGTGTATACATACGGCTTGATTGTGCAGTTGATATTAATTCATGTACCTGTCCTCTAGGGGGCACCCGTTTTACACAGCTTCGAATCTTCCTTGACAAGTTGTCTGCGATGTCGACAGTATTGTCGTCCTCTAACTCCGTCGATGACCATACCTGACAATCTCCGCCATATCTAGATCTTCACTACCCCTGCGGGCACTCCTTCATCATCAGGGAAAGATACCCGTCCTTCGAATTGGGCACACTGGTTTCCATCGACAGTGCAACACTGGGGACTATTCGTAGAGAGCCAGAAGATGGACTTACTGGTGGTACCTTCTTCGAACTCGCATTTCCAGGCGGTCGTCTTGGGGTCATGACACGTTCAAGAAGCCTGCGTGAATTGGAGGAAAAGAACAACGGGAAATGGATTCGATGGGAGGATACTTACCATCTCACTGAATATACCGACGAACAAATCGAATCCACCGGTAAGGCATCACTCATGTACCCTCGAGCCACCCCTCAGACATCGTGCTTTCGAGTTCAAAACGCTGATCTTACTCTTGAAAACAGCAAACAAGTTATGCAGGGATCAACTGCAAGGCGATTACGATGTTCGAAACCGCAACTGTCAGACCTTCGCGAATATCCTGATCCAACTCATCGCATATGGCACGGACCTTTACGTTCCCCGTCACACAGCATCGCATGCTTTTGGTGGTGGAGGCCCAAGTGATGAGCATTTGATTGTAACCCACCCCGCAGACCAAGCCAAGACGACCCCTTTCAACGGCAAAAAACTTTTCCAGCCGCCTAACTGGAATGAAATCGGAAAAAGGCATGAGCACGTGTTGAAGAGGAAAGAGAAAGTTCAGCAACCAACAGGCGCAACGGAATACATCGATTTAGATGAGGCTCGGAGGCTCGGAGGCCCGAAGGACCAGGTACTGTGGACAAAAGGCGCGAAGTCGCGCTTGCGTACGCTCGAGGCAAGTCCGGGGCACCAAAGCCTGATTGGGTTGAGCCACCTCGGTTTTCGGTGGGAATACCAAATGAAACTCGAAGAGCCTTAGATCAGCAAAGGCGAGAGCAGCAGTCTCAAGAGAATACCGCCTTTGAGACTTCGGGGAAGCGCCATATCGGGCCAAGGACGGCCTATGTGCAAAAGGTAGCGGACGATTTGGACGATTCGTTCAGATCTCAGATTGCGGCCACACGAGCAAGGGAGGAAAGAGTAGCGAGTTCGAGAGGTGGGATAGATCTACGAAGCCTTCGGAAGTAGAGAAGAGAAGGAAGTGGGAAGAGCTGTGCCGCTTAGAGTCAGCTCTGCTTAGGGGGGAGATGAGCCGGAAAATGGATGATTTCGGCAAAAATCAAAAGTTCTACAAATCAGACAGGGGTCAGCAATAGGCATCTGACCAGCAGTAGGCATCTTGTTGACGAAGGTCAAATTTCAATGGGGGTGAAGTGGGGGTGGGTGATGTGATTGGAGTTGGGTATGTAGGCGTTTATGGTAAAAGGGATGTGCTTATAGAACTTGTGCATGGTAGAACTTTTGTGAATTAGTTCTAGATGAAGCAGAATCGTGGTCGAGTTAGAATACGCGGGTTGGTCGCGAGATAGGTTTCCTTCATGGATGTCGTGAAGATTGAGTCGTGGGGCATGGGGGCTAGAAAAGCGGAGCGATTGACCTATGTGGATTTTGTGAGCTTATGCTCATTGGTACCCACCCGTGGAGTATATCTTAGCACGGTACCTGCCTTTCGTTTCTCTTCTCGTAACTGCGAAGGGTTTCACGCATCTACGTGTTTCCTTCAAAATGGCTAACCACAACGAGTGCACTCCTCTCTGGAGACCTCGGCGTCTCTTACGACTTTCCAACTCCATCGTGATCCACCTTCTCCGCAATTTGGAGCTGTGGAGTTCTCGCTGCATCCCTCTTGTGGACCGCCCTCTGAGCTCGGGGATCAATCGCCCATCCATTACAGCTGCGACAAGTAAACCGGAAGCCCCTCTAATCAGAACCAACTGCGCGCGCAAGTATGTGGGAGCTTAATAAGCAGATCATGAGGTACAATATGCCCGGTGGAGATAGAAGCTGGCATAGTCGCTCTACTCTATCGCATGGGTGCTCTACATGCACGTTCGAGGACGGCAGCGGCGACTTGATTTTCTGTTGTCAATGCGGGTCTGGGATTCAGCTTTTATACGTCAATCCGTCCTGTTACAATTGCGGCCACCACTTCCTGTGGGACGGTCCGATTATTCCAAACCACCGCAACTCGAAAGCTACATTGCGAACAGAAGAGACAGAAGCCCCCTCGTTGACCTTCAATGAACTTCTTTTTCGCCGAGCAGCAGACCCAGCGCAGCGATGGAGTAAGCCCATATCTACCGACAATGATGCAGCTTCTTGTGGCTCATCACCGCGCCATGACCCTTTGGAACTTTCAGCAGCTGAACGTCGGGCACTCCCAGCACCTGAAACCCCGCATGATACTCTTGAGCAGCTTCTGGGGCCGTTACCATCAAGTCCCGAGTTGGCTGCTCGGGTCTACATTCATGCGCGAGAGAGATGCCAGGAAACATCCCCTCAAGGCTTGCGACTCTTTGAGGAACACGTATTCAAAAGGCTCCATGAAACAGACTGGCCTGATCACCCGTTAGTTTGGGATATTGAATCTTCAGATCAATCTTCGGACGAAACCCCGACTGCTCGAAAAACCAGTTCAATTCCGCGCGTTCACCGGGACCCGACCCTTTCCGAAAGCTCACACGGATCGCATCACATCGCGAAGGCCGCAGCAGCAGACTCGGAAGGAGTTAATGAAAAGACCAGACTTTTGCCCAGAGCTGCATCCCGGGATAGCTCGGTGGAGGTATATAGCAGCTCGGAAACATCACCGTCTACCTGTAGCAGTCCTACAGCTACCCCAAACAGCAACACTGAATACGATGACTCCACCGAAACCGAGACAAGTCCGAGTACGGTGACACTATCTTATCCTAGGCCCTCAATCATCTCATACCTGGCCCGAAACATAGTCAATCGTGTCATGAATGGTATCCACTTCTTCTTCGACGTCAAGTCCGGCATCATTCAGTGTACTACTGGCTCAAACCACAATACCCCAACCGCTAAAAGCCAAAACGCTTCCGGCCATAGTAATCCTAACAATCGCCAGGCCGAGGATGGAAACAAGCGACGAGAAGGTGGACGTGATAGCCATGACCCACCGCAGGACCAGAGCGAAGACGACCATGACGATGATAGTAGTAATAAGCGACAGAAGCTGAACAACGGCAGACGCGCGCAGAAATCTACCAAGAGGTTTGCATGCCCATACTTTCAACGCGATCCAGAGAAGCACAAAGACCGTCGCTCCTGTGCTGGTCCGGGATGGTTCGACATCCATCACGTGAAGTACGCGCCACATCATAATCACGGATATATTTTCGAGCTACAGGTAATTGACATATTTTAGAGACCATCTTTACCACTATCACGAAGTGCGACCTTGTCCAAGATGTCGATTGGATTTGAAGACAGACAAGGCATTGAAGTTGCACCTGCAAGCACCCCAGATCTGCGAGAACCAAGCGCCGCGCCCATGCGACGGCATAGATGAAGTCAAAAAGGCAAAACTCCAAAACCGAAAAGGATGGAGCAGAAAGACCCCTATTAGAAAGTGGGAGGCTATCTACCAGATTCTCTTCCCTAATGACAACATTCTCGATATGCCTAGTCCATGTAAGTTACCTTTTAGCCTTCGACTATTCGGACGTAAGCTCATTCAGTGACCTGCTAGTTTATGAAAATGGTGACAGCTCATCGTCTACAGGAGATCCTGTCGCTCGTTTCGAGCGATATTGCCGGCGCGAGCTTCCGCGCAGTGTACGGACAAGGCTAGAAAAGGTTGTCGAGGAACATCTTCTCAGGGACGGAGACCTTATCACTAATCAGATCGAATCCATCATCAGAGAAAGTTGGGATGGAGTAGTATCCAGTTTTCAAGAAGTATCTGGAATAAGAGGTATTTCAATAGTACCCAACTCAACCCCTGCTAAAGGTTACGAAATGGACGTGGCCGACGAGGATGCCTCCACCATGCCAGCAAGCAACGGTACCATACAAGCCTCCCTAGATGGCAGCGCATTCCCAGTGATTACTCTAGAGGCCTTTGACGCTACTCGTTTCAGACCTTGCACACCACCGCTAAGCTTTAACAATAAAGTCGCCCAGGGAGGCTCTGACGAAGTCAGTTACTCCGCAAATCCAGCCTTCAATATCGACGAGTTCTTTGAAAATCTGAACGATCCATCAAGTACTAGCTGTGAACTCACCACCTTGCCATTTTCAACCTCATGGGACGACGACTACATGGGCTCCGGTGCGTCAACTTCCACGCCCCACCTCATTGAGCAAAATATGGAACAGAACATTTCCTCGCCTGGCACCACAATTGTTAAAGTCATTCCCGAGATCAGGCTACCAACAATACTTGAGAGAGAAGAAGCATATATGGATATCACAAATATGCTGCATCTCCCGAATGTTTGGTACTCTTCAGAATGATCTTCCTTCTTACCCTATTTTCTTTCTGTGCTGCGCACATGCCAAACTGAGTAGGGGGTGAAGTTCTCTAAGAAGAGAGCTTGCTGGCGGCCTGGGTTGCGGCGTGATGACCTTACATCACGTCCGACGGTTCGGAGCTCTTGTGATAGATCGGAGGACTTTAGGCGGTGCCACGGCCCGAAGGATTTTCCTAAGCGTACCTCATATTTCAGCCTTGGCCACAACCTGACAGACACATGTCGGCACCCAGACAAGGATGGAGAGACCGAATTACCGATTTCCAAGTCACGGGAGGATAGTAAAATAATAGTCCCTCAAGGATTTTCGACTCAAAGAATTTGCTGCCTGGTAATGCATGTTTTCCCTGGATCTAAGCCCACATGAATGAACACGCTTGTCGTAGCTCCATCGCTCCCTGGGTAAGAAGTTTTGACACAACGTGACTTGACTTTTGAGTGTTAACATTCCACCAATCGGCACGCGGCCGAGGCAGCAAGCAATCACTCGACTCCCAGATGTTAGAAAAGCGTAGGCCGCTACTCGCCGAAGGTCCCTATCACGCTCATCCTCCCTACATTATCGGATTCTGAACTCTTTAGGAGCATGTATTCGCAGACTTTTGCTGTCAAATCTGACGACTCTTCTAGCTCTGCCGCGTCTTCGCGTAGACACTTCGCTTTATACACTATACATTACAACTTTCCACTTGTATTATCATAGCACTGAGAGCTCATTCTTGCTCAGATCTTGACTACATCAACAATGATAGGGACGACCGTCCATGTTCCATTGCTGGGAGCACCTCCAAGACGTCTCTAAACTATCCGAGAAAGGCGGCTAAGTGCGTTGCTAACAGCCATAGGATCAGAACAAGCAACACGTCACATCAATGGGTCCGACTTGAAGCGTCTAGCTCTGGGAAACTGTACCAATTCAAGCGAAGGATGGAACGGGCAATGGCCGAACACCAACACTTCACTTCTCTGCCATTTATATCATTCAAAACTCACATCCGCTTTCACAGTAGTGCTAAGGCACCACACTATCCCGGATCAAACTTATATCAAACGCGATGATATGCCGTTTGATGTTCCGTCCTTGGGAGCATCGACTAGCAACCTACGATGCTAGGACATGAAAATCAAGATGCGAACTAGCTAATGACAGAGGACCGGCTAGTCTCGAAAGCGGCAAACTATCGAAAGCTACCTCCACGTAATTTCATGTTGGAGGATGTTGCCGACTCGTACGTATCTCAATGTGTCCGAGCGCCTGCTAGTGGTGCCGTGACAGTAAAAGCACTACTGTCGAAATTCTATGGCACCGGAAGTTCTTTCTGGCGTTGTTCAAAGACGATGTCTAATCAGTATGGAAAACATCATAATGATTGCGCTGGGAAAGAATTGCTAGATCCTCAAATATACACCGTATAAAAGTGGTGTTGAACAAAGAATGGGCGAGAAGCTATTGGCTTCAATGCCGAAAGGTGGATGGCTCAAACCGAGGTGCCATCAAAACTCGAGCCCCTACTTCCCCCGGTTCCGGATGACCAACTCCGTGAAACACCTTGATCAAAAAGAGAGGGGAAGAGAGCCATGCCTCATTTTTTCCGAGATTATGGAATTTCAGTTCCCCACGCAACTCGAAATCGCATGGCTGGTTGTCAGCCGCCTTATCGTCTCTTCCGAGAAATACCAAAACGTGTAGAGAAATTCCATAACGTGAAGTTCGGAGGAAGTCTCCCGGATTTCAAGCTTTCGAATACCCCAGCAGCCCCTACGATGTTGTAAGAGCTGGTCGACTGAGTGGTATACTATCATGAATCTATGATGCGGCAGAACACCTTGTGGAGTGGCAAGAAAGATTGTACAGATGTTTGTGAGGAAGCACCTTGAATAGACTTTATGCACTCCTCATCAGACCTTCGAGGTCCTAGAATATACTTCGGTGTTCTTCAAGCCGTGCTCAGGATGACGCAGAAAGTGACAGGCCATAAGTCTGCGCACAAGCGTTTACCACTGCTTGGGGTAACCCCCCATGGAATTTCAAAAACATAGGCGCGATTTCAAGCGTAAGGTATTGTAAAGTAGACTGCCTCTTGACTACTAATTGCTTGCTAGCTAGGCTGCTCTTCACAGTGATGTTGAATGAGCAAGACTAGAGTCAAGCAATGATAAATCCGCGTGTGACCTAGTACTGTAGGTGATTACGGCTACTAACACTCACGCCCTGAATCGGTTATTGGCGGAAGTTGTTTTAGTGGGTCTGAAACGCATTCACCCTCACGTGGAGATCATGCGTGCTTCAACTAGCGTCTTGCTTTTGCACAAACATTTTCTTCGCCGTCACAAACAAAGCACGCTTGGCTTTATTGGCCCGACTTCATACAAGACTATAGCCTCAGACCTTCTCCCTCCCTACATCATGGCAGAAGATTCAGACGTTGTCCCGAGAGATACAAACAAGCTGCCCATCCACCATGGTCATCTTCTCGGAGAGGACCTTCTCGAGGACGATCTGCCTGGACACGAGGCCCTGGACGACGGTCCCGCGGAGGACATCCAGGGGGTCAAGACTGTTACTGGATACGCTCCAGCACTCAAATCGAACCCGCTGCCCCGAGTAGAAGCGGAGAAACTCCTGGAGGTTGTCCTAGGACTCAAGTTCCCCTCCCTCGGGCCATCAAAAGGTGGGATCAAACGCTGGTCTTCCCCTGCTCGCGAAGACTTTGCAAAGGCGTATGCCCTAACCCCTCTTCCTCTACGCATCGCGACCCTTTCCTGTCTTACACAGCTCTAGTCACCCTGATATTGCACACAACGCCGTCTTCGTCTCGATCGACTTTGAGAGCCTCTCTTGGATGGATGACACGGAACACCCTGAGTACGGAAAGATCACGGAATTAGGCCTGGCCTTTCTCGACACTCGGGCACTCAAAGGTGTGACTAGCCAAACAAATTGGGTGGAAGAAATCCGCGCAAAGCATTACATCGTCGACGAGTACGCCCATCTCCGGCCGATGGTGGTGGATAAGCGCAAGCACTCTCTCGCCAACGCGGATAAATTCGATTACGGGGCTAGCGAAATCGTGCCGTTCGATGCTCTCGGTAATATCTTGAAGAACGCGTTGCGTATCCCGGACGACGCTGCGTCGGCTGCTGGGAAGGAGAGCATGGAGGTTAAGTACCGCCCAATCATCCTCGTGGCCCACGCGTATCAGAACGAGGACAACTACCAACGCAGCGAACTAGGCTTGTCCGATGCCGACCTCGACGTCCTCTACGCCATCATCGACACCCAGGTCATGATGTGCGGAAGAGGGCAGAAAGCGCCAGGCCTTAGACAATTACTGGAGACCAGGTTCGGCATCCACCCCGTAAACATGCATAACGCCGGCAACGATGCTGTCTATACCCTCGTCTTGGTCCTGGCGCGCGTGGCGAAGAAGGGATACGGAGTGGACGAGAAGAGCGACGTTGCGGACAAGTGGCTAGATGCCCTGAAGATAAAGATTGCAGAAGAAGCTGGGGGGAGATGTGAGAACTGTGGTGGGCTTGGACACTTGGACGAAGCGTGTGAGGAGCCAAAGGGGGCGGGGCTGCATGACGTCGCGAAGGCTCTTGCGAGGTTAAGGCTAGATAGGGACGACGCTGTGCAGGAGTTCGAACGGACGGCATGTGCTCCTCCTCGCGACGCTGAGCCCACCTTCGGTGATGAGCCTGCTGAGCCTACTGTCCCAGATGCTGGTCCAGTAGATGATGCAGAGCGCTGAGCTCACACCGACCAGGTTCATTTCCTCTCTTCATCAAGAAAAAGGCCCTTTCGATAGACCCAGGGATTAGAATGTACACACTTCTTATGTACGCCTTTTTGGCGACCGGGTGATTATGAGCGTGAAGATCATGAGTAGAGTCCTGTATTTCTGTATATTTGTTGCCGCTGTTAGAGGTGCCCCGGTCCAGTGTCAAGAATCTTGACCCTTTCGAATTCTCAAGAAGTGATTCGCAGACTGGTGATATAGTGCCTTGCAAAAAGCCCGAGCAAACTTATCCACCACCGTTTGAGGTGCTTCGGCGCATTCTGAAAGTTAAGATAAGATGTACAGTCCCGGAGAGCTGAATTAGAACACTTTCACAAGCTGACCGTCGGCCTGCCTGCCGCTGTTTGTGGTGCTTCAGCACTCCATCATAAAATGGGGTAAGATGGAAAAGGCGGCATGCCCAAACGTATGCCCTAGTACTGTGTTGTCGTATACGGGCATGGATTATACTTGGCAAACCTTGGCTATAGCTGAGCCTTGTACGTGATGGCATCAGCGCAGCTTCTCACTGATGTCAATAGATTTTTGGAATTAATCATTTTCGGCTTCGTCGCCAGCGCTGTCAGGATTCAGCCTCTGACTATCTATCTCAGCGCTGATTAAAGAGTTGGAAGTGGTGGTGGCGGAGGCGGGCTGAGTGCCTTGGCATCACTTGGCATCTGCTCGTCAGCTCTCTAATTCATACATGCTGACGGCTGTTGTTTGCGAACTTTATGACCCGCAACACTAGAATCAAGCTCACTCCAGGTAGTTCTGGGCTGTGGCGTTTTGCTTCCGTCTTCGGTGAAGTTAGCTTGGCGTCTGACTACCTATGTGCATTTCTCATCCATTTCTCAGCCTAGTACCGGGGGCCTTGCGCTTCAACGAAGCTTAATCTCAAAGGTGATGACTCCAATATTAGAGCGGCATGGTTGTTATCGAAGAATAGCAGAGGTATAAAGAGCGTGCTTCGTCGTCTCCAAGAGCATCGTCATCACAAGAGTTCAGTACAACAGTTCAGTACAACTTCAAGACTACCTTTCCTAGTATTTCCTCGTCTTCATTTCCTTGCATTTGTTTCTATTTTTCTCCTATTAAACTTCGACCACTCGCTACCTTCAAACCTATTAATCGACCAATCAACTCTCAAAATGAAGTCTTTCGCCACTATCGCCCTCACCCTCCTCGCCGCCGCCACCACCATCTCCGCTCGCCCAAACATCATGGAGCGCCGCCAGCCCGCCGTCCAGAAGGTCAGCGTCCAGCTCACCAACGATCGCACCGGCAGCAACGCCGTTTTCAACGCAGCCCTCAACAATGGCGCCGTCCCGATTGTCGATCTCTTCCTCGGCAGCGCTGTCGACTTCGGCGGCGTGGTACTCGCCTCCAGCGCCCAGTTCGTCGGCACTATTCTACCCGGAGCGGCTTGTGTTATCAAAGGCAATGATGGGAGGGTATTTGGGGATATCAATGACCGCAAGACATTTACCGATTTGGATGGGGATGCGGGCAATGCGGTGCCGCAGAACTTGAACGATGCCACTTTGGAGTGCCAGCTTTGAATATAATGATTGTAGCGCTGTATAGAGAAAGTAGTGGGATGTTGAGACGTATTTTGCATTGAGTTTGGGCCACGGTTTCATAGCGGGTTTTGATTTTATGGTTTTGGGGATTCATTATATTTGGACTGGATCATTGTTAGGGCGGAAATTCACTTCACGTCGCTCGTTTGAATTACTTAGAGCTGATGTATATCATTTGGCGAGGCCTCTTCAGACCTTTAGAACATTGTGACTGCCAACAAAGACATCCATTGATCGTAAGCACTGCGCAGTGCAGGGGCTCCCCAAAGTCAAAGAACGTAAAGAAATCAAGCGTCTGACCTAGAGCTTCCAGGAGATGATATATCAACTGCATCGAGCCCCCTTGTCAACGATCCCCATCAACTGCTCCCAAGAAGTTGTTCGATCTCGGCATGGTTATCATTCCAGAAGTCGTAGAAGCTGTCTACCATTGGAACCTCCTTAGACTTGAAGGCGCCGTGAACAGCTTCGAACTTTGCCCAAGCCTCCTTCAGAGCATTCCTATCACTTAAGAACCTGGTTGGTCCACGTCTTTGTCGTGTCATGGGCGTCTTCTTTATCCTATTGAAGGCTGTTTCGACGCCTCGAAGTGCGCATGTTGCAATAGAATGCGGCGGTGTGAGACGAATCATGGCTATCTCCTTGACGAGATCTGCCGAAGCTCGATCCATGAAACACTGACCATTTATTTGTTCCCCCGGGTCCGCACCATTTTCAATGAACAGATTGACGAGCTTCGCAAGCTCAGCCAAACTTTCTTCTTCAAAGTTAGGCTATCGTAAGCAATTCAACGCGTCAGCGTCGAGAGCAGCGCCGTTCTTTATTAATAGGCCAACGAGCGTGATATATTGGGCCACGCTCTCCTGTTCGACGGTATGCTGCCTCGCCCACGGCCATGTCAATGCATCGGAACTAACCAATGCGCCATGCCCAATCAATACAGATGCTGTCTCAAGCTCCTCTTCACCTAGTGCTACTTCGAGTGGGGATTGCTCAAACGGCTCTTCGTCTTCGTTCAGCCAACGAAGATTTACATCTGCACCATGCTTAAAAAGTTTTTGGGTCAAATCGAGATATTCGTCGCCTTTCTGGTAAATAGTTTCGTGGAGAATGGGCCATTGATTGTCAGCCCCATAATTCAGGATGCCTGGTGTCGCTTTCTTAACGTGATGTACCACAAGACACCGTAAAAGCCGGAGCTTGCGGCACTTAATGGCCCATGAAAGTTCGCCAATAGCACGCTCTCGAAAGTCATTTTCCAGCAGCAAGTGGTATCGTTTATTGACTTTCGAAAGGCTACTTAGCGAGATGTTGTCAAGCTCGCTCGCGATAATGAGGACCAGCTCGTTGGGAAGGTCGGAGAAAGGCATGCTTGTATTTGACAGGCACCGGCGGAGAAGAGCTGCCCTTTCTAGTGCTTCATTTTGAACAAGATCCTCCTAGAAATGTTTCCAAACCTACGTGTAGGGAGCTTGTGACTCTTTCCCGGGCGTGCGGTAGGCGTAAATAGTTTGTCATCAAGCTACTATGCGAAGGTTTTAGCAGATTGTATGTTTCGAGACAGAAACCACGACTCTCATTCTAACTGTGCCTAGACTCTTTCAGCAGACGTTTGGTAGGATCACGCACTATCTCGTGCATTCAGGCAAGTCTTGGCATGAGCAAAAGGTGTGGAAGATTAGCGTAAATGCACACCAGCAACCTCGCTTAGAGTGAAGAAATCACGTGCCATTAGCGAGGTCGTCGCCTTTACACGTTTCGACCGTCTTGTACAAGACTACCAACGCTCGTTTGCGCATGTAACTGATTAATGTTATGAGAGAATCTAGTCTGAGGCGCCCTAGCAAGTTTACTAGCTGTTCAGCCAATTCACAATGATGAGAATCGAATCTTCAAAGCCTTGCAGGGCACCTTAAGTATTATCAAACAAACGTAAGCAGTAGCAGGGAGTGGATTGTATCCTCATTCTCCCCCTAGGTCTATCCGCATGCCAAGACCACACACTTGAGATCATTGTAAGCCGCAGCAACGGCTTTCCTGGACTTCGGTCTCGATCTCATCACTTTACTCTCCTCCTTAGCGGGTGTGGATCATCCCACCCTAAGAAACGTTTCGATATCAACATGATTTTGGTTCTAGAAACCAGAGAAATCGTTATGCGTTGGAAAAAAATTTAGCTTCATACGCATGGTGGATCGCTTTGAACATAATCCATGGCGTCACCAATGCTGCTTCCTCCGTGATGAAGACTCCGGACCTGTTTGCTCTTGGCTTCTTGTTCTTACCGTCCCAGGCTTTCTGGGCGTACCTCAAGACATATTTGGTGATCACATGTGGCGGACGCGCCAGCGCAATATCCTTAAAGAAGTCTACGGTAGAGTGCTGCAAAAAGTGACGGCCATGCCCATCCACATGTTCGATCAGAAGGGTGATGAGGTCAGCGTTCTCTTCATTGCTTCGGGACCATGCTCCCGGTAATACAACATGTAGAACATTTACTGTCTCTCTAATCCCAAGGGAAATATAGTCATGCGACTTTTCCATGGAACCGTTTAGATCGGCTTCGAGCTGCAAGAGTTTGCGAACGAGCTACATCTAGTCCACGAATCCGTTGCGCAAAGGAGGTAGATAAATCGGCATTTTCTTCCGCGAGACTATTTACCCACTAACGGCTTCGATAAGGGTGCTCGTGCGGCGTTTGTAGTATGCATCCGATGCGCTAACGGTAGTGCCGTACTCGATAGAAGAACCAGCTTCTATCAGCGCCAACGCGATCTTGAAATGGCCTCCGCCCATGGCTAGTGCGAGTGGCGGACATGTAAAGGTATGCCTACTCCTCGAATTGGCAAGGCTAGATAGATTCGCTCCCACGCTTAGTAGCTGCCGTATGAGCGTGATGTCTTCGCCGCCTTTCTCATAAATGACACTGAAGAATCGCCGGCTTGCGGTGGTTGAGGAGCAATAGAGTTACGCCGTTTGAAGAGATAGCTATCCAGTAGATCGTGATATCGCCGGCTAACTCCTTACAGCCTACTTAGGGAACTGTCGTCGAGATGTTGACCGGTTATGAGCAAGAGCTCATTAGGTAGTGCCGAGAATAGCATAACGCTAGTCGCAGACATATAGTGGGTTGCCACAAATCTTCGCACGCTCTTTTGCCACTCCTTATAGGATTTCTTAAAAGATCTGTAACCGCTCATTTGTCAGGATACCGCGTTTATGGATTACTCAAAATGATGAAACTACGTCTCGCTCAAATTTCTGAAATTACGAAGAAGCCTCACACGCACGGCAAAGAATCTGTATGCAGCTTATTCGGATATTGTGTAGCAAACGGACGGGTGATGTCATAGAGAACGATCAGTTTGCGGCAACCGCATGCTGGATCAACTAGCCGTAAGTATATATATAATTATACTCATCTACCACTGCTTGAGGTCCTTAGCCGTATTCTGACAAGATTGAAAGACCCTATATGCGTACACAGTTTTGCCAACGCTTGGTGTCCTTGAACGTACGTTGATGTCTCCCGCCTCAAGACGTCTATCAAACAAAGTACTTTTTATCCTCGACCCTAATCACGACGGACTCATCACCCTTCTCATCCATTTACAACCCCTTCACAATGTCCGGCAGCAGCTTCTCCGTAAACTGCCACAACTTACTCGAATCCTGAGCGTGCCACGCGGCCCCCGTCCAGAACGTCTTCTTCCCCCCTTGCAGCGCATACAGCTTCTTATAGAAGCCACTCTTGATTGCCTCAACCGATACCGTGGATTCGAAAGGGGAGTGGCTATGGAATATCACAAACTCCGGCGTCGTCGTATTCAGCGTACCCGCGGTCTTGAGCCTCTGGACCGCCGCAATGATCGCAGATTTCGCGTTGTCATCACCAATTGGGGCCGGCGTGCAGTACTTCACGGTGAAGAGGCCTTTCGTGTCGGTAGATTGCACAAAGTATGGACCAGGAAGGAAAGGGACGTTGTACGGGGTGTCAGCACCAAAGTTGCGGACTTCGATGCCGTCGGGGATACCGGTGTTCTTGATGATGGCGGAGTAGTATCCAGCATTGAGGAACTCACTGAAGATGACCCTCTCGTTCAGATCGAGGTCCCAGCCTAGCAAGTTTTCGAGCTTGGGCGGGATACTCGAGAGGAGCTTCTTGGCGATGATAAGTTTCTTTCCCGTAGGAGTCAGGACCTGGACTTTAACACCGAGGGGAGAAGAGCGGTCGACGGAGAGGATGGTGGTGCTAAGGAGGGCTTTCTTGCCTAAGATCTTTTCGGCGGCTTCGTAGGGTGCTCGGTTGTTGTGCGAAACGGTGGCTTGGTAGCTGTTCTCTTGCAGTGCCTGGATGCTGGCCAAGCTGACGAGTTTGAAGACGTAGAGGGTTGATTGATCTAGGAAGTTCCCCATTCCATTTCCAAAAATATTAAGGATCTGGACAGCGCCTTCGATGTTGTATTTCTTAACGAAGTCACCAAAGGGGATGAGGAAGTCCTCCGGGATAGTATCCGGCAGGTCAAATGAGTCTTCGAGGTACGGGTACTTCGAAATCTGCTCTACGTAGTTGATCAATCCCTGCGTGACATTCCCCGAGTAGACGCTTGTCAGCGTCTTGCCAGTACGGAAGTCTACCGGAATGGTGGTGAGCGTCGTGGTGCCCGCGCGCGCGATATCGGTCTGTTGCAGCTTCACTCCGAGTCGTTTGAAGAAGTTCTGGACCACTGGGATGTCATACCAGGCGACGACGCCCATTTCGGTGTTGTTTCCGGACGCGGGATCCGTGTAGGTGTATGTGTGTCCTCCGAGATAGTCGTGATGGTCCACAACGATAACGCTCTTCCCCAAGTCGGTCAATCGAATCGCACCATAAGTTCCACTTCCTCCTCCACCGAGAACGACAACGTCCGTCGTGATAATGTCCGCGGGGCCGTATCCATCTATGCTAGTACCGCGCTCGGTCATTGCGGCTGTTGTTGTAGATAGTGCGCTGAGTGCAGCAGATAAAAGCGAGAAAGGTCTCATTTCAAAGCGAACGGATTGGAAGCGGATGTGCGATAGGAGCAGGGCAGACCAATGAGTTGAGATACCTCTTATACATCATGACAAGCCACTCTTATATACGTGCGTGAATTTTCTCATCACAAGCTCTCCTGATGTGTACTTCAAGCATATGGATTGCGTAAACAAAGGGGTGGCCAATAGCAACCCCTGCTTCGGCCGGAACGACACCAGCGGAACGACACCAGCCGAAGAAACATGCATAACTTCAATCCATATGGACCCCATGTATCTCCGGCCAGACTTTCAAGGTGTCCGGAAGAATGGAAACGCCCTGGGGAAATGCAAAAATGCACGTCCCCCGCATGATCTGCACTGCAGGTCTTACCACGTGGGGTAGAGGTGCATGATGACGAGATTTCATAGCCGTCGGGATTTTTATTCTTTTCGCAGACTTCTACGGCAGTCAGCTCTTCCATTCGGCTCATGAAGTTCCTGAAAGCCCGTAGAATCTCGGACCGGATGAGTTCATACCAACGGTCCGCAGGCGGCGGCATTTATCCTCACCCATATTTCACGGGGAAGGATGTCGAGCTCAATAAGTACGAGTTCTAGATTATACACACATTCACCACTGTTTAAATTTTAGTTCCTCATTCTTTATTTCAACTCTTCTCGAGAATGATATCGGAGCTTCAACTACTGACATACAATTTAGTTTCGGTCTTTGAGAGCCAACTGTCTAGACTTGGAACTAAACCACCCAGCACCTCTGCATATGTCTATGTGTGCTACTATTAACTGAGTGCATCCAATGTGACCATAAAATCTAGACCAATGTTTGCCCTGACTGTGACTGAGGCGCGCTGGCCTCGCTTGTCCACGAAATATTGGGGTTTCTTCCAGTTCGCATTCTTTGAAATTGTGCTCAAGTACCCATGCCAGTGGCTGAAAAGTATGCGGGACCCATGGTAACGCTGACGAGGCATTGCACATACCAAGCGAGTACCCAATATGTTCTCTTTCTTTCCACAGAGTGGGCATCAATCCGACCCGAGTCTCTCTGCTGTCGGATAAGTTCCAGTTTGGTTCAAGAGGATCACCGAATACTAACTTAAGACGGTTCAGCTCGTTTATAGATCGTAGACGAGCACACTAGCACTCGTTTTCTAATCATATATGCGCTGCGTTGATGCTCTACCGCCTTCATAGTATCTTCTTGAAGTTGAAAGGGGCCATGCGCGTCTTGTAAACGGTCTAAATAGGCTTCTGTTCTTGGGCTGGGTCGTTGATGTTTACTAGGTACGGGCTAATTGCCAAGTCTTCGGGTCCACGCCCATCTTATACATCGTCGGAACAGGCGTCGCTTCTCCCCTGGGTTGTTTAGGTATGCCAGGTACGGATGAATTACCGATCATCGGGTCCACGCCTGTGTGCGACCCCACTGAATAGGCATTTGTTCTCGGACTGGGGTAAGTCTACCAGGTACGGGTCAATTACCGAATCGTCGGGTCCATGCTAGTGCTGTACGTCGTCTAAATAACCCTCCGTTCTTGGATTGGCTCGTTTAAGTCGACCAGGTACGGCCTAATTGCCGAATCGTGGGGTTAATGCCCGTGTTGTACCTAAACGATCTGAACAGGCCTCGGTTCTTGGTTTAAGTTCTTCATATCTACTAGGTACGGATGAATTACCGGATCGTTCCGTCGGACTAACCTTGAACACATCATTGCTTCTCCCCGCATTTACCACGGATATGATATAGGCCTTTGGAGGAACTGAAATGCTCGTAACGACCGGTCGCTCCTCAGTCGCTGTCGTATTCGCGTTCAGAACGATTGGAGCTATGACGGATGATACAGGTATGTCGCTAAAGCATGGGGCATGGTATTCGCCTTCGTAGCCGACATGGTTGCATTGCAATCATCTGACTGTGCGCTAGCTCTTAGACCAACGCATCTCCAAAAAAGACGCAATTGACCGGTTACGTCGGAGGCCCACTATGGAGTGTGAAAACACGAGCTGATCACGAACCTAGGACCAGCGTCGTCGCCTTCCATATTGCGAGTAGCCCAACCACCAGCCCCCACAACTCA
Organism: Mytilinidion resinicola; assembly: GCF_010093595.1. Classification (NCBI taxonomy): domain Eukaryota; kingdom Fungi; phylum Ascomycota; class Dothideomycetes; order Mytilinidiales; family Mytilinidiaceae; genus Mytilinidion; species Mytilinidion resinicola. The sequence goes on along the minus strand of NW_022985450.1, from coordinate 791,308 downwards.
TGCAAGCAGCCGTTCACAAAGCTCTCTCAATTTCCTGGGGTACCTCCGTAAGCAAGATCATCCGGAGGTGATGCCAAGCCTCCAAGATATTGAGACGCGGAACCACCATCCCAGGGGCTGTCTCAGCGCAGTACGCTCGTGACTTTCACCGTACCCTTTTTTGCCCAGCTTGGCCCTGACTGCACCTTTACACGTAATAGTGACAGGGGTCCTTGAAGAAATCATGACAGTCCACGAAATCGTGATGCCATTCTATAACTTCCGACCCTTTCAATACACATCTTAGTACTCTAGGGTTATGTACACTAACCTAGCGCTGCTTGAGGCCTCTAGAACGTTGTTAACAACTAGAAATGGCCAGTCTGACAAGCCTGATGGTCTTCGGGCCACTTCCAACGGAATTATAATAGTATGCCGCTATGTGCACGCCGAGAATGTACTGCCCGGAGACTATCCGACCATCCCACTGCGATAACCTTTACTAACTATTGGACGATACTGGACCTCCGTTCATGCAGTTGAAACTTTTAGGAATTAAAGGTTTTGGAGTTGCAATCGTACCACCTGGCGCAAGTTATGAGAAAAACGATGTACTAAAGTGAGGTAACAGCGAAAGAACTCAAAGCATCAACCACTTTGTTCGAAGCGCTAGGCCAAACGCCAACATCTTTCGAAATCTCTATCAAAGCCATGCCAGGTGAAGAATGCAATGACCGTAGCTGCTGGCACCTGTCGACCTTCTTCTCACCCACATCTTCATCCTCCTCTTTTGCATCGACTACGGTCCAAAAGCCTGCCCACCTGGCTCTCCTGCTATTCTCGCTCCTGGAAATTTCCACCATGGGCTCACGCGCGATGACCACAGGCAATTTCAAGCCTCGGCTTGCGAATAGGGCCTCAACAGCTCCCTCATCTTCGATATCCGCGATATAAGCGTGCACTCCATGGCCACCGCCGCGAAAGACCTCCTCGACAAATGCAGCGCCATCTACAGCGACCGCAAGGATGTGCATATGGCGACAGCAATGTGCAGCGACAAAATAAGTTGACGATGCCGTAAAGCCGAACTTAGCGATGATGCAGCAGCACTCCATCTTATTAGGAAGAGGATGTGCGGCAGCCCTTCGAGGAGTTCGAGAAGCTCTCCGTAGTAGACAGACGGATGCTGCGGCTCTGCTGTATGCATTTCCTGTGCTGCTGTGGTGGTTATCAAATTGGGTGTTGACGATACGAGAGAAAGCGACGGAGTTTCATAGAACGGAGAGACCGCTCTGCTCAAAGCACTGGCTTAAGTGTGAAGATAATGTCAAGAACAAAACGGTGAGGCCATGCTTCGGTATTCATCTCGCGCGTCTCCCAAAAATAGACTGATTCTCCGACAATTTGGCGACTCTACAGCATGATCTGTCCTCGAAGCTGGACTCGACACCACGTTCTGTACCTTACATCGCTTCGTCCATGCCGTGGTCAGGGCTAGGAATCAGACTATTAGTTAAGTTTTAACCAGCCCAGTAAGACGCAAGGAGTCAGCGTGAGGAGTAAGCCGACCGTAACTAGTTAAACCGACGTGAGCGATCCGTTGCAATCGACCATTTTAGTGGACCTGGACAATCCAATCAAGGACAAGACCAGGGTCCAACCTGGATTAATCGGGTTGTAATCTAGTGAATTAACCCCGCATACACGTTTTAGGACGCGTTCTGTGGCTTTTCACGCGTTGTTTTGACCCCCCTACGGCCCCCACGGGTACCCCTTTTCTACACACAGGGTGAATAGAGGTCCGTGCTTAGTCCGTAAACGGTTTAAGCCGGTCACGATCCCTCTCTAATAAACAGTGCTAAGTGATCGATTAGGAATGGATTGCAAACTATACCCCTCTAACTCGCTCCATCGGCTTACTCCTCACACTGCAAGGAGTCGAATACTGCCATGGGAAGTGTCTGTTCGGTGGTGGATTCTAATCGTTATATTCCGTCGTTGTGTCGTGTTTTTCCTTGCCCTGAGTGTGAGCCGCAATCTACAGCGACGGGGAATAATTATGGAGAACCTTTGGTGGGTCTTCCCGGGGTTTTATTGACTAGTAGCCAAAACACGCCCACACGGATAAGACCTTTCCCGGAACTTCCACTTCGTTCTTGAAGTTCTCTACCCCAGCAGAATCTGCAATTATTTCTTCAAATAATGGAACGGCCCATATGGAAGTTAAAGCAAGTAGTATTCCTGCCCCAACCACTGTCCAGTCGATCAAGGCGGACGACAATGATGCAGGAGGCGGGGACGACATCCTGCCAGAGCGAGCCGAGAACAAAGCCACATTCGGGCCTGATAAAGTTGAAGATGACAAGGAAATAGATCAGGGAGAAGAAAGACCTGGTATACCATTGTCCAAAATCAGATCGGTTGCCTTAGTGGCTATTGTGGCGGGCGCTGCCTTTCTTAATGTAAGCTCATCTGAATAGTCTAGTTTCATATTGTTAATCTTGAGAACTTTGCCTTCCAGTCCTTCGGCGTTCAGTCAATCGTAATTGCGCTTCCCACCGTGGGTACCGACCTGGGCATCCCGACGAGTAGACAGCAATGGATCGTTTCCGCATACTCCCTCACCTTCGGCTGCTTCCTTCTTCTCTGGGGCCGCTTAGCGGACGTTTACGGGAAAAAGCTCGTCTTCGCCTTAGGGTCGACTTGGTTCTGTATAATATCCCTAACCATACCATTCGCCCCGCAAGAAATACCTTTAGACCTGCTGCGAGGTTTTCAGGGACTGGGAGCAGCAGCCACGGTGCCAACTGCAATTGGAATCCTCGGGACCACATTCACAAAACCGGGAAAGACTAGGAACTACGCTTTCTCCTGCTTCGGGGCTGGAGCGCCGTTAGGGTCTGTGTTCGGTAATATACTGGGCGGGTTCATTGCTGAGTATCTGACCTGGAAATGGATTTTCTGGATCCATTCTATCATCGCTGCGATCATTACTGGCTCAGCTATTTTCGTAATACCACGATCGCCCCTAATAGAAGCAACGGGTATCAAAGGCGCTGTGGACTGGATAGGCGGCACACTCATCACCTGTGGCTTACTCGCACTACTCTTTGCGTTGGCCGAGGGCAATGTCGTAGGCTGGACTACGCCCTGGATTCCCGTCCTTATAACAGTATTAATCCTTCTCGTAGCCCTCTTCACGCTTTGGCAGTGGTATCTCGAGAGCAGATGTCGTCGACCGCTCATGAAGATTTCCATCTTCAAGAACACGAGATTCTCGGCCGCCATGATAATCATGACGCTCTTGCAAGCATCGTTCAACAACTTCCTGGTCTTCTCAACTTACCTGTACGCCTGCCGTTAGCTTCACACACTCCAGAAAAGCAGACCTAACACTTCGCACCCCAGATACCAAGACTACCTCGGCCTCAGCACCATCCAAACAACCCTCCGCTTCATTCCCACGGGCGTCGTAGGAAGTAAGCCACCCCATCCTACCCCATCTTACGCACGTTCTCAAATCTCAATCCACCTACTGACCACAATCGCCACAGTCATCACGGCCCTCGCCACAGGCTTCCTCCTCAGCGTAATCCGCGGCTCCCATCTCCTGGCCTTCAGCTGCCTCTGCATCTCGACCTCGGCCCTCCTCTTCGCCTTGCCCATCTCCCCCCACATCACCTACTTCGCCTACGGCTTCCCCGCTATGTGCCTCGCCGTCCTCGGCATTGATATCCTTTACGTGAGCCTCACACTCTTCACAGCGCAATCGCTACCGCAAGAGGACCAAGCGCTCGGTGGGGCGCTAATCAATGCGGTGGCGCAGGTTGGGAGGGCATTGGGATTGGCATTGGGCACGGCGGTGCAGACGGCGGTGGAGGCGAGAAGGAAGGGGGTGAGTGTGCAGAAGGTAGGGATGGAAGAGGTAGGAGTAGGGGATGAGGCGTTGCTGGCGGGGCTGAGGGCGGCGGAGTGGTTGGATTTGGGGATGGGGGTTGCGGCCTTGGTGGTTGTGTTGATTGCGTTTCGAGGGGCGGGGAAAGTAGGACAGTAACGATGGACGGATGAGGTTGCCTTTCAAGAACAAATGCGTTGAGAAACCGCTCGACGTGGAGCATTGGCTAAGCTGAAAAGAGATATGAGATGCGATAGCGTGGGCTCGCTCTGTGGAACATGAAGTGGTGGTCCAACACTATTTAAAGTAGCCTAGAGAGCTATTCTATGAGGCTTGGCAGAGCTACGGCTTAATAAAATTTAGTGAGAGCACCAAATTACCTCGACTTGAATATTGCTAGGCAAGCGCATACAGGTTTGAAGAGTTTGAAGGTCTAGATTGGACTTTGCAAGTATTTGTCGACGGCGGCTCTGTTTCTAAGGAGCCTCGTGTACACCTGCTCCCGAATATTCACTCGCCAACTCGCGCTTGACCCGAATGGGACAATCCCGCGAGCGGCCGCGCCCCCAACGCTAAACTGACTTCCAACCATGGTTCGCCCTCCACTTTCTCCGCATGCACGCAATAGGGTTTCCACCGTCAGGTACCTCATCATTTCCTCATCATGCTGATCGTTTGCGGATCGAGCCAATTGTGCGAACTCCCGCCACAAGATCCCGCAGTCTTGCATACGCCGAGCCTCTCACGTTGACCATGCATTGGTTGGTACTACTTGGGGCTGAAAGCTGACGGGCTTTTCCACAATATCATCACTCTTCAATTTCCACAACCAAAGAAGCGTTCAAAATGCTATTCTGCAGCCCTGTTTCGTAGAGTTTACCTCGAACGGGAAAGTTGTGCGAAGCTTGCATTTACTTTAATACTGTTAAGCACATATATAAGTAAGATCCAATCGCCAAATTCTCCAAACCCATCCATCAAACCCACTAAACGTCTCATCTCTATCTTCAAAATGATCTCGCAAGTCCCTTTCTCTTCTCTCCTCCTCGCCCTCAGCGGCACCACTACCGCCCTCCCCGGGGCATACTGCCCTCCCAAACCCCAACCCGTCGTCCACATACCTTCTGGTACCGCCATCTACCGCACAATCAACAGCACCTTCCCAAACATTGAACTATACCGCGGGATCCCCTTCGCACTCCCGCCCATCGGCGACCTCCGCTTCGCACCGCCCCAAAAAGCCTACCACCACGACTACATCAACGCAACCGCGGAGTCACCCTCCTGCCCCCAGTACGTCCAGATGCCGAACTACTTCTCCATCCATCTGCCTGAATACAACACCATTGAAGACTTCAGCGAGGACTGCCTGAGTCTGAGCGTGTAAAATCGGCCGGATTGAAGCATGGAGAGAAGTTGCCGGTACTGCTTTTCATCTTTGGCGGAGGGTTCAGCGTTGAGGGGATCAAGGTGCCAGCTACAAATCCGGCGCCGCTGATCGAGAGGTTGAAGAATCTGGCTGTGGTGAAGTTTAACTATGTGAGCCATCGCCTTCCCTTCCCCCCATATTTTACGTCGCTACCCAGGAAATTCTCATCTGTCCGGTCATTTTCAACTTTTACGAAGTTTCCTGCTAACCACCCACTCCCCACTCAGCGCATGGACATCTTCGACTTCCCCAACACTCCCGCCCTCGCGCGTCAGAACCTCGGCCTCTTCGACCAATGCCTAGCCGTCGAATGGGTCCGCGACAACATCACCTCCTTCGGCGGGGACGCCGAGCGCATCACGCTCTTAGGTCATTCCGCTGGGTCCGAGAGCGCAGACTACATGCCTTTCGCATACCCCGAGGATCCAATCGCCAAAGGTCTCATCCTGAGCTCCGGCACTGCACTCACTCCGTCCGGATCAGTCGACTACAGCGGCTCCAACTTCACCCATGTCGCTAGTCAGTGCGGATGTACAGACACTAGACCCGCGGAGCTGCTCAGCTGTATGCGGAAAGTGCCGTGGCAAACGATTGAGAGAAAAACCTGGCAACGGATGGAACGACGAGAGACACGCGATTGAAGTTTCAGCTGTTGCCGGACAACATTACTTATTTTTCCAAATACACTGTGCGTGGATTGGCTGGAAAGTTCGCGAATCTCGTAAGTCCTGTGTGAAGTAGAGTAGGGCCTGACCATAAGAGCTAATACCTCTTAGCCCGCCATCGTCGGCACCAACCGAAACGAAGGCGAATCCCTCACAGACTACTCCACCACCGCCGCCGCCCACAACCAGACAGAAGCCGAACTGACCACCCTCGGCGGCATCGTGTGTCCATCTCACGACATGGCCAAGTACGTCCTTTCTCGGCATTTGCCCACAGCGCCCACGGCGAGCCGCCTGCTAATCCACTCTCAGAATCCGCCCACACGTCGGCTACGACACCTTCCGCTTCGAATACGCCGGTAACTTCACCAACATGTCCCCCTGCCGTGGATGGGTGCATATCATCAAGGTAAGCCGTTTCCCCAAATCGCAGCGTCCCCATCCATTCCTCCAACCACGCTCGGCTGATCCCACCATCCCAGCCAGCTTGGCAATTTACTTCAATACCTACGGCGCATTCCCCGGGGCCTCGACGCCACTCGAAATCGCCATCGCCAATCGCATGCAGGATCTCTTACTCGCTTTCATCAGCGACCCGACGAATGCTGGCACAAACCTCCCGAAGCTCGGGTGGCCGCTCAACAACTCGGTTGCTGAAAAGGTCTTGCTGTTTGGTACGGGTGGGCTGGTAACGCAGGTGGAGAAGGGGGCGAAGTACCAGAGTATTTGCAGCAAGATGGATTATCAGACTGGGACGGAGGACGCGAACACGGGCGTGGCGTAGATTGAATCCGGTTGAGGGTAGTGCTGGGGCGGTTGCGGGATATGGTGAGGATTTTGCGCGGGTGGAGATGGAAGCGATTGGCTGAGATGGAGACTTCTGTACGTGTTATGTAGAGAGATGTAAGACTAGTATCGGTAGTGGTAGCGTAATAGCATTCCGATCATCCCATTCGTAGGGGCTTGGTTTGTGGTCGATTTATTTCATATTCCGTGTATTGCCGGCAGTCGACCCGCCTAGAAATCTCTCATGTCGTTGTAGTCAAAAACACGAGGAGAGCCTTTTTCCGTAGTCGAAGATGTTTTGAGTATCTCAAGACTGCCGCGGAAATTTACGTTCAAGGGAGCGATTGACCAAGAGCTCGTGCTAGTGTGTATCAATTTGGAGATATTGTTCCGTGAACTTTGAGGAGACGGAACCGTGTATACAAGACTTAGGCCGTGAAGGCTTGGGACCGGCCCAAGAGGTTCATGAGCGCTAGGCTACTTATCTTTGCCATTCACATGCCCCCGACAGGTTTCCGTGATACCCTTGTACGTATACGGGCTTTTGTTTGACTCAGGATCGATTCGGACCACATGTTTCTCATTTCCTCGGTTGCGAACCGGAGTGTAACTGAGTCGACTTCAAGCGCCCAGTTTCCTTGTACGTAGTGTGTCAGCTCAGGAGCAGTAGTTACTTTGAGAATATAAATCACCTGGAGCCTCTGTCTGTTGATTGTTCTGCACAGTCAGCTTATGAGATGGGTCGAAATATATCAGATTTCTTATGTATGATTGATTGGGCCTGGATGATGGCTCGGGATAACTGCTTTGATCCAGTGACGTTGAGAGAACGAGCACATTTTCGAAGAGGCACAGCAAAGTTTCGTGTCCCTGAAAATTTATTACATACTATGCCTTTGAAAAACCCATATCCGTTAGCGGAGTACTCACGTGAATTTGTCTTGCTCTTCCATCATGGACGAATTCGCCCCAGGTATCATGCGGATATAATTCCTCCCATCCATAATTAAAAGGCTCTTTATGCGACGGGAAAGCGTTTCTGGTTTGGGGGAATTCAAAGACATGAGGGAATTTAGAGATTCCGAAGGAAGGCTGTGGGCTACTGAAGGCGGATTGGATTACACCGTCCAAATCGCTGAGTGCCATGGAAGGTAGGTCGGGGGTTCCAACTTCATGATCGCCTCGATTGCTGTAGCTCTGGAGAAAATGAGAACAAATCTCATCATATCAGGGACGCACTCACCTTCAGGAAGTATTGGTAGTCGAGCAAACGAAGCGCGGGTGCCAGGATCAGAGTCTTGATGGAAGACCAGTGTATGGCACCGATAGAATGATCGAAACGGACTGCAGCTTCAAGTTCAGCGCGATATGGTAATGTGTGCTCAATTGCTGTTGGCAGATTCTGCAGGTACTGAGCATACAAGTCGTAGTTTTGGTGGGCGTGATAGATGAGGCGGTCCCAAGATTGGTTTAGTGTTGGGAGAGAACACGAGGACTCCATATCTTTCAAAGATTCATGGTGGAAATCTAGAAGGGGAATTAGATTTGAGAAAACGGAGTCTAGGTCCTCGGTCGATAGCAGTCCATGTTTGATAGCTGCAAGTCTGATAGCTTCCAAAGTCTCCAAGTCCTTGACATAGAGGCGCTCAGACTCAAGAAAATCAGGGATCAAGGACATCGAAAGGTAGCCGCGATTAGTGCGTGGGCCGGCAAGAGCAATTGCGAGCCGCGAATGGAGATCATTGTCGTCCAATTGTAGAAAGGGATTCCCTTTGCCAGTTGGCCCAAGTAGGAATAGAACCCGATTGACGAACTTGATAACCTTTGTATCGTATTAGTGCTGGAAAAATCGGCACGAGCAGGCACTCTGGGCATGAAAAAAGTGGCACACTCATCAAGTACTCTGCCCGTGTGTACACCTCCCTGCCACTGCATGTAGTGCTCCAACAAGTTTTCACATAGCACAAGGCAAAGAGCTTCCATCTTCTTTGGATTTCTGAAAATACATTGAAGCAACCCAAGCAGTGGCAGACAGGTGTACATACGAGACGGCTTGTTCCAGAATTAGTGTGCCCCACCTTTTCCATGCTCCGCATGGCAGGGTGACTGCAAAGTTAGATCACCTGTGACGATTACTCACCTTCATAAAGCGAACCAAATCATCGCCAAACAAGTCTATCATCTCGAAGCATGTTTCTGACTCCATGCGAAGCTGCTGAACGCAGACGTCTAGAAACAGCTCAACCGCAGCTTTCGCCTGCTTCTCTCGCAAGTCCATATGCTTTACCATGGCCTGCAGATCTGGTGGAGATATGTCGATGTTGAAGAGGCGTAGTAAAGGGAGCCCGCGCTGTAAAAAGTGCCAAATCAGAATAATGGCGTCAATTCTACCATGAAGGCGATGAAGAACTTCCGAGTCTTCCATCATCCATTGGCGGAACGTCGCGTCAGCGCTGAAATGTATCTGCAGGGACACACATTCGTTGTATAGAGAGAATACTGGTTGAGACCGTCTTGTAAACGCGGCTTGTAGAATGGTAGGTATTGGCCTTGGAATTTCTCTCAATGGTTGCTGATAGGTTGTTGTGGTCGAACGGGGAGACGATATGGAATGCGGTGTCCTTTCCGAAAAAGCTAGCTCCGGGCTAGGTTTCTCGAGGGCAAAGTCATCGGGTCCCGCTCCGCAGCAAGAAGACGAGAGGCCAAAGTGCGAGGCAATATGCCCGGCAAAAGGCCGTCGTTCAGGATCATGGTCTATCATTTCGATAATCATGTTTGGGATGGGATAGAGCTGGAGGAAGTGAATGTTAGATTTGTTAAGCTCGATCACCTCATGGAGCCAGAGTGTCACAGTGGATATGTTGCCTGCATATGATCTCCACGGCTGATCCTCGTTGGATTGAAGAATGGCCATGAGGTCCTGCCTTTTCGATTTCCGACCTCTGGAAGCTAGGTGAGCGATCATCTCAACGTATACGCATCCCAGGGAGAAAATGTCGGCCGGCAAGCCTCTCTTGCGATCAACTTCTGGAGCGGCATACATTCGTGTAAATGAAGTTGGTGAGTCAGTTTCGGCTTCGGATATGTCATCGTAAGAGCGTGTAATTCCAAAATCCGCAATATATATCTTGTACGCTGTTTCAGACAGTGGCGCGTTGCTGTCCCGTTTCTGTGTAACCAAAAGATTCTTGGGCTTAATGTCCATATGCTTGGTAGCATTCCGATGTAGAAAATCTAAAGTACGGGCAAGACAACCGAAAAAAGTGACTAGAGCGTGAAGTTTCGGTGCGGTCTTCTCGTCGCCTGGACCATCTGGTGACTCGGTCAAAATCGACTCCATGAAGCTGTCGAGGTTGTATTCAGCAGCAGGATACAAAAGTATGGCAAGGTCTTGTTTGAATGTGTAAGTTCCTACGACGCGAACGATATGGGAATGCTCTAAGCGTTTGAGATGCTTGACTTCTTCTAGGGCATCGGCGCGCTTCATACGACGATTGCATCGAATTGTCTTGCGGGCGAGTAAAATCCGTCGACAGCGTACGCTTTCAACAAGAGCAGTTGCAGAGGTGCCGAGCGTGTCCTCGACGGCCAGAAGGTCGTTGATTCGAAACCTCTCGTTGGGTTTGAACTCAGCGTGCTCGCCTCTTCCGGACCAGTCCTTCTCATCTAGAGGGTCTGGGATCAGTTTTTTGTCGGCCAACAGTTTGTACCAGGAGCTCCTATAGCGATTGTTAGCGAAGATTCGCATGCGCTTGACAATACATTACGTACCTTGGGATCTGAGGCTTCTCGTACACGTTCTGAGAGCCGGACCATGCTGTGCGAAACGTATCAATGCTACTTCGAACGCTCTTCGCTGTGATGTACGTGGAAACGCTCTGATTGGAGATGCTAAAGTTCGAAATGCTGAAATTCGAAATGCTTGCCCTGCGTGACACAGTCGCAGCATTCCTAGCCTGTGCTAGGTCAACAGTTGAGTCACTACTGACGCCTTGAGGCTCATAAAGCTGATCCTTTGGTAAGAACAGCTCATCAAGACTGTTAGCCAATGTTTTGATCACCTCGCCTTCATCCTCTTCTTCAACCGGCGATTGGTCGATAGCAGCGTTCCGGTCGGCCGCCAGTTCATCAATGACGATATTCCAGTCGGCCATGTATTGTCGGGAGCTCGCCGTGGAACGTAGGTAGGGCAATATCTGGCCTACACAGAGTGTCTGGGAGATGTGACACTGTGCGACAGAGGATATGACGGCGCGTGCTTGGGGACGACCTGGTGTAGTAGGAAGAATCGCGATGGTACGAAGAATGGGTCGCTTGTGAGAGGCGTTCGTTAGCTGTGAGGTTGACTCGAAGGACGGGGAAACATACAAGCCTGCAGCTCGACACCTACGGAGAGTTCACAGGGAGCTGAAAGGCCCTCTCCATCGTCGAGAGCAAGGCTGAGGCTGGGCCAAGGCTGAAAGATGCAGTGTCGGAGGTTGGTGTTGCGGGCGCCCCTCGTGGGATGAAGCGTGGGGAACATTTCCGCTAGTCACGGGACATCACATCCAAAACTACTCCGAAACATTGATAATCTGTGTCAAAAGCCGAGATTGGTATCCAAAATGCTCCATATTATTAAGAAAAGCATTTGGAGGCCTTTCTTGGCCTTTCCTGATCTAATTCTTGTATATCACGTGACTATCACTCTCCAGCTTAAGCTCTTAGGGACTTTAGAACTAGAATACATCTTCTGAAGACTTCTACAAGGAGCCGAAGCACCTCCAACGGTGGTAAGCAGCTGCACCCAGACTTTTGGCAAGGCACTGCACCTATATATAGCCTTGCGTAGTTGCCTGTCTCCCCGCATCTGATTGGTGAGCACCACACATGAAAAGCAGCAAGGCTGAGGATTCAGAGGCAGCCCATACCTTCGAAAACAGCCGACTCTGACTCTCACGAAGCCCAGCAAACATCTCTCATTCATCATCATGGATGTCGAAGAGGAACCCAGAATCACGCCAGAGGATCTCGCGTTCGCTCGCAATTGCCTAGGCTACTGCCTGGTTTCAAAGAGCCACGCCTGTTGCAACCCTGCACGAGGTTCCGCGTTCATTCCATCGCGAGTGCTCGACCTAGGAGTCGAAGAATTAGGAAAGAATCTTCGGTTGACGGCAAAGGAGGATTTGAGTGGTTCTTATGGCGGTACCAGCCCAAGCTGTGATGACGGCGCGGAGGATATCGGATCAAAATGAAGAGAATGCGAACGCGAACGGGAATATGTGAAGAGTAGGGCGGCATTCGGGTATTTGACATTGAGTCACCGCTGGGGGGAGGAAGAGTTCACCTGCACGAAGAAAGCGACCTTGGCAGAGCGATGCTCGAGGATCCCATTCAACTCCCTCAGCCGACCCTTCAAAGAAGCGGTCGTCATCACTAGACAGCTGGGCTACCGATATCTGTGAATTGATTCGCTATGTATCATTCAGGATTGTCCAGAGGAATGGGCTCGAGAGTCTGAGGCCATGGGCAAGATCTACGCGAATGCGGTCGTGACATCGCGGATGCGTCTATAGCCCCGGAGAGTTGGAAGAAGCTATCAAGGCGGAACAATTGGGCATAGGGTGCAATTCGGATTTCTACAGTGGGCAGCTTGAGTCGAGGGGCTGGGTACTGCAGGAACGTTTGCTGGCTCCAGCAACGATCTACTGCCACGGCCCCCTCCAAGCACAATTTCGTAGTTGTATGGATATCAGCCCAAAGACAGGACCATACTGGATTTGTCGATATGCAGAGATGTCGGGAATACTGGACTATCTCCCCAGCGCAAGTTACGGAAACCCTCCATTGGATATAACGAATATCAGCAATGCTCTTGCTCATTACGAATCTAAGGTGATGGCGGAGGATGCGGAGTGGCATTTTTTATGGCTTCATGTTGTCAACAACTGCTCTAAACGGAGACTCACATTCGCAAGTGATAGGCTTCCTGCGATAGCGGGACTAGCAGCCCTGTTTAGAAAAGGAGCTCGAAAGCCATATGCAGCTGGACTGTAGCCAGATTGGATAAGCCATTCTCTAGCCTGGAGCGCACGGCAACCCGTGCAAAGATCATCTGCGTACATTGCGCCGTCCTGGTCGTGGGCAAGTCTTCTGTCACGCGTAGATTACAACACACTGGCATTGGATTGGGACGTCCTTCCCTCAACCTCATACATCTCCATTCTCATCTTTCTTCGGCAAACCCACACGGGCCGCTAATGGCACGTAGTCAGGACTATCTCCAGCTGTGAGGGAAATTTACGCAAGCTGCCTATCGAAACCGCGGCCTGAATGAACGCCCTGTTGCGGTTATCCCTGGCGGCGAGTTCGAAATTCATCTGGATTACTGCTTAGATTCGATTCCACAATTTGGAATGGTATTCATGCTCTTGATCGCTGCATATGATCAACTTTCTCCAGCCGTCATTTCGCATGCCCTTGTTTTAGAAGAGGTCCTATCGGGCGAGGTCATCTTTGAAGAACCCAAACAAGAACCGACTCGTGCTTTTCGGCGAATTGGTGTATATGAGAGGATATTTAAACCATCTGATGATTTGATTAGGTGGGAGGAGATGACGATCACCCTTGTCTAAAATGTACTCGTCGCCGTTCAATATTTTGAATTATCTACCCTTTGTCCTTGCAATTGAGACGCAATTTTCTAAGTCATGTAGCGGTAATCAAAAGGGGCGCTACTAATCGAACATATCCCCTTTCATTAGGCGGACATACCACGTGACCTTACAACGCTCTGATTGGCTTAATATCAAGTCACCGTCTTTCAACGCGGAAAGCGGCCGGCCTGATACCATTTTAAAAGAGAAATCAAACTCTCGCCAGCGCAACACCACGATGAGCCCAGCTCACCTAGATTAGCCCCTTATTCGTTTACCGCTGCGTGGCTAGCTTAGCATACGTTCATAAACCTAAATGATGTACTTTTAAACATAGAGTAAACTCGTGAAGCCACCTCAGGCAGTGCTGAAGGAGTGTATATACAGATTGATGTTTTTGCACTCATAGTCTTTAGAATAAATGCCGCTTGGCACGGAGATAGTAACACAGAATGTACCTTGCTTACTTTCTTACTTATGTAAGATCAGTGACGCCCATCAGAAGAGAGTAATATCCTACAGTGCCTTGCTATAGATATCCGTACCCTATTCTGTTCGCTGTCTATGGAGCTTGAACATGACAATAGGAACTGAAGGCAGCGGATACAAATCCGATCTGCGTACACTCTGCTGACGCTGTCTGCGGCAGCTTCGCATGTTTACTAGTTGATCTCTATAACGAGGCATTGTGCATTCCCCTTTGCAGAATACATGATCATTAGTAGCCAGGTCAGCAGAATCAAGGTCTAGATCACTACTCCCGCACCCTAGCAATCTGATCGAGAGCTTCTGCCCGCAGCAATTGGCTTAACATCACTTCCCCGCATACTACAAACATCGCAGTCTAATACCCGGCACTAGGGAATCTACCGACAACGCTTGTGGTGGGCAGCCGACATGATCTCGAAGAGTCAGTCAGCCAGAGTCATCGTAAGAACTCGAGTCGATCAAGGACCGTCAACCTCATTTGGAGTTCTTTTCCTCTAAAGACCAGTCTCGACTATCATTGGATATAGCAAAGTCCCAATTCAGTGAGAAGACATGCAAGACGTGCCTTGGCATCGAATCGTTGCGTGAATAATAACCTGCTACCGGGCGTCTGGACCACAATACCGCCAAACATGCTATCGTGACAGTCCCGTAGAAGTGGGCAAGCTGCATGCTACGTTATCCCCCGCATTCTCTCCACGCGGAACCCCAGATTCTGTTTCGAGAGAACCAGGCCATCCCCGTTGGTGGTGGAAATCCAGGCCCGTAGTTCTCGTTCTTGACCTATCACCAGCCTGCTTGAATCATACTCGGTTTAGGAATGAACAGAAGTGGGCTTCTGACGTTAAGAAGACCATGCTCGAGTGACGGATATAAGGAGCGATGGGGATCCAACACTCGCGGTTATAATCTCAACCGATCTCGACGACACTGGTTGAAAGGATTGATCTTTTTGGGTTTGAGATTCAGCAATCATGGGCGCCAAACTCCACCAGTTCAACTGGTATAATTTCGTTGTCTGTGTTTTAGTCTCCTTGGGCCAAATTGCGTTCGGATACCCAGCATCTGTCATTGGCGTCACACTCGGAGAACCGTCGTTCTTGATCTATATGGGACTGCTGGACCCGAAGACGGAGGCCTTGACGCCTAATGCAAACCAGCTCATCGGGGCAACTTCTGGGGTGTTTCAGGTACGTTTTCCGCTGAGTGTCCGGAATCATACTGACGATGGTAGGCTGGGGCCGTTCTCGGTGTGCTAGCATGTAGTGTTGTAATGGAGAAATGGGGCCGCAAAGCTGGCATCATATATTGCGCGGTCTTTTCGCTCTTTGGCGGAGGCCTCTTAGTTGGATCGAAAAACATAGCCATGTTCATCGTCGCTAGATTCTTCGCCGGAGTTGGTAGTTGGGGATTCCTGGCAGTCAGTGCGTATATGACCGGCCCTCTGAATACCTCACGTCACAAAGCTAACGTTGAAAGCACCAACTTACACCACTGAGCTTGCACCTCCTGCGCTCCGTGGCTTCTTCGTCGGTATGAATGGCGTGAACATCGCTCTCGGTTATGCCCTTGCTTCGTACATGGGGATGGCGTTTTATTTCGCAAAGGACCCGGCTCTTCAATGGCCGGGTCCCTTGGGACTCGCCTTAGTCTGGCCACTAATGATGCTGGTCGTCATGTTCTTCATCCCCGAATCCCCGAGGTGGCTGTTGTTGAAGGGAAAGGTCGAGAAGGCCCAAGAGATTGCGTACAGGCTGCACAAGATCAAGAACGATCCCGACCAAGAATTTGCCCGAGGGGAATTTTATCAAATGCAGAAACAGGCTGAGCTTGATCGGACGTTGGAGCCTGGATGGGTGGGTATATCAAGCTCAAACTGAGGAACGAAGACTGACCTTATCATAGAAGGCGATGTTTTCGAAGCCCAGTTACCGGAAACGTACTGCATTGGCGACGGGGTTCGCATTCATAGGACAAAGTACAGCCGTTCTGGTCATCAACAATTACGGTCCAACGCTATACAAAGCTCTCGGCTACGGCACGAAAGATCAGCTCGCTCTCCAGTGTGGATGGATCACTGTCGGGATCATATTCAACTTTGTCGGAGCATCTCTGATGGACCGGATAGGACGTCGTCCGTTGATGATATTCGGTGTTGCAGCCTGCTGCGTAACCTTGATCATAGAAGCTGCAATGGTAGCCAATTTCGCCGCAGCGGGAACTAACAAAGCCGGCCTGGGCGTATGCGTCGCGGCCTTCTATTGCTTTCTCGCCGTGTATAGCGTGGGCATTGACGTCGCTGGAGTCGTCTTCTACGGAGAGTTGTTCCCTAATCATATTCGAGCGAAGGGCGTCTGTCTTTCAGTCGCCACCATTGCACTTACGGATCTCGTATACCTTCAAGCTACCGCTACAGCGTTTGCCAACATTGGATGGAAATTTTACTTGGTTAGTTCCTCCCCGGTTCCCAAATAAGCCATGAACTAACTACTGTGACAGGTTTTCATCATTATCAGTGGTCTCGGAGCCATCCTCATGTTCTTCGTCTTGCCAGAAACGAAAGGAATCTCTATTGAAGAGATGGCGAAAATCTTCGGCGACACAGAAGACATCATGGTGTATGCGGAAGACATTCACGTTGACCACAACACCCACGAACTCATCGTAGCGGCTCATGGAGACAAATCCGGCGAAGAGCTTACACATGTGGCAACACATCAAGGGTTGACTCCAGATATGGAAAAGGAAGTCTCTGCGACGAGGATCGAGCATGCGTGATGGATAGAGAAAGGCAAGTTGATGAAGACGATGATAATGGTGTTGAAGGCACTGCCAAGTTGTACAAAGTACCGAAAAGTTCTTGCCGCAGGAGGTTTAACCGATCACGTGTGGACATTATATCTCATTGTTTCTCATCCATGCATGATCTAGGACATATGTTGTCCTAGCATTAGAACTACCTTCATTTGATTTTCCAAGTCGGCTGTCGATTTTCATGATCTCTCGGATCTATCAGGTCTTAAACACGTGACCCATAGAATATTCGTAACAACGACCACAATCACACCTACAGACTATCAAGATGCCGATCCATTCCCAAAATTACAGGCGCTCGCACTACTCCAACAAGTAAGCACAGGCATTGCCCTTTCTAGTAATGCTCTACCATCTTTCCGCCTTGATTTGCGATATCTTTCACGAACGGGACCATTCCGCCATGTTATTAAGCACTCGGGCCATGCAATCGCGTTCCGAGCCGGAGCGGTAAGCAGATCTTCGACCCCTGTATCTTCCTCGAAGCACGCGTGTACGTATCGGGCCTTATTATGTCCGAACGTCGCGTTCGGGATGTCAGATAGTTGCTCGAAGGGCGCGGCCTTGTGTATAAAGTGCAATTTAGACCATGTTTGCCCGTCGAATATTTAACATCTCAAAATGCTCCAATAGAAAATGTGAAGATCTGTTATACATTCTTAACAACTCGCTTATCAGCAAGCCCGACCATCAGACCACGCAGAGACCCCTGCCCGGAGCGACTTTCGGGCTCTCCAGGAACGATCCCCGATACATGAAAACACCACAACCACCCGCATGAACGCAACGATTCCGGCCAAAATCAAACCACCAGCCCCACACACCGCCCTGCCCATCAACCCTCTCGAAACCCCTTACATAAGCTGACAAACCGCCCCGGAGTCCCATGCTTCCGTTCCGGAGTTCTACACTCCTTTTCGCGGCCGTCCTCCTAATCGGGCTGCTCTTGCACGCCATCCTCCCCGCCTCACACGGCAGCATATTAGAAATCGCCATGCAACGCCTCCCGCTGCTGCGCCCGGGGCTCTACAAATACCTTAATGCCTCTTCTATCCAACACCGCATCAATCCAGCACTCTCGCATCTGCACTCGACTTCCCAATTAGACGTGAAAAATCAGGGCATGGGCTTGATCGACTCGTTGAACAAGCGCTTCAAATCCACCTCCAGCCACAACAACCCCGCTAAAGAAAAAGAAGCGGCTACTACCCCTGCGCCCACCACCACCACTGCCCCCGCGACTATGGCATCTAAAGTCTCTTTCATCGACGCCGTCAAAGGCCGCCGCTCTATCTACGCGCTGAACAAGAACGCGCCGATTTCCGACGCCGCGATCGAGCAGCTGGTCAAGGACACCGTGCTCAGCGTGCCGTCCTTCTTCAACACGCAGACCACGCGCGTCATCGTGCTGCTGAAGGAAGAGCACGACAAGTTCTGGGGCGAGCTCGTGACGGGGGTGCTGAAGCCCGCTGTGCCGGCGGATCAGTGGGAGGCGACGGCGGGAAAGCTGGGGGCGTTTGGGGCTGGGTATGGAACCGTACGTATTTCCCGTTTCCTTAATTCGACGGTTCATCGTGGGGAGGTTGAGCTGATTTCGATAGATCCTGTTCTATGAGGACCCCGAGCCTGTGCTTGCGCTGCAAAAGGCTTACCCCATCTACGCCGACCACATGCCGACGTGGTCGGAGCATACGTCGGCGATGCACCAGTTCGTGCTGTGGGCGGGGCTTGAGGCGGAGGGATTTGGTGCGAATCTGCAGCACTACCACCCGCTTATCGATGCGAAGGTGGCTGAGCAGTGGAAGGTGCCTGGTGACTGGAAGCTGAGGGCGCAGTTGGTGTTTGGAGGGAAAGCGGGCGAGGCGAACGAGAAGACGTTCAAGCCGATCGAGGAGAGGGTGTTTGTTCATGGGAAATAGGCGGGACGTCTTGCGACAGCGTGATCGAGTAGAGGCTAGCCATAGATGCGAAATAGAATACCCATTAGGTTGATCGTTGCTGGATTGAGAGGATTGGAAATGTACGAGAGAACTTTGCGTGAATGTACCCTAGCTATCTGGGCTGACAGGCCTCACGCATGGCGTTCCCGTGCATTGATGCCACCTCTTATAATCATGGGTGGCAGGATCAAAACAAGGGTAGATCGAATCGCCTTTTCTTTTCTGAAATTGACACCGACATCTTGTAGCACGGCAACAAATTCCTCGAGGTTCTCGCCCAAGTAAAGCCCCAACCGTCCGTGCTGCGAGAGATCGAAGATATGGTTCAAGTGAGAAAAGCCTTGGTCCTTGAAATCCGGAAGCGCGAAAGCAAACGCATACAGATGATTAGCTGTACTCTCTGCCATCGATGTGATGAGGAGGTTGTGAAGAGACGATGGGAGGACATCCTTAAGCTGAACATTGCTGTCCACGGGCCAGCCATGCATCAAGAAGGGCCCGGCAATCTCCAGCCGTTTCAAATAAACGAACCTCTTGAGAGACCCAAGAGGTGCCACCTCCCACAAGTGGTCTTCCTCTGCTACGTAGATGGGGTCCTCGTCGAAAGCGAACGTTATGCGCATGTCGACAAGCGTGCTTGCCTGCAAACATAGCGCTTCGTGAAACCGGATATACCCGTCATGCTCAAGCATTAAACAGCTTTTTGATAACTAGCAACTAAATTCCTGGAGAGCTTGAGATGCTCCAAGTAATTTGATGAGGAATGGGGAGCCGAACTGGCACTGGTCAATCTTCAGCCGAGTTATGGCGGAATAACCATCAACGCAGTGCCAGTCCTCAAGCGTCAACTTGTCACCGTAGTGGTAGAGTCGTAGCTGTGATAGAGATGGAAGTTGGAGGATGACTGAAAAAAATTGACCAAATCCGACCGGAGCTTCCCACCAACGGTTACACCAAGGACGGCTTGAGCTGCCAAAGTCGACGTGGATCAGCGCCTGGAGTTTGTCTTTAGCATTTGTAGATGCCCATCGCAGCGAGCGTGCCACTTTTGGCAGTGGATAATCCGAAGGGCCGAGTATCAAGAAGCGGAACCGCTTGAGGTTTGGGGTTGCTGCCCACATGAGCGCCAGCCCCGTCTCCTCATGCTTCAACAATAATTCAGAGTCTCTCGAATCACCGAGTATGCTCTTCAGTTGAGAACTCGTCAGCTTTTCGGCCTATCGCCGAACCGCAAGTTGATCTCATCGGGACCTGTCATGAACTGAGGCACCTCCGAGATAGGATTTAGTAGGTTGGGGATGTTGAAGTTATTGAGAGAAATTTTCGTCACGGAGCCGGTCAGAACTCGCGCAAGCTGCGGGATGGCAAGGCCATGATTCAGATTCTAATTGTTCTCGTTGATATAGAAGAGGATGAGGAGTAGGAGCTCATCGGAAAGTTTGTCGAAGACCGTCGGGGTGTGGTCGCCTCTTGAAATGAACCATCTTGGCAAAGAACGCGTGGGTTGATGAGGCTCCAGATTTTGGGAGCCTGATACTACATATCCTATTCAGACGCTTGCTTTAAACATTCCAGATGGCCGATATAGAGCCGAGTTGAGATGCGGCGAAAGTTGCCTAGAGGGCAGATTAACTTCGGTACGTGCAAGAGTAACTAGTTGAAACGATTAAACTGCCCTTCGCCCCTCATTGCCCCCAGGGCGTAACACTCGGACCCTCCAACCTTGTTCGCACCATTTCCATCACCCATCCCGCCTAACATGGCATGCACCATCCTATAGACACTGATTTTTTGCATCGCGCCTCGTGGCTTCGTCTTTTCTTGAGCCATGACTGATAAGCCATGGTATCTTGATTCATCTGACACTGAAGACAACTCAGACCTTTGCTCGACCTGTTGCGGAATTCACTTTGAATGGCTTCTTCGTCACGATCTCGAACGCAAAAAATGGCAGAGGCACGTCTCAGGAGGCTCTAAAAACGATCAGCCTCGTCAAATCAAGCTGTATTGGCAAGGCCAATGGACAGACTTTGTCGTACCTGAAATACCCGCAATCCCTCTCGGACTGCTAAGTGACATCTTTTCGAAGTCAAACAGCTGCAAGTTCTGCAATCTTGTCATCTTGGCAATCGCTGTCAAGTACGAAACCAGTCCCGAGGATCTGCAATCTATCAACATCGATGCCTATCCCTTCCCACTGATTTTCTGCTCGCTAGGCACACGCAGAAAAAGAAATGCCGAAGATGAGGTGTACGATTTGGTCATCTCCCTCGGGACCATTCGAGACTTCCATGTCTTTGACAACATATCCCTACAACGGCTCCAGGAACATCGCGTGCCATGGGAGGGCGCCCGGGTCCATGAGCAGATCAATTTCGAGGATGCACGAGATTGGGTAACTCAATTCAAACCCACGCATTCAGATCCAGGCGCTGTGGATGACCCCCTGGACGGGTTCCGGCTCATTGACGTATGTAATCAATGCATTGTCCCGATCGAAAGACCTCAGAGTTGCAGGTATCTCGCCCTGAGCTATGTTTGGGGCGGACCTCAATATTTCCAGAATACGAAAGCAAATGATGGTCGCCTAAGACGCCCAGGAAGTTTAGCTTCGATCGACGGAGGGCTACCTCTGACAATAGCAGATGCCATGCTCTTCGTGTCCGGCATCGGCGAGCGCTACCTGTGGGTGGACAGTCTTTGCATTGTTCAGGACGACGAAGCTACAAAAACGATCCAGATCAATGCCATGGATCGGATATACACGTCCGCCATGGTCACAATAGTGGCCATGTATGGCTCTAGTTGCCACGCTGGTCTCCCTGGAGTGCGACCAAACAGTGGCCGATGGAAGCAACACCTCGTCAATGTTCGCGGTATAACGCTAGCTAATAGTCAGACTATCATTCCTACATCTGGTCCAAAGGACTGGACTACGCGTGGATGGACGTACCAAGAACACACTCTGTCAAGGCGATTGATCTTCTTAGCCCATGATGGTATTCAATACGAGAGTGAAGATGGCATCACCACAGAAGACATCCACCAGCCTTTTCATCACGCTGCAGAGGACGATTTGCCGGATGGGCGAGGGTTTCCTACGGGCGGATCCCTCTGGAGGGCTGCCGGAGCTATCGCCGTTCTAATGAATTTCGCTCTTGCAGTCCACCTCTACTCCGGGAAGACGCTTACCTACCAAACGGATACCCTTAGAGCCTTCGAAGGAGTCCTCAACGTTATGCGCTCGGATCTCTGCCGAGATTTCCTTTATGGTATGCCATCTTCTGAACTGGATGTGGCGCTCCTATGGCGTCCTATTCAGCATCTAGAACGCAGACTTGACGATACTACTAGGGAGGAGCTGTTCCCAAGTTGGAGTTGGGCAGGCTGGAAAGGCATAATACACATACCCGTTTTCGAATCAACCCATTTCAGCCGCATTATCTTTGTCGATGCCGAGGACGAGACAGAGTTCACCACGAGTGAATGGCGTGGAACGGAAAGCGGCTTGACAACCTGTGACGGCGTGGTATGGCAGCGCAAGCCCTTGGACATTGACGCTCCACCCGGTTACTTCAGAGACGGGAAACCCAACGTCATGTTTCCGCATCCGGTGTCCAAATCGATCCCCACTGGAATGCAATCGCGAAGATTTCTACGGGAGGACTCCCACACTTTGACATTCAATGCATTCACAGCGCACATATCGACCCAGCCCGGGCAAGGAGTCCTGAAATTTACCAAGACAGAGTTGAATTCTGAACTGGATCCCGGCGTAAATTCTCGCACGCTCTTGGACCGCTACGGCCGCTTCTGCGGTACCGCGTATTTTCACTGCGACGGCAGCTCCGGTCTGGAATCTGAATGTTTTGAGTTCGCCGCGATATCTAGAACTGCGTACGGCGCTGACAATGAAGCTTGGGAGGACCCGCCGGAAGATGATGCTGATGTACTAGCTCTAAGAGAGGGATACGCGGAAAGAGAGACGCTGCGTAAGATGAGCGATGACAGGGGCGCGGCGTCGTACTTTAACGACTATTCCTGTGAACTCAAGTGGCAGGCGTATGATGTGCTGGCACTGGAGTGGAGGAATGGAGTTGCTTGCAGAGTGGGCGTTGGATTCTGTCTTATTGAGGCTTTTTGGGACGCCGAGCCTGTGAGAAAGAGGATCCCTCTAGCGTGAACTATGATATACGAAGGTCTTCCTATTTCTATGGCGGTTTCGAAATGACACACGTGTCTTCATCTTACGGTCCACCTCACTCTCTACTTGAATAGATCCAGCCCTTCGGCAGCACTAAATGGGCAATTCAACCCACCACCTCGCAAGCCCAAGGCCTTCCCGATATGACTTTCCGCGCACCCTCTATTCGACCACGGCAGCTTGAAATCTGCCCAATGTTCTTTGCGAGTGCCGTCGGCAAATACATAGTTCGTTCGAGGCTCATACTTCCATGCCGTCACGACCAGATTGCTCTTTTTCACCTCATTATCGATTGACTCGCCCCAGTTGCCATCGTCCCACCCCGAAATATCAACATGGTATTCGCCAGCGATGACCTTGTCAGTGCGCCGACAGGCGACGTAGACGTGGCCGAGATGCTCGCTGGTGACGGTAGACAAGGCGGGATAATGTGAGCCTTCTCCATTCAGGCCTCGCACGCCGACCTGTACTATCAGCCGGGAAAGCATGCTAGCGCAAAGACGCACACTGACCATAATTCGAACCATTGATCCAGCCTGCATCGTGTATCGGCTTCTCGTCATCGGCGTACTTCATGCACGAATCGATCATCCGCTCCGTGGCGTCGTAGCAGTTCTGCCCCAACCCCGTCGCGTAGACGGATATCAAGTACCCGTGTGGGACGACGCCGGAGACGCCGTGTACGTGGGGTTGCGCGCAGCTCCTGAATGATCTGAATGTGCGTGCTATCCCGAGGGGGGCGGCGAGTGTGCGGGTGCCGGGTAATTGGGGGATCTATTGGGAGACGACGTGTCTTTGAGTGGAGAGGTTTGGGGGATCGAGGAAGAAAAGAATGTCGATAGAAAAGGCGCTGAGTACTCCGCTGCTTAGCGGGTCTTGGTTCATGAAAACCGCCAGTACCACTTCTCTACATTACCTGAATTGTGTGGGGGGGGGTGTGGTCCGTTATAGTGTGAAGCCTTAAGAAGCGAGGGATGTAGTAACGGACAGCAGGATAGGTGACCGAAAAATCGACTTAAAAAGCCGACGACACATGGAACTGCTACCTACTATCTGGTCGCTATTGACCCACTCTTGCCGCAATCTGATCTCGCGAAGCGGCCATTAGTCTTCATCTGAAACAACGTTGGACCAAAGCCGTCACGGAATCGTTCAAACAACGCAAATTCATGTCTTTCTCAGCACTCTTCATCAAAGTGGGAATCTTGATTCCAAGACTAAGTGGTGAAAGCCTATGGCTCCTTACCCAGAAAACTGCAAGGATATTTCAAGCATTGAGAGGTGATTCCGATGCAGCTACGAGGAGGGCTGAAAAATTTAGACATAAGACCGAATATTTCTTGAATCTAGAAGCTTTGAAAGGAGATCATATAACACGACAACTGAACTCGTAAGCACTAGCTCTTCTTCGGTGCGTTTGTTCCTGCATAGCTGACATCCTCCGAGTCGTCGACAAGCGCTCAGAGACCCTCAATCTCCGAGGCAAAAGGAGAGAGCAAGTACCCGTTGATGCAAATAATAGCGAGATGTGCAGAGTTTTGGAATATCAGACGAGAATCCGGACTGCGACATGATTCTCGAGTCTATCATCTTTTAGCGACTGTTTCTCTAGAATAACAAAGAGCGGACAGAGCGGACAGAGCCGTCCCGTGTAAGAGTGCATGTAGGCACATCCGGTGAACTAGCGCGGTAAGCAAGCCACGATAGTCAGCCCCGAAAGTGGGATGATCTGGAAAGTTACACCTCTCGGTACCGTGCTTTTAATAGATATCGCTCAGTTTTGGTAAGAATCAGTCCAGAAAAGGGCTTCCTCCGTTCTAATACCACCTAGTCCACCTGTGGCTTCAAATCTGCGCTAGTTCCCCGGATGCGCCTTGACGCTGTAGATCTTATAATAGGCCAATTGTTTCATCGTCTTCTTCCTCTCTTCCGAAACATATCATACCACTCCGTTACCACAAAAGTCCTTGGCGGTGAAGACTATTATAAGATCTGTTCCTCGGCACTATTCTACAAGGGCAATACCCGCCACGCCCACCAAGGCTGAGGGCGTATTCTATCCCCTGTCCGTCAATGGAAAAAGGCAACATATATGGGCCATCGAAAGTCATAGACTTCAGGGCATATGCAAGTTTCGAGGGCGCAAGTGTCTTCGTTATTCGGCAGCATTCAGAGGACGCCTTCCAGCGGTACACCGACATGCCTATCCTTTCTGGAGTTCCGCGCAGCAAAGAAGAGCAGTGCAATGGAAGGATTTCTCAGCGCCTGGTGAGGCTGTGAAGAGCCGGCGCGGGGCGCCTAACTCTGTCGATCGACCCCCAAATTGCACCTTGTGTGGGGCCATAAATAGCCTGACTCCCAGCAGCCCCCGCAAATACAACACCAACAGCCTGCTTGATAGGCCCACGACCCTTATTTCCTCCGCTGAGCCACTCTTGGCCCAGCGCTCCCACAATGCGAGACGCGAAGGATTCACGGTTGCAGGCGCAGGGCTGGCAATGACCGTGACCGTGGGCCCACGATGGGGTTTCGGGTGCGACTCAAAGACTGTGGGATTCCGTCTCCGCGTCTCTTCCCCCATTATTCTCATCCTTCATGCGATTTTCTGCAGCTGTGTCAACTTCGAACAACACCATGATTACCCGATTTGGGCTACCCATAGCGGGAGCCGTCCTTCTCGCGACTCTAGTTCCCGTCGAAGCCATCAAGGTGCCAACCAGCTGCTACGTGCCGAACGGCGACCCTCGGACCAACCACAGGCCATGCTACACCGACACCGCCGATGGTCACAGTCACTGTTGTGATCCTATCAACGAAGTCTGCTTGGACAATGGACTCTGCTTTTCTCAAGGGCCGACGAACCCAGGATATCTCTACCGCGACTCTTGCACAGACAAGGGTTGGACAGCCTCTTCTTGCCCAGGGCCATGTCGCAAAAGTAGAATCTCAAGCACCGGAACAATTTGAGACCACGCCGCTAACACACTTCTCCACAGCATACACCAACTCCGCCTGCCCCATCGTCGGCATTCTCGACCCCAGCCAGGACTCCTCGTTCTGCTGCCTGAGCTTCAACGCCACCGCAAACGCCTGCTACGGCGAAGTCGCCGCTTTCAACGTAGGCAAAGTCATCCCCAACTGGGGCCCTCTGGAGGCAGCCGCATCCTCTAGCACCGCTTCCGGGACCCAATCTACCGCATCGCCAACTTCTGCGACGTCAGCACCGGCCGCAGCCACGGTGACAGTAGTAAAGTCGAACTCGAGCAGCGGGCACGACGCGGCGATCGGAGCGGGAGTTGGCGTCCCGCTGGGTATCTTGCTCGTGGCGAGCTTGGCGGGCTTGCTGTTCCAGCACCGCAGGCACAAGAAGCAGCTCGCGCAGTGGCAGCAGAGCGGGAACGTGGCGGGCGTGGCCCACCAGGAGGGTGGTGTGGCGTATCCTTTGCAAGATCCGAAAACGACGTATCAGCCTGCGGCTGCATATCAAACGCCGCCACAACCGCAACCGCAACCGCAACCGCAACCGGCTTATGAGATGCCTAATGTGGAACGGACAGAGCTGGCGTAGAGTCAGCGTGTGAATATCGCATCTTCAAAAATTGTCTTGGGGCGAAAGTGAATGGTTTGAGGAGGAGATGGATTGAGACCGTGTGTTATGCGGTTTTACTCGGTCTTGAGGTTAGAGAGACACTTCAACTTAGGTTGATCATTTTTGTGCATATATGTACACAGCGAGGAGTTGGGTTCAGGATCTTCGTCAGGAGAACCGTCTTTTCATACATATTTTTTTAATATCGATACTTAATTTCCTATATCATTCCCTCAGTCTTTCGTTATGTCCTCGGTGCGCAACATAGAGCAAGAAGCGACAGCTTCGTCTTTCATTGCCTCTGATGTCGCAATCAACCTCCTCAAGTACGCATATTCTGGCCTTTTGCGACCTGGCATCTATGCTTCCATAGCGAAATGGCTACTGTACTTGTAAACCCGTAGCGAGGCTTCGAAGAGGCCGAAAGTCACATCATGATGTAGTATTTGGCAAGGCATCACGTGACTTTTGGGCTAACCATCTTTGGGACCGCGTTAGCGTCAGTTTTGACTTCAAATATGTCCCGCTAACGTATTCCACAAGCGAGCCGTCCACCCAAGCGAGCCGTCCACTTCATCATGAAAACCGGCCTCAAACGTTAATTGCTCCACAACGCCAATAGATATCAACTATATACAACTTGTAGCCTAATCTGCAGCAACCTCTGCATCATTTTTGCACGTAC
>NW_022985450.1:761460-762793 GCF_010093595.1 Mytilinidion resinicola | reverse complement strand
AGGTCGAGTATATGTTGAACAACAACTGATTCCTCCAGCTTGGAAAGCTTCTTCGAATTAGGCTCAGAATCGCGTCGTGGGGTCGTTCCAGCGCGTCGATCTCGAAGTGTGCTTCTGGGTACGTTATATGTCGTAATAGCGCGCCGTTCGCTTTTAAATTGCTGCTGATTGATTGCTGTGATAGCCATGCATATTCGACCTTCATTTTGTATTGATTGCACGTTGTGTTGTCGACGCATGGTGGTTGGAAGTTGACGCGTCGCGTTTTTGTGATGAAGTGGACGGCTCGCTTGGGTGGACGGCTCGCTTGTGGAATACGTTACGACTATCTACAAAATCTTTAACTTCAGAGCATTAAATTAATAGTTCTATAACAAAAGAAGATAGTTCTAAGCTTTAAAGATATTTAACCCTGAAAAGTATGCGCTCCGGATTTATCCGTGCGAAGGGGTCTAAAGTGTGTCTTGGTATAACGTGTTCTGCGGGCATCCTGCCCACCCCACCAAGCCGCCACGCCGAATATTGCGAATTGCTCAACCACGAACGATTGTATTTAGTGTGGCTATCTACTAGCTAGTTGCCTGCCGTCTAGGGCACGTACGTGCGTTGTGTTCAGTTGATTCGCACATGCTGCACCTAGGTTTTGCACGCTGCGGTCGCTTGGCCGCTGCCGCTGCTGGCGCCTCCTCTGCCTCTATTTGGGCAGCTTGTGCACGAGAGGCCACTTCTGTTCCTAATAGAACCCCTCCTTTAGCTACATACTTGCGCTTCCTTGCCCTCTTTTGTTTCTGGCGCTTATTTTCTATGCGTGCCGTCTCAAGTTCGCTTGCAAGCAGCACAGCGTTTGACATCGCCATTTCACACCTCTTAATGATCCCGCTAAGGGCTTGTTCTGCTTTACTTGATGGGCTATGCGTATGCCGGTGAAAATGGCGCTTTACTAAGGCTGTCTGCTTCTGTAGCTCAGCAATATTGTGAGGTGTTTCGGCTGCCAAAGATGCATTTAAGGACAGTGGACGGCGTTGGGGTGATGGCGTCTGAAATTCGGCATGCAGCTGCGATAGCACGCGCTCAGGGCTGTATGGAACAAGGCCAGTGGCTGCGAAGCCTGCCTGTATATTATCTTGATGTAGCGCTGTTTGCCTGGCCTGCCTATATAGCGGCAGGAATTCGTGTTTATCAATGTGGTTGACACCGCGGCCCATAAGCTGTTCGACGCTGCGTCCATAGGCCTGCTTTAGCGTCGAGAAACAGCCTACATCAAGCGGCTGCAGCAAATGCGACGAATGGGCTGGCATGCATACAACAACGATGTTGTGCTCCATACAGAATT
>NW_022985450.1:757372-758890 GCF_010093595.1 Mytilinidion resinicola | reverse complement strand
TGTACAGGTGTAAGACGGCGATTTTTGGAGATAGCACCGCGTTGTGGAGGAATACCACGGGCGCGACGCGTAACCGTCTTTCTGGGCACATCGTATAGTTTCTCAACGCCTCGGAAGGATGTAATTTGGCCGGTCTTGTAGGCTTGAACGCCTAGAATAACTCTGCCTTCTTGAAAGATGGCTTCTTGTTGTTGTGGTGCTGCCATTGGGGTGGTTGTTGGACGACGCGTCGCGTGTTGAGTTGGGTGGGCCACTAGCTTGTGCGGGCCACTAACTTGTGGATTACGTTAACGTAGTTCACAAGCGAGTGGGCCACCCAAGCGAGTGGGCCACCCGCCCCGCATTGAGGCTACAAAAACGCAATTTCTACAGCCACGAGCAATTATCTTTGGTGTTTCTATCTGCTAGCTAGTTGCCTGCCGTCTAGGGCACGTACGAGCGCTGTGATCTAGTGATTCGCACAAGCTACACCTAGGTGGTGCACGCTGCCGTCGCTCTGCTAGCCCCTCTGCTGCCCCCTCTGCCGGCCCCTCCTGGGCAGCAGATGCACGAGAGGCCCCTTCAGCGCCTGATAGCACCCCTCCCCTAGCTATATAGGTGCGCTTCTGTGCCTTCTTCCTTTTCTGGCGCTGGTTTTCCATCCGTAGCTTCTCATTTTCGCTTGCAAGCAGCACAGCGCTTGACATCGCCATTTCGCACCCCTTTACAGGCTGGCCAAGGGCTTGTTCTGTTGGACTTGGTGGGCTATACGTACGGCGCTTAAGATAGCGCTTTAGCAAGGCTGTCTGCTGCTGTAATTTACTGATATTATGTGGCGTTTCGGCTGCCCAGGATGCATTTAATGGCGGGCGTTGCATCTTATAAGGAGTAGCTCTACCACGTCCTTATGCCGATTTACTGCAGCTAAAAAACAGCGGGGCTTAATCAGACATATCTATAAGCCTAGGCCACCTTGCGCAGTCTTATAGATTAGTATACTAACTAATTAGCCCACCTCTACATGTATATTCATAGACACATAAATATAAGAGGATATTAAAAATAATATTGCTTATAATATCCTTAGAGTCTGAGTTAAATGTCGGCGTTTGAAACTAGTAGCTTTGCAAATGGCTGGTGCCCCTTTTCATAGCCTAAGAGGGTTGACTGCCTAAATAGAAGATTCGGCAGGTCTAGCCGAATATCTCCGTTCGCAAATAGAAATTGAGCTGAAGCTAGATGGCTGTTTGCTGATGCTTAAAGCGTTGTTGTGTGGCTGAGAAATGTTAGGAGTTGATATCGATACCCGTAAATGTTAAGTAGAACCTTTAACTTATAACGTAATCGGGGCCTCTATTAACAGCACGGTGCGGGAATTATTATTTTATACATTAAGCTTAGCGCCTTTGTTAAGTAGCAGCCTTACAATCGCTTCATTGCCTTCAGATGAAGCCGCCTGGAGCGCGTTGCCGTACTCTCCACCCTTGGCGTTGACGTTGGCGTGGTTGTTAAGCAGCAGCTGGACTATCGCTTCATTGC
>NW_022985450.1:589764-755187 GCF_010093595.1 Mytilinidion resinicola | reverse complement strand
AGCAGCAGCTGGACTATCGCTTCATTGCCTTTAGATGAAGCCGCCTGGAGCGCGTTGCCGTACTCTCCACCCTCGGCGTTGACGTCGGCGTGGTTGTTAAGCAGCAGCTGGACTATCGCTTCGTTGCCTTCAGATGAAGCCGCCTGGAGCGCGTTGCCGTACTTTCCACCCTCGGCGTTAACGTCGGCGTGGTTGTCAAGCAGCAGCTGGACTATCGTTTCATTGCCTCTATATGAAGCCGCCTGGAGCGCGTTGCCGTAGTATCCACCCTTAGCGTTGACGTCGGCGCCTTTATCGAGTAGCATCCTCACAATCGCCCCTTGTAAACCTCCAAATGCTGCGTAGTATAATGCTGAAGCTGGCGTATCTCGGTTGGAACGTGGCGTATGGTTCCATGGCTCGTCGGGGCGGTAGAGGCTGTAGCAAATACTATATAAGCTATCCCGGTAGCAGAAGAACCTCTGAATTAAATCCATGAGTTCACTTGTCTCGCATCCTGCTGCGTGGGCATAACTTATCCAGAATATTGCGGAATATTGCGCAAATGGAAAGCCTTTTAATACCTCTTCTAGCGGAAGAACCTGGTCGAAATGCAGCAAGTACGCGAGGCATACTCTAGCGACGGATGCTCTAGCAGCAGACTCTCGGAAGTCTTGCGCGGTACCGCCATCCAGCCGATTCGATGTCAGATATTCCTTAACTGAAAAGTGTGCTAGTTAGAGCTCCACGTGTCTGTCGTCGTTCTTGCCTAGATGCCCTTTAGCCGAGACCATAACCACCAAGCTCAAGCAGTAACGCGTAATTTCTAGGGGTTCGGGCATTCGATTCTTGGCAGAGAAATGTGGACTCTCGTCAATGTTAACCGCTATTGCGTCGACAGCTTCCTCGATCCTTAATGGTCGTTCGGAAAATGTTAACAATTAAAGGATCCTCAACGCGTTCTCTTTGTAGTTGTCTGGAATCGCAACTATTATTCTTTTGTAGGTCTCGTCCAGCGTTTTTGGGAGTGAATTAAGCGCAGTCCTAAGGGTAGGGTAGTCCAAGCAGTCCTCTAGGGCATCAATCTGGCATGCTACCCATCGAAACCTATTTAGCGTTAGTACCGGCGTAGATAGTGCAGATGCAAACAAGTAGAGATTCTACTTACATGCCGTCGGCCTTTTGTGCGAGCCCTTCCTTAATCTCTTTTTGAATATCCTGACAACCCCGCCATCTCTTTAGTCCTTCACCCTCCCTAACCTTAGCGTTAATATATGCCAAGATATCGTCATTAACAAGATCGCTCTGAATTGAAATTCTATCCTTCTTATTAACCAGGCGGCTTAATTCTAACTGAATATCCTGCTCGGGCCGACTTATCACGAGACAGTGAACGTTCTTATGCTGCAACCTTACAAGATCCCGTATCCACAAAAGCAGCCCTTCTGTTGGACTCCCTTTGCATTCAAGGCATTCGTCGATGGCATCCAGAACAACCCAGACCTCTTCGGTTCGCTTAATCATTTTCTGCAGAACCTTGCAAAGTGATTCGCAGCTTGGTTGCGTATTTCTGTCCCTAAATGAGGAAAAGAGCGCATCTAATGGTTCCTGGGCACTCTTGCACGTGTGGTAAAGTTGACTAATAAGAGAGCAGACAACACCTCTAAGAGATTGCTTCTCGGTATCAGTGAAATCGAAGTAGAAGTAGAGCAGGGATTGAATGGAAAGACTCTTGAGATGTTCAATAATAGTAGAGCTGAGGATGGTCTTGCCGCATCCCGGTATGCCATAAAGCCACAGGAAGGAGTTTCTTTGCGATTTCCACGTTGCGAATGCGTTACTCTGCGAAAACCAGGAGCCTGTGCCTTCTTGGCGCCGTTGAAGTGCTTTGTTGTAGTTTGTTGACGGTTCAGGTGGCGACAGCCAGCGATGGAGCTCTGCCCGCCGCTGTTCGAGTGCTAAGTCTTTAACATCACGATGTGCCTCGTACACATTTCGCTCAACTACTCTTCTATTAACCGGGTTACTTCTTGATATTGCTAAGGGAACTAACTAGAAGACAGAACATCGCTGATTCTTCTCTGAGCCTCCAATTTGTTTACTGGAATGCGGACCAGGAGGTCTTTCGCATACGCTGCCGCCGCCATAGCTGCATAGCCTTGCCATTCCTTGTTCTTATGCGTGTCAGAGTAGTCGCAGATGCCGCGAATGACTAGACACGGGAAGTGGTTCATTAATCCAGCTGCTTCCATCTCAAAACACAGAACGTCGTTTTCCTTTGCAAATTTATCCCGAAGCAAAGCATCCTTCATCAATTGGTTTGCTGAAGCAATTAGACCGTAGTAAATTGCCGGATTATCCTCGTTTTCGGCCCGTTCGTGTCGCAGTATCAAGTCCGACGTGTTGTCACTACAGGCTAGTGCACAGTTTGCCTCATCGTTTGTAGAATGTGTGACTCCGGCTTGATACAGCCTATCGCTACTTGAGCCCGGGCGCTGGTACTTCTTCCGCAGTCTTGGTTTCTTCTCGAGAACACTTTCAATAGCTTCTTCAAGCGTATGGCCGTCGCTTTCATACTGCGCCTTAATTCCAGTAACTGCAGTCCGTAGGAGCGTTGGTGGCTGGTTTAAAAATCCGGTACATTGAAAGCTCTGATTTTGGATTGTTTTGCCATAGTCATACTGAAGCACACCACCCTTCCCATCACGAGGAGCGCTGACCACGATGTCGCCTAGACGGATATCATGCTCTGGACTTGGCGCACCACCGCCGATGCCGACCATTAGCCCAATTCGGACATTGGGGAAGCTATGGAGCATGTCTCTCGCGACGCTTGCTGCAGACGAAATGCCGTATTCTCCCTCAGGCAAGACGGCAACGACAACATAGTGTTTCCCAATCTCGCCTAGTGTATAATCGTTGTTGTCATGTGGGGGCAAATATTCTGGTCTTTCGTGTTTTGCGTCGAGGAAAGCTTGAGCGGCAACATACTCCGTAGCTATAGCGCAGATCCAGCCGACGGTGTAGTCCTTAGTACTCGACATTCTCCCGGGCAGGGTTCGATGGAGACAGGCAAAGAGACGAGGTCTTGAGGTTTTTTAAGGGGACGAATTCAAATCTGGTCGCAATTGTACTCCGACGAAGTCCCGTAACCTCAGCCTGTTTGGAATAGAATGAAGCGCTTGAGATCTCGCAAAGAACAAGAGATCTGGATGGCGTTGTAGAAAATGAAATGCGAGAATGGTGGGAAGGAGAAGGGAAGTGAAACGAAGTGGAGATATCGCAGCAGATTTCAGCCTTTTCTAGGCTGAAATCTGGAGAGGTTTGCAATTGCGGCTGGGCTGCGGCACAGCTGAAGCTACAAGTGCCACGTCAGCTTACATTTGTGGCTTTAATTGGACCAATCAAACTCAAACCAAGTGAAATAATCGCCGACGCTGAAGCTGAAGCTCACTTAAAGTATATTGCTGTTACTAGTGCGAAAGAAAAAGAGCTTAATAGCCGGGAGTGTTAGAGCCGGTGGCCCTGTGGAAGTGCGTGCTGTGGCTGGTGCCGAAGCAAACGGGCAGGCTAGCAGGGAGGGCGGGCGGCCCGCTCCGGCCACACCCTTGTCAGCTCAAGCTGTGGTAAGGAAGTAGCGTGATAGATCACGTGGCCAAGCTGATCTTGCCTGGATACATAAGGTGGGGTACTAAGGCCCCGATTAGCCACACGTTCACAGCCATAAGCTTGGCTTGCTAGATGACATAAGTAAATTACACCACGATGCTTATGTCAGACTTGCGGGGTCGTTTTGTCCTAGCTGGATTAGTAATTGCTTCCGACCGGAAGTACCGACTAGGGTGGCGATCTTGTATGAATTTGCGTGCGAAAGCAGCTATAAGGCTAATAACAACTTCCCAGTATGGTAGCAAGGTTCTAAGGCTTGGATAAGGCCCTTTTATAAGCATTAAAAGTAATAGGAGCTCGATAGAGGTGCTGTGGCGACGGAATTTGGTTACGCTATAAAAGAAGGCTCTCCGCAAATCAGGCGCGAAAGCAACAACGCGAATGTAATTTTTAGGTAGGAGGTGTTCTAAACGTTCAGAAGTGGCTACAGTACACTATTTATATAGAATTGTGGGAAATCTCGATGTGTGCACAGAGTCTGAGCTGTTTGAAGTTAATGTACCCCTCATATTTTCCGGCACAGTGGGTTTTCCGTGACCCAGGGACGGACGTTAGATCTTGGAATTGAGTGTCTTTAGGCGTGGAATAACATCCTGATATACACAGCCTCAGATGCTTTCACATCAACGAGATGGATCATTGTGAAGATATGACGTTTACACGGTGTCCATCAAAAATCGTTGTCGATACGCGATTTTCGTCGTGTTACTTCACAATGAACTAGCAATTCAAGCAAAGGAATGATTAAGACTTACACTCGCAAATGGAATGTTGGAAACAGAGTTCAGCGAGTTTGATTTTCGGTAATCACATACGGGTCACTTATTCGAGAAGGGAAGGTATTCTAGGGGTTAAGAATTGATTCTTCAGGTATTCGAACCAGGTACGATTACCTAGGCTCGATTGGTAGTATCAAGGTCTCTTAGGTAGCGGTAATCTTGACCAGCTACCCATGGGTTCGAATGGAGAACGCGGTGTAGGAGAGCCTATCCTCAAACGAGGAGAGCCTTCGCCCGTCGCCCGCTGCAGAACTCTTGGAACGACCGTGGGGGCAATCAGATACTCCTCCGGTGGGTCAGCCTCCAGCTTCTGTAGCCATTTGAGGACGCCAATCCTGCCCACAAGCTGCCTTGCCAGATCTGGGAGCGCTTCGTTTGGATCACCCTCCATGGGACCAGCGCAGAACTCCGTCCAATCCGGATCTTCTTCAGGCGAAATCCAGGGTCCAAGGGTATGTTGTGGTGGGAAGGGAGCGCGTGGCTCTTGGGACCGCCACGCATTCAGTTGCCGGATTCGGGTCCTGATGTGGTCGTTAGCTGTCGTTTCAGGCGCATGAATGAAGTGGAAGAGTTCCTCGAAAGAGGTATCCCACTTTGGCTGTGCCACGGCATAAAGATCTGCCCAGATCTCCTTCATATCCGGATCTTGGGAGAGCACTATCCACTCGTAAGTCAAGTTTAGATGGTCGGCTGCGCGACATCCTTCGAGATATTTCGCGCCGTTAACGTTCGTGGGCGTGTTGGGGCGTGAGCGTAGAGACATGGTATCTTCTGAACTTTGGGTTTTCTGGAATGGCATATCGAAGGTTGGTTTGATGAGGAGTGGTTGTAGAATACGCTGACTATATATTTGCGGAATCGGCACATTGTGCGGCTACAATGCGCACTCAGAGTACACTATGAAGCATTGTGGCACTTGTGGTAAATTTAAGTACTTAACAATGAGGTGGAGTTGATGAACACGGATTGGAGAAACTTTATTCAATGTATGTAAGCTTTAGTATTGATGATTTACTCTACCTTTTACACCGTTCGTTTTCGATTGACCTAGCCTTTAAAAGTCTACAAGTTAGCTAAATGCCGACAGCAAGAGAGAGTGCACAAGCTTATATCCTAGTACTGTAAACACTTGACTTGCTTTGTTGTTTGGTTGCGTGTTTATTGATCTAGACCCAATATATGTTGAAACATAATTGCTTCACGGGCCCCAGTGCACTCAGGGAAGACCGCCGAAGATTTCTTTCCACATGTACAAAGAAGAGAAGTGATCAATATATGCTCTTCGGGGATCGATACCTCCAGCAGAATTGTCAGTTTCTCCATCTGCACCCTCGAATTGAGTTCTGAGTCCAACCTTTCAGTAGAACCTTGGGAGCAATCAGCTATGGGAGTTGGAAGAGCCACTTAGATACTTTCGCCTTAGCCTTATCTATGGCCTCCTGGGTGAGACACAGGTCTCGGCGGCTTCTCCTAGACTCCATATCTCCGGACCAAAAGTTCGCCAAGTCCGCATCGTCTTGATCTGGAAAGCCAAAGGTTAGCGGAGAAGGTGGTCTCCGCGGCTGCTGGGTAAGCGACAGATTACGCCGATGAATCCTGCTCTGGATCGGTCTTCCGTCCATGCTAGGTCATTGTATACCCGTTGGCGGCATTGGAGAGCACTTCGAAAGAATGATCCCGTTTGGGCTGAGCCACTTTGCAGAGGTCGTCCCATACCTCTATGATATCGGTCCACTGGAGCAGTTGCCACCCATCAACGAGCTTGCGCTGGGCTTGGAGGAAAGCTTGCTGGTAGTGTTCTGCTATTCGTACGTCCATGACTGTGGTCGTTTCGGATGGGGGTGGTCTAGTGGTGATATTCTGGAAGAGGCGAGTGTCCATGCCGGCGGCCTCGAGTCTGGAAGTCGGGGACATCTTGGAAAGAAGAGATTTAAAAGAAGTACTGGACTAAAGAAAGCGGCGATCTGGGTTGGAAGTGCTCGTCTGGGAGGCGGTGCCGGTCTTTGAGAAGGTGTGGTTGTTGAAATGGGTGTGGCCCTTGCGGTGGTTGTAGACGTTAAAGTGGGTTTGATGTAGGAGCTGAGGGTGGATTCAGGAGAGACATCGATATAGAGCACGTCTTATATTTCCATAAACAGTGCGATGGGTGAACGGAATGCGTGTTAAGCATTCACTGGCACCGGCCCAAGGAGCCCGTAGTAAATATATTTCCTCGCGAACATAATCGTATATCTGGCAGGTGAATCTAGCTGCATAGTGGCTAGCCGATATATGAGAAGTGCTCAGAGGGCTGGTTGATAGCAAGAAAACAAGCGAGTCAGTGTTCAAGACGTTATCAAAGTACGCAAAGAAGAGGCAATCGTAATGTTTGGTAGGAAAGAATTGATTGTGTGAGTTTGGTATCACTACCTAAACTAAGAGCGTTCGAGGTCATGGGTCATCTGTCGGTGGTGGTATGTGAACGGTGAGAATGGTGTTAGACACCGTTCGTAACTACGATGTATCAAGGCTTGGCTATATCAAGTCATTTACTTCGATTGAGGAGGATCGTGTTCTGGGCGCTGGAGATACTCTAGAGTATCAATATCCATCTGCGCCAGCCATGCGTTCACCTTCTCAACAGACCTGATAGTCCACACCGAAGCCCAAGGAGCTGCAGTCCTTTCCCCATCTATGTTCTCAAGCACCTCTAGAAACTCAATCCTAGGCGCCGGTGGCGTCTGTGCTGGCTGCTGGCTTGCTCCGAACAACTCAGGTTGAAATTGATGTGAACTCTGATTTCTATAGACGTCTATCTAGTTGTATATATACTAATAGGAAATGGCCCACCCCTTAGGTCTATCAGTTCAGCTGAATAGAGACCAGCTGAAAGGAACCCAGCTGAGAGGACCCTGGTGTAGCTGAACAGAGGACCTCGCCACGCTGAGTGCGCGCTAGTAGCAACCAACCAAAGAACGAGAATTAAGGAGAGAGAAAAAGGGGGGAGTGCCTGTACGTAGGTGACCGTGAACCGTATGAGTTGTTGATCCTAGGTTGTAGCTGTTACAACCCGAGTCCGAGAGGCGATCAACCTATGCCCGTCGGATTATCCCAACTTCCCGATCCATTACTACAAAGACTCTAATTGAATGCAGAGAAAGCCGCCCAGGTCACGAAAGCGTACAGTAAAGCATCATCTTTGGTTGGGGCAGCATCTGATAGATTTCGTAAGTCGAGTCATGAGTTCAATAACGCAAGCCGTCTTTTCGAAGAGGCCCAGATCTTACTCGCGAATACAGGTAATCTAACGCAATTCGAAGAATACAGAAAGCGGAATGAAGAAGCACACAAACGGAAGGTAGAGCTCACAAAGCTCTGGGAGAAAGCAAAAATGGAGCATATGTGCCTCTCTGACCTCGCTACCGGTTGGAGGCACATGGTTCTCAAGCTCCAACGCCAGGAGTTTTTCAAGGAAGCCCAGAAGGAACCCTTGGAAACACCATAGCCAGGTGATGAACAGCCCAAGAACCTCTTCTGCATCCTTTGATCATAATCACCACATGACCGCGATCATCTGTGACTATCTTGTCTTCCCGCTGAGACTGTCGAGTCTTGACTGCCATCACGTAGCAGCCCTGGTTATCAGAAACTCTGATAATCAGTCATATCCCTAGATAACCCCAATGAAGACACATGGTTCTCCAACCCCATGCAACTCCCTTTTTTAGTCTTCTTAAAACGTGATAATAATTGAAACACGGGTCCAAGACCGTTGCAAAGAAGCAGCTCTTCAGCCACATCCTGCCTCTACCTCTCGAATTTCATTGCTAGGCTCTTGGCAACTCAAGTGTCGAGGATGCTAAGTAAACACTGAACGAACATTCACCAAACTTGTACATTCTAAGAATTCAATGTTGGTGAGTGATAGGTTCTCGCACAATGCTACTTTCACAATACTGCTTTCTCTCATAGTCAAAATTAAGGCCTATATAGTCTTAAATGCTGCCCAGGCTCGAGTTCCTTCTTCATGGACTTCAACATGTCTCCCTACGCCACCCTCAACGTACCGACTGACGCAGATATAAAAAGAATCAAGAAGGCCTACCGCGAGCTATGCTTACAATACCATCCGGATAGAATCTCAGATCCCGCTCAACGGGAAGTCGGACAGGAGAAGTTCAAGGAGATCCAAAACGCTTACGAGACCCTGAGCGATGTACCCAAGCGTGCCGATTTGGACCGGCGTCTTGGACGGCAGTTTAATAGGCCCCCTGGCTCTGCGGCACCTTCATCTTTCAATACCTCTAAGCCCACTCCTCGGACTCCGAGACCTGACCGACCGAACCCCTTCGCTCAGCAGGCTACCCGGGCATTTGATTGGGCAAAGAGTATCTATGATGACGCATGGACTAATAATGTCGAGGGCTGGTTTGAGCATGAGAACGCGATGGGTCTTTACCCTACCGACTTCAAAGACTATCCAGACATCCATCGACAAGACGCCTCCTTGACAGCTGCTCGCGCCCAGGAAATATACGAGGCCTATCAGGAAGCGTCGAAACTCATAACCGAGGCGTTTCGACACTTGCAGGCAGCAGCAAATGGTTTCAAAGATGCAGCCATGTGGTTCGAGAAGGCGGACGAGCTCATGTCGGATACAAATCCACCACTGCCGACTACGATGCACCAAGAGTGCGAAAAACTGGAAAGGATATCGAAGAAGCGAGATTTGGAAGCGAGGAAGCAGTCTTGGAAGATGTTCGAGGACTCCAAGCAGTCTCATCGGCTTGCGATGGAGTGGCTTTCCGAAGCTTCTAGGCTCAAAATGAAGGAGAAATTTGGCAACGATGAAGGTCTTTCTCTTCCAGCGAAGGCATCTTACCAATAAGCGACCAAAACTCGGTAGCCTGTAGGAAATTGGGCAACCCGGCCCTCCTCTCTTTCGCTAACAGTTCATGTTTCTAAGCAACGCTTTTAGACAGTCTCGGCGTTCGGACTCATCGGTATACTCGCATACCTCGAATCACTCTCCCAAAATTGACCTCCCTAGTAACTAGGCACAAACTCAAAATACAGAATTTAGAATATCTAAGTTACTCAACTCTTCACCTGCACATTTCCATCATGAAGTTTACTCGTGCCGAGGGTATTGGCCTAATTAATACGCTGACCACCAAAATGTACTCGCCGCCCGAGGTTATGACCAATGATGAGGCTCAGGCACCGGTACCGCCATGTTAGCTGTCAGATTTAGTTTACTATCCTACCCTTAGAGGCAGTACACCTTGGCTAGAAGTGGGGTTATGTAACGGCGGATGTCTAGATCACCTATTTTCTAGGACTAATAATCTCCCCTTATCATCGTTGTTACCAGTTATCTACATCCCTTTCCCGCAGCCCCAGTATCTGATATCATTGTACAATAACATGGGCCAGAGTTTGATCCACATCCCTGTTTGACTAGGCGGCAAGGCTGACAGGAAACCACTCGTTTACTCGGTAGCTAGGCTGATATCACCCGTTCGCCCCGCGACGAGGCTGACACCACTCGTTTACTCGGTGACAAGGCTGACACCACTCGTTTACTCGGTGGCAAGGCCGACATCAGACTCGATCAAGGTTTTAAATTGAATACCAGCAAGCATGGACAGGGTTGGCTATAGCATGGGACTCCCGCGGTCTTTTAGTGCCGCCTAGAAAGGTTGCCTAAATGCGGCGGTTATCCAAGTGTCTACTATCTGTTCTCGGAACTACCTAATCTGCCCTCCAAAAGACATTTTCGACATCACTGCAGGCTATCCTCTTGTAGTGTCTTCCTGATCGACAATCCTTTGTATTTGCAATGGCATCATCAGAGACGCCGTCGCAATCTGACCATGACGCACGCTTCAGGCATGAAGTCCGAGAGGCATTCGATGTCGACGTTATAGAAGCCTCTAGTGAAGAGGATAAGTTAGGCTTGTTGATCTCCATCCAAAGCTTCAGCTTTCACTTCATTAAAGATGCCTCGCGTCGACCGCCAGCTGATTCCGAGGCTGTGCAGCAAGGGCTTGATGTCCTTTGGCATATGTTCCGTGAGGCAGCCAAGGCGCTCGAAAAGGACGACGCCATTCAAGACAAGCTCATTTCGTTGCTGCTATGGACGAAAGAGTTCGATTCGCTTCACCGGAGCCTCCATTCCACGAAGACTGTCACAACCTCCTGGGAGAAATATGGCTTTGCCGACAGCTTGCAAGCACTATGGAATCAGCTGCTGACGGCTGGCACTGCCTCGAAACAGTGCAACCTTGCTGAGTTTTCAGCTAAGGTCCTGACGGTCGGCATCTACCGAGATGAAATCGCCGTGACAGCACTATGGTATCTGCGCGAAGCCCTCGAGACGGACGACGAAGCAAAGGCTTTCGCTCTACTCCCCGCGGCTGTTGTCTGGATCGAGAATTGCCGCCACACGCTTCTCGCCTTCTCGGCCACCGACCAGTCCTACGGGACACATTCCAAACCTCACTTGCTGGCGCCTGGAGCACTAGCGCGACGAGCCGGCGTCGAAGAGCAGGGCTTCAGCATGAACCGATGGCTGTTCTGGAGACGGCGCCTTCAGGATCTCAGCCACAACGCGGATTCGGCAATCGCTAAGGAGGCTAAAAAGGGTTTCATGGCCATGATCTTCTGCGGTCGCGACTTGGACTACGAAGTGCCAGGCGAGATGAAGTTCACAGAGAAGCTCCAGGCAGCGATGGGAGAGGAACTCGTCAGAAGCGGAAAGGAGAGTGTGGATGGTGAAGATATCGATATCAATGTGGACTGGGTGGATTGAGTGCTCAGGCTCTAAGAGAAAAGCTAGAAGAGGGTGATCAGCCTTGGTGGGCGCAGCGCTTCATATTAAACCCGAAGGCACATTTCTACTCTTGTCACAAGGCTACTACACCATTCCCATTCTCTATAGCAAATTCGGCATTAGTCAAGAATAGAACGGGTTGACATGATCTCGGCTCTGGCTATATCTTTTCTTATGTCTTCGACGCTCAAGAACACTCTTACATGAAATAGCTTCACATGATATCGACGTTGGGGTTGGGTCGAGCACGAATTCTCGTTATCACCCCGTTTGCATCTCTACAAAGAATGGCCTCCCTAGTCACTAGGT
Source organism: Mytilinidion resinicola (assembly GCF_010093595.1). NCBI lineage: Eukaryota > Fungi > Ascomycota > Dothideomycetes > Mytilinidiales > Mytilinidiaceae > Mytilinidion > Mytilinidion resinicola. The sequence continues at coordinate 743,637 of NW_022985450.1, read as the reverse complement.
GTTTCGAAAATCACACACTATACTTTAACGTCAAGGTGAACACATGTTTGTTCTTTCATACCTAACTTGGGGTCTACTAGCGGCAAACTTGAAACATTTTAGACAAACCATGTTAACGACAAATGTATGTATGAGAATATCAGCCGAGCCCTTTTCAGATGGTGTAAGCTTTCTTTCTCTGCATATATTGGCCATCGTTCCCTGAGAAAAGCCCTTAGCCGTAAATTACTATGGGCCGGCCCCACCAGGTCGCACACTAAAAGATATAACGTATTCCACCACCGAGCCGGCCAAACCACCGAGCCGGCCACTTTTCCTTGGCACAACCAACACCACATTCACACAGCAATGCATCAACAACGCAGCGATTATCTATCTTAGCAAGAAGGCAGTATTGATCTCGCGCTTTAAGCCTTTACCTCTGGTCAATTTAGGACCATACAACGCGCTGCAGCAGCCTTTAACGTACGACATCAGCGGCTCTCTAATCGGCTCCACGGAATCACGTTTCAACCTTAATCACGACCAAACTGCCTAAAGCTCACTGCGACCGAAGAGCACACGATTATACAATATATCCTTGACCTAGACTCGCGAGGATTTGCGCCCCGGTTGTGTGAGGTGGCAGATATAGCAGATAAAGTACTGGCTGCGCGTGGTGGGACACCAGTGGGCAAGAACTGGACTTAACGGTTTATATCTTGTACAAAGGAGCTTAAAATGGCTTTTAATCGGGCAAAGGACCGCCAGAGGATACTCCAGGAAGACCCAGAGGTTATCAACACGTGGTTTACTCTCGTGCAAGAGACTATAGCCAAGTATGGCGTCCACCCAGATGACATCCACAACTTCGACGAGACTGGCTTTTAAATGGGTATAATTGGCACAATAAAGGTTGTTACAGGTTCAGAGAGACGTATAAGGCCTAATCTTATTTAACCAGGCGACCGAGAGTGGGTTACGGTTATCCAGAGCATCTGCGCTGCCGGATATGCAACCCTACTATTTATTATCTATAAAGGACGCGTTTATATCTCTGCATGGTATAAGGAAGCAGAGATACTGTATAATTGGAAGCTCTCTGTCTCTAAGAACGGCTGGACCAATAACAAGCTTGGTCTTAAGTGGTTAAAGCACTTTGACACGTATACAAAGGCGCGTCAGGTGGGGTTATACAGGTTGCTGATTTTGGACGGCCATGAGAGCCACCTCAACCAAGATTTTAAGGATTATTGCGTTGAACAACAAATCCTTACCCTCTGTATGCCTGCGCATTTATTGCATATACTTCAGCCACTTGATGTGGTGTGCTTCTCGCTATTAAAGCTGAAGTACTCTCAACGCATACAAGACTTGGCACGCCGACGCGTCTACTATATTAATAAAGAAGGCTTCCTACCAGCCTTTAAAGACGCGTTTTTCGACGTGTTTACGTACAAGAACTGCAAGAAGGCCTTTGAGGCCTCTGGATTAGTTCCTATCAACGCGCAGGTAGTTCTTGATCGCCTTAATATACGGTTACGGACCCTACTACTAGCACCCCTACTAGAAACACCATGGCAATTAAAGACCCTAAGCAATACGTACGAATTTGGATTACAGTTAAGGCTAGTAAGCAATTCCTTCGTACGGTCACCAACAACCGCCTAAAAAGGCTTCTCAAAGCTTATTAAAGGAGCCGAAGAGATGCTACACGAAAATGTGCTTATCAAAGCCCGGGTTAAAGAGCTTGAAGAGCAACTAGCAGAGATAACCAAGCATAAAGGTCGTAAAAGAAAGCGAATCCAGACTGGCGGTACAATGGAGTATGGTACAGCAGCGTTGTACGTAGCTGCTAAAGTGTCTGGAGCATCTAATCCACGGAAAAAGGTGGGTAGTAGAGATGGTGCAAATAGGGCTCTACCAGCTCAACGGCGCTGTGGAAACTGTGGAGAGGCTGGGCACAATGCGCGTACGTGCAAAAAGGATCAAGAAGCTTCTTCTGAATCTGATCTAAGTGTGTCGTACACAAGTTCTATAGCTGGTTGCGAATAAATTGACTGCGCGCACATGGTGTTGGTTGTGCCAAGGAAAAGTGGCCGGCTCGGTGGTTTGGCCGGCTCGGTGGTGGAATACGTTAGTTGAAGAGAACAGAGAATTCATAATACACTGGTACGATTCATTTGTACTCTTTGTGCCGCAACATGAGTGCATCTGGAGAACTATGTACCTTCACAATGTCGGAAAGTCACTTTCTCTTCCCACAATTTCTTTTGCAAGCCTCAAAGTCGGTCTATATACATCTTTCAAATTTCACGCTCTCTATGTTCATCCGCAGCTTCGGTTCTTCACATCCAACACGGTTCCCTGTTCTGCCTTTCCAACAGTTCTCTTCCTCCGCTTTCCAAATCTCCACTTCCAGGATGCCTGACCAGCCTATTCTCAGAATCTATGTGACCGGCCCCGACGGGATCACAAATGAAGCCCCTGAGACCCGCGAGACGGCTAAAACCCCTGGCATGACCGCTAACGAAGCTATTAAGGTTTGGAAGCGAGCCAATGTTATCTACGCTAAGGCTCAGGAGGACCTCAAACTTGGGACCAGCACTTCACCGATGTGAAGGAGTACATCCCGACCGACTTTGCCGGGCACCCAGGTCATCACTCTTCGAATCCCACGGTCGCACGCGCCATGGAAATCGCAGAACTTCACAAGAAGGCTTCAACAGTGTCGACCGACGCATCCGCACATTTCCGCAATGCCCTGAAAGGCTTCGAACAGGCAAATAAGCTTTTTCGTGAGGCTACGGAGCACATTCCAATGATCCATGCTGAAAAGTGCAAGCGCACAATCATATCAGCAACGAACCTGCACACTCAGGCCAAGATATGCGTGTTGCCAGCGAGCGCAGAAGCTAGGAAGTTCCACGTGCTGGCCATGGCGTGGTATGCTGAGGCACAAGTTCTTGCGAAGAGTGAGAATACCGACCAGGATGACCAGAAGCTATAGGCTCGATCATCCTTCTCTTTGAGTCACGCTCTTACTCACGATAGCGGCATAGAGGCGCCGTCTCCTTCACCTAAGCTGGGTGGTCGGCCGAAAACTCATATAGCATGGCCCTTCTGGCTTGTAGATGTTTGGATAGAGGTCCTGATCCATGGGCTCGGTTGACTAAGGACTTGATCTGGGCGGTGGACATCACTTTCTTCCATACTACTACATAGACTGACTTTGCTAGTTATCAGAAACTCTGGTAATCAGTTTCACATCTATATAACTTATTTGAAAATACTTACTGTCTTCTCATGCTTACCCCTTGCTCCAATTCTTCGTATTCATGATATAAAGATTTCCTTCCTTTCCTGGCAGTTCTCTTTGCAAGCCTCAAATCTGGGGTTTACATAAATCCTTCGTTCGTAGCTCAAACTCTTTAGACTCATCATCGTCGCTCATTTCCTCCAACGCCGGAACCGCCACACCCAAAACCACCACCACACTTCCCCCAACATGACTTCCTCCATCGTTGGCGAAGAGATTTGCTGGCCTTTCAAGCTGACCTTACACGAATTGGCCTGACCGGTGTTCCGAGGTGAGCTTCATGCAATAACTCTGGCTTGTTACTGGACAATCTGGTAATCAGTCAAGAAATTGGAAATTCACTATGACACACGCGTTGTCTCATTGTCCTTACACTATACTTTCTCTCTCACAGATTCACTGAATATGCAATATGTCTTCTATATAAACCTTCGATGTTCCCGTTTTCTATATTCATTTCTATCAACCAACCACTCCCCCTGACACAGCCACCACTACCCACCACCTACCATCACCAGAGTTCCCTACTCAACTTCGTCCTTCCTCCAACACTTCTCCCAACGCACCTTCCGTCACTATGTCTGACCCATACACCGTTCTCGGCGTTCCCCAGCATGCGGACTACGACACGATGAAGAAGGCTCACCATGGACTCTGCATGGAGTTCTACACGAACACGCGGAATCCCGACCTCTGCGCGGCGGCGCACGAAAAGTTCAAGCGGGTGCAAGATGCTTGGAAGATTCTTTCTAATGACTCCACGCGCGCCGAACTCGATCGTCGTATCCGACGTGCTGAGAACATGGAATCTGATCCCAAGGCTTCCGATGTTCGACCTGCTTTGCAAAATGGACCTGCTTACAATACGCGGTCCGCTTCCAATGCCACTTCGAGCTACAACGCTGGACCCGCCTCTCATCCATCAGCTGACCAGGGCGGAGCCCCTGAAACCTGGGAAACAGCTAAGAAAGTCTACGACAAAGCCCGGAGCAAGCTTAGCATCGGCGTCGAGCGCCTGAAGGAGGCCAACGATCTCGTCCCAACGGACCACCCGGGCCATCCAGACATTCACTCCGTCAAGCCCACTGCCGACCGTGCTAAGGAAATCTCCGAGGCCTACCACAAGGCTTCAAAGCTATCCACAGAGGCTTGCATCGAATTCCGTCTGGCGAAGTCCGGGTTTGAAGAAGCATTGAAGCTTTCGGAAGACGCGAAGGAGGCTATGCTCTCAGTGCCAATTTTGGCTACCCAACTCGGCGAGTACAAGGAGATGATCATTGCTCTCAACAATCACCATACCGAGGCCAAGAACTACGTCGAAACATCAAACAATGAATCGAGGAAGTTCCACTTTTTTGCAATGGCGTGGTTTACCGAGGCCCATATTCTCGAGAAGGGCGATCAGGAAGGTAGCCGGGGATTGGACCCAGTTTTCGATGTCTTTCGTCTCGGCTAAGTAAGGCTTTCGATTACATTGCCTTGAGTACCGTCTTTGATTTCCTCGCGTATGGGGCTTCGGTCCGCACTCACATAGAATGGTTTCGCTGGGGTTTTGAAATGACTTTACACATACAGGTTTCGCGGGCGTTCTGGGATGATCTTACGCGTATTGACTTCCCTGGCTCTTCAGGATGACCTTCATAGAGTGCCTCCTACTGGTTACTAGATATTTTGGTAATCAATCAATCAACTAGAAATTCACTTAAAGGCACATCTTGTTTTTTAATACTTCCTGCCTCCCTCCTTATTTTCTTCGGATTCACACGTCAGAAAGTAACTTTCTCTCATCGCAATTCACATACATGCCTCGCAGTCAGTCTACATAAATTTCCAAAGCTCATGCGCTCTGTATTCATCCACTTGTTCGGCTCTTCACCACCACCACCAGCGCAACAGCTCCCACAGCCGCTCCCTTCTTTAATCGGCAAAACAGCCTACGAGAAATTCAAGTGGGTCCAAGAGGCGTGCAAAATCATCAGCAACACCACGACACGCGCCGAGCTTGATCGCAAGATGCGGAAGGTGGACAAATTGGATTCGTCTTCTCTTGGAGTACCTATTGCCAAAGCTAGAGCTCGATGTGACACGGGCTTCGCTGTCAAGGAAGGATCCATCTTGACCCGTTCAGTTCCCACTCTTCGCTTGACCGGTCCGGATGGGCTCACCGAGGAAGGCCTTGAGATTGGCTAGACGGCCGATCCCCAAAGAAGCCCGTAAGATCTGGGTCTAGGCAAATATCGTTTATGCCAAGGCCCAGAGGGAACTCCAACTTGGAGCTCAAAGCTCCAACGATGCGAACGACTGCATCCCCGCCGACTACCCCAGACACCCAGACGTTCATCAATCCTCAACTCCAGCCGCCCGCGCTACTGAGATTTCAGAAGCATGCCCCAAGGCTTCGATACTCTCAACCGAGGCATTCGCAAACTTCCTCTTGGCCCACAATAGCTTCGAACAGGCGATTGAGCTGCTCGGCGAGGCCAAGGAGCATACGATGTCGGTTAGTTAGGCCAACGGCCTCGAAGCTGTGGGTTGAGAAGTGCGAGCAGACGATTAAGACGGCGCTTGAGCAACAGAATCAGGCGAAGAGCTTTGCGTCGACAGCGAACGCGGATGCGAGGAAGTGTCGTGTGTTGGCTATGGCGTGGTATACGGAGGCTAAGGGATTTGCGAGAGGCGAGACGGATGACCAGGATGACTAAGGAGATGTAGCTTCGAACGTTTTGTGGTGTAAATGGAGCAAAGTTTTGCTTTGAAATTGGCGTTTGGCAATTATCTCTTTCCATGTGAGGTGGGCGCGCTGGGGATAGAGGATGAATTCTTGTCGGCTAGAAGTTTAGACGCAGGTCCCCGACACTAAGATTTTTTTTTGGCATGATCTAGGCGTTGGACATCCCCTTTCTTTGATAGATTGAATACTGGAGAATATTTGCACTCGACGACTCCTAGATGGACGCAATTACTATGCCCGAGAATCGCATACTTTCCCATGAAAGGATGAAGCTGTTCAATCAAGCGTAGTGAGTACACAATGTGAGTGCGGAGGAATGGAAGTGAATATACTACCTTGGATGGAGGGATCTAAGATGGACGTAAGAATTGAAGGGACTGGATGGGAGAATGATGAAGCAGAGGTTAGTACGCACCATACCAACACATGAGATGTGCAATGATCCAGATGTACACATTCACTTATAAAAGGCGCTGGAGCTCTGAAGCACGATGATGGGGGCAAGAATCATGAATTTAGGGGAGGGGGTCTTGATTTGGAGAGAGTCAAACATGATGCGCGCCCGACTCATTTTCTAAGTACGTACAAGATCGCGAAACGAGTGATCCTGCACCCGTTCAAGCTTTAGTCAAGTCAGATATCGGAAGAAATTAATTGATCAAGCGTAGTGTCATTAATTGGAGAGGAATGTGGAGAGAACTTACCATTCTTCTTAGTAATTCACCCCCCTCCTCCGAAGACGAAGCGTTGGCTTCCAGATCTCCTCCTCTGGAACATCCTCTTGTAGCATCTCCTTAAAATGGCTGAAGGCTCGGAGTCAGCGAAGTCATCTTCGCTATCTTCAACCTCCACGAAGCCTCCGCCTTCGGAGTATTTGAGGTTAGCTTCGGGATCATCGTCATCGAAACGACTGTCGTCGCTCTCGAAGCCGAGATCGTCGGCCATCCTGTCTTCTAAGTCGTCGAGAAGAGTATCGACTTCGCCCAGATCCTTATCTGGATCGGTATCATCGTCGCTCATCTCGTCATGGAGGACAGGAGCGCGAACATCGTCATCATCTGACTCGGACGCGAGAGAACCATTGTTGTCACTCTCATCTTCGTCAGATTCCTCGGACCAGCTACTGCTGCCACGAGAAGTACTGCTTCCTACAGCAATCGCGGTCCGCTCTATGTTGAGCTCCTTCTCAACCTTATCCATCAACACGTGGATCTTGGAAAGCCGGCGTCGTTGCGCCAGCCTGTGAGAAGGTTTTCGTACGATTCCCCTACCTGAGATGGTGGAGGACCGGACGAGAGTCTTGGTGATGCCCTGACGGGCCATCGTGTGAGTTGGAGAGGATTGTGTGTTCCAACCTGAAGCTATTCTTGTGGTTTTGGGTACCAATGGTTTGGAGAATGCTGTGGTAAATGAAATTTTGTAACACTATGCAATAGCGTCTGCGAACTTGATGAAGCCCTTGTAATCGTGGCAGTCCTTAACTTCGAGCATGGCGAAGATAAGCGGGGCAGTCTCCTTCCAAAATCTCTCATCCATGTGCGAGATGCTGGAGTTGACCAGAGCAATCTCCCCTTCCGGTAGCCACCACCTGTCAAGCGCCACATCAGCGTGCGGCGAGCTTGCCACGAAGTACGACTTCACGTGAAGCCGAAGCGTCTCAGCGTAGATGGATGAGAGTAGTGGGTTCTGCACTGAAGCTGATGCGCCGACCGAGGGGATGCACAAGAAATCGCTGCCTTCGACACTGCCAGGCAGAGTCAGAGCCAAAGACGGTTCGCGTGGCGGCGGCGGGAGTCTGGGACTCGGGGTAGAAGGGTCTGCATCAAGACCGGAGTGGAGGTCAGACCTGCATCAGATATTTCCAGGCAAGTGTTATATATAATAAAAGTTGGTGATATATAGTGATGTGTTGGTGATATATAGTGGTGTGGGACATCTTCGAAGGGCTCCTAAACCAGGAAGATGTCCCCTGGAGTTCCGACTTGAAGGTACTTCGTCGTTCCGTGGAAGAACCAGCAAAGACAGAGGTTGGCCTTTCGCTTTTTGCGATACGCGGGCGTGGGATTGATAGGGACGTCGTTGGAGGCAGGACTGTCTACTGCGTCACTTTCGATAGTAGCGCTAGAGACAGAGCCATCTCCTCCCGAGTGAAGGCGCCCAATGGCGATGGCTAATATCCGGGATGCTGGGATGCTTCGGATATGATCTTAACGACAGCGGAGAGAATTGGCAAATGGGAAGATTTAGTTACCATTGCTGTCGGTATGGTAGAAATGTTCGTAAAGAGCTTTGGGGGTTAGTCGAGGAGGCGCAAGGTTCGCTTCGGTGGCTTCTGGAGTGGAGTCTTTGTGCAAAAGAGAGTAGCGCGGGCTCGCGGGCTCGTAGGCTCGTAACCAGGCGTGTTTGTAGTGGAGGCCCTGTGGGCTGCGGCAGTAGATGCCAGGAAGTCTTGGGTAATCCACGCTTTTGGTTGCGTTTCCTTTTAGCTGGAAGGGAGCAGCTCGAGTCGCAACCGTCACACCCGGGACCCTCGCTACACCATCTGCTGCGCGTTGTCTTCTTGCACCTAGATGGCATCGTAATCTTCCAAGCCGAGGTGCGGGCCTCGGGTAGGTCAGCACGTGTGTCAGAACAAGAGCAATTGAAAAAGGAGACGTACAGGAGCTGCCGGAGCAGGTTTAATAACCTTGCATGGACGTCCAGGAGGATTTTTAAGGATTCCATTTCTCTGCGTATAGACAGGAACCAGTTCGAGTTCGTCCGGTTCATAGTCATCGGAAGTAATAACCAGGAGGAGTGATTGGAAAAAGGTTTCAAGTCGTCCAATAACACAAGCTGGATTTATTGCGCCCGTGAGGAGCCAGTCAGCGTTAGGGCCTTCTGCTGGAACTCCAATTTTGTTGGCACGAACAACGGGTTCGGCGGGGGCGGTAGCCAGGTTTGTTGTCGGCAGCGCAGGCATTGCCACCGGAGGATTTGTTCTTGGGCATGGTGGCAAGAACACGATAGATGCGGGCTACCATATATTGTTAGTACTGTTGCTTCCTTGGCGGTAGGCTCGTCTTTGGCGTCCTTGTCGTCTCTTAGCGCTTCCGCTTCAACCCTGCGACCGTTAGATAGGGAAATTGGAGGGGGCAGAGGAGACGACCGAGGAGAGCTATCGCAAAAGGCAGAGGCAGCTGCAAGTTGTAAATACTGCCCTTTGCCGCAGTAGAAAGTTAGCCGCAATTCTGCAGGATGGAACAGTGGAATACCTTCTACCTCAGGTAAGAGACCGCAATCTCTTGACCTAGGGTCCTGTCTTGCAGGCCCGATCTACCTCTCCCGGATGGCACGAGAGTCTCCTAGACAACTATACCTTGGCTTCGGGAAGCCCGTTGTTTGACCCGCCGACGAGTGCCTAGATGGTCAGCGAGCTACACAACATATTAAGCTTGGCTTCCAAGGAGAATACATCGAGAGTCATTGACGTAATGGGATACATACCATGGAGGCATCGCCACTGCTCAGAGCCTGGCAAGCGAAATCCATGGCCATCATGCTGCTCGAGCACGCGGAGTCAAGGTTCACACTTGGACCTGTGAGCCCAAAGAACCAACCAATCCGATTTGCGAGCATCGTGTTCGACCATCTGGATAATTCCGGCTCGGGCTTGAAATATATATACAATGATGGGAGGTAATGTATATAAAAGAAGGCGTCATCGCATCTTGTCCAGCAAATATAAAGGAGGGAGGATTGTGCAGGGTAGCGGAGATGCTCAGCCACGGTTGGAAATCGGAGGATAGGTGAAGACACATGAAATGGATGGGGCCTAGGGGTTATATAAACTTCTTTGGCCAGACAGTCTAAATATAGAGCTAAAGGCATAATTGCACCCACATGGACCTTAAGAAGCGTTGTAAGACGTCGGTGATGATGTGGCGACCTAATTAATTGCTTTGTGCGTCGTCGATTGACTTCAACACAGGTACTCGGGCCCGGGCACGGGAGGTTGAAACATCCATCCCCGTCTCTTAAGCCTAGTGAGTACTGTTTGCTACCCAACGCCGTAGCACACATGTACCTCCTACAGCCACCAAGACGTAATACCGACCGCCATTGCAGCTCGAGACAGCTCGAGACAGCAAGCACAGATGCGGGCCGGAAGCACCGTAAGGGGCCAGTGCCTCTAGGGCACTGCATATTCTAAAAAGGGAACGGATCGGAGACAGCTATATAAGTGGGGGAAAATAACAAGGCGAGATTAAAACAAGTAAGAAATCTAATCTAAAGCCAGAGTAGGTATTATAATAAGCTATATTCATGTAGAAGGGATAAGACCTCCTATTCTCTATCCGCAAGACCCCTAATAAAAACGTGTGAAATAAGAAGACGCCTTGAGTTAACTAGTCTAGATAGGTATTACCATGAGCCATTTTCTTACAGACGGGATGGAGTAGGACATGTTGTGGCTAAGTTTAGAAGTGACCCACTATCCTCTATCCGCAAGAACCCTGTTAAAAACGTGTAAAACACGAAGACGCCTCGAGTTAACTAGTCTAGATAGGTATCACCATAAGCCATTACTTGCAGACGGGGATGAAGCAAGATGTTATGTGGCTGAGGTTGACAGAGACCTACCATCCGCCTGCCGTCTTCCGCAAGGATTTCGTTAAAACGCGTGGAACAAGAAAACGCCTAGAGTTGACCAGTATCATAATGAGCCGTTTTCATGCGGACTGGATGAAGCAGTATAGACCCACCATCAGCCATGCCTATGACCCCCGTTGCGAGGCGTGAAACGAGAGGACTTATGGACAAGCATACAGCAATAGTCCTAATCCATCACCTGTCTACAAAATGCCTTCTTGGAGCCTGGAGTTAACCAGTCTAGAAAGGTATCGCCACGAGCCATTTTCTTGCAGACGGGATGAAGCAGGATGTTGTATAGCTAATTCCAGAAGAGACCCACCATCCGCCTTCCGCAAGGCCCCAGTTAAGAGTCGTGAAACGAGAGGACCCATGGACAAGCAAACATCAGCCGTCCTAATATAGTAACCCACCTGCAAAATTCCTTCCATGTGAAGGGTTATACTATCCTTAAACTCCAATCGGGAGCCATTCCCGGCGCCTGTGGAGCCCAGCACCCACGGTAATCAGCAGAAAGCCGCGACCAGCGTGACAGGAGAGGTTGATAGCGTGAAGCTAGCGTGTATCGTTAGACGACTGTGGGGTTTGTATTAAGTGACACCCGGCGGCAGGCACCTCGAGATCCCAAAGCCTCACTTTGACTCCCAAGCCCCACCACACCCAGCATCCAGCTGCCGGCTCACTACATTTGTTAATCCCACCAAGTACCGATTTGGAGGGCCGGATCACGTCGAGTGGCACCGACGGCATTTCCCCCGGGTGAACTGTCTCATCCGTGGCCAAATGGCTGCCGAGTCGCAGCAGGCGTCCTTCAATGCTACTACCCGCGTCGGCTGACGCGAACCAGCGAGTCCATGTCACGTTGCACAAACAGCGAGCTAACTAGGTGCCTATAGTATAAGCCAAGGAAAACACTACCACAATGGGCGAAGTACGATATCAGCAAACCTGAATGTCGAGAACTTCGCAAACAACGCCTTTCGGTATCTTAACCACCCGGGCACACTCGCTTGCTTCGCCCATTGTGCTACCCGTGGCTCTTGGCCAGCGCAAATCGGCGATCACTTCGCCGCTTGTGCTAGTGCGTGCGTTCGAGACGAATCGGGCACCTCGATGTTAGCATAGATGTTACAGGTACTTCAAGCCACGAAGATCGAGACCGGAAGTCGCAGTCGTAGCGATGAGGGGAAAGATGCTGCCTGTGATGATTTCCATTGACGCCCTGAGCTGGACCTACTGTCGTCGGATATGTGACTCTGATACAGAAGACCAGTCACTCCAAATTGCGACTCAAGAAGAAGGATGAGGTAATGATTTGATTTATGGCATTCCAGAGCAACGTGTGATGAAGCAGGTGAGAATCCACTCACAGGAATGCACGCGTTACCGAAGCAGGCATGTCTGCTCGCCTCAGTAGCAACTCTACCGCCTCCTCACGCGATCCCCACTCGCCTCCTTGGTAGCCTGCGCAGCAGCTTCAGGGCCGAGACTCAGCCTCAGCTCCCGCAACCTCTGCGTGATACCCGCCTTCTTTGCCTCCTCCTCTTCGTACATTTTGTCCACCTCCGCAGCCCTCTTGTACATTGACTGGCGCAGCACTTCCTCCTGGTCCTGCGTCGCGAGCGACTCGCCGGTGCTGCGGACAGGTAGCTGTGCGCTGCCCTCGCTTGGAGAGATTGCCTTTTTCTTGCTTTTGACAATATGAGTTCCCCACTGCGCGGCGCACTGCTTGGGGTCCTTCAAATAGTCGAACTGCTGCTCGGAAGTTAGGGCGTGATAGAAAGCTTCCATCGGCTCGTTGAACTCGACCACCTCGAGGAACTCGGAGCGCACGAAACCCTCCCTCTTTTGCTTCTCCTTGGCCGCGTCTTCGCCATATGGCTCGAGCTGTAGAAAGTGGTTGCGGTATTGCGGCTTCTCGCCGCTGACAGATTGGAAGAAGAGGCGGATGTCGACTTGGAAGCCGCCCCATCCAGTCTCGGTGATCTCGTAGGGCGGGTTGTCGTAGGCTGGGTGCGACAGTTAGCCAAGGCTCGGTTCTCGTCGCGCAGGGAGAAGGTACCTCGCAGAGAGGGGCTGTAATCAGGATGAATCTTAAACGTGACCTTGTTCAGCCAGGTGCGCATGTCTGGGTGGCCCTCGGGCTGGCGCACGTATATCGACCATCGCTTGGTATGCTGTTCGGGGATGGAGGAGTCGCGTTTCGGGTCGCCTACGGGGGGGAGGTCCCAGGCCTCTGATCCGATGACTGCGATGCTTGTTAGGTAAGGCCAGAGGTCAGGAAAGGCTTACGACGTACTGATGTTGCGACTGACTTGCTTTCCCTAGATTGGAGATCAGTTTCGCCCACATGACCAAGGAGTAGAGCGACGCACCTTGACACGCTTGTTGGTAACGGGTGGCATCTTGGGTGCTTCCTTGGGCGGTTCCTGTCGCGCAGTCTGCTTGAGAGCTGTCTTGGGGGCAGCCTTAGGAGCGGCCTTGGAGGGTACGGGAGGCTTGACAGCTGGTCGCGGCTGAGGGGTAGGCGTCGCACCAGGATGAGGGCGAGGAGCGGGAGCGTTGCCTAGCAGAAGCGATGCTTGGTTGTTGGTCGGTGTCGCTGGCTGCGAGGATGAGGCGACCGTCTCTTGTCGTCGAGACTTCCTGCGACGTCCCCTTGGCTCTTTGTAGTTGTCGGTGAATGTGCTCTCTAGCTCTCTGGCGAGGCGGCCTTTTTTGGGCCGCGATGCAGCATCACCTTGGGAAGCTGGCTGCGTCGGCGAGGCTGGGGCTGGTCCAGGCAACGTGGCGGCGGGGAGCGCGTTCCGCTGGCTCGTCCTGGGTTTCAAGATTGAGAATCAGCAATTCTAGACGTCTCCAAGTGCCGTGGGCGATGAAATGGGGGTGGTAGGTATGGGCTGGACGGATTGGCTCGGTGGGGTGGATGGAGCTATGCGGTGCCGCGGCAAGGCAGATTGTGTGTGTTCAAGAGTCCTGATGAGAACGTACGTGGTCTCTGTAGCTGGCCGTGTATCATGACTTTCGTCTCGCGTGGGATCTGTGGTGTTAGAATACTCTGGGGGTGGTTGACCCTCGGAGTGCTTTCTCGAGCGCCGCTGGTCGTCGGGTGCCATTTTTGACGCCTGGTCGGATCGGCCCGATGTTCGCTTGTGTGGTGATGTCAGGATCCCGACTGCACGATGCCGTGAGAGACGCAACAATGGCTCAAGCAGTGAAGAGGAGGCTGGTCGTGTGTGGCGGCAATGGCTTTTTAGGTCAGTGCCGGCGCAATTGTCACCCAGAGTTTGCAGCTCCGTCTCAATTGCTTGCTGACACTTGACCCTCAGGAAGCCGCATCTGCAAAGCTGCCACTGCTCGGGGTTGGCAAGTTACTTCCATCAGGTGAGGAGCTCGCAATTATCAATTGTACATTGGTTGGAGATACCATGGCTAATGCCTCTGTGCAGTCGCTCCGGCGAGCCCACCTGGTCCTCCGTAACCTCCTCGCCCAATCCCCCGCCATGGGCGCAAGCCGTCTCGTGGCAGAAGGGCGACATACTCAACCCCTCCTCATATACCTCCCACCTTGAAGGCGCCGATGCCGTAGTGCATTCCATGGGGATACTGCTAGAAGCCGATTACAAGGGCGTGCTGCAAGGGAGAGAGTCGATTGTGAGCGGACTACAACGCGCTTTCAGCAGCACAAAAGGCGGCAGCCAGAACCCGCTGGAGAGGAAAGAGGGAGAGCCGTTGAAGCCCCAGGAAAGGGATGGGCAATTGACGTATGAGCTGATGAATCGTGACTCGGGTATGAAGCCCACCCAACACGCCCCGATATTCTGAAGATGGCGGGAGGCTGATTGAAGTGATGACTAGCTATTGGCCTTGCCAAAGAAGCCTCAGCACACAAGGTCCCATCCTTTCTCTACATATCCGCTGCTGGCGGTGCTCCGATCCTCCCAGGCCGCTACATCGCCTCGAAACGCGAAGCCGAAGCTACCATCGCTGCCGCATTCCCCTCGATGCGAAGTATATTTATCCGTGCGCCGTTCTTGTACGACTCGTCCCGAGGTTTCACAGTACCGATGGCTGCCATAACGGGTATGGGTGCAATGGCAAACTCGCTGGTCGGGGGAAAACTGACATGGCTGATGGGTGCTGGTGGTGTCAAGCCTTTGAAGGCAGACACAGTGGGCGAAGCCTGTGTTGAAGCCCTGGGAGACAGCGCCATCAAAGGACCAGTGGAAGTGAAGGAGATTGAAGCTTTGGGGACGAAGGCGTGGAGAAAAGGTATGTTGTAAGACCAGGGCTCTCAGACTTTGTGTAGACGCTGTACTTCACTCCTGTATTATAGGTATATCTCCGCATGCATAGAACTGGGAGACTTCCATACCACTTAATCAGTATAGACCGGCCATCCTAAGCCCTCATCTCACGACTACTCCTCAACTCGACGAACTTAGTATATGGAAATGGAACGCCGTGTTTGGTCTGTATCGAAGGCGCACGTGAAGATTTTGTGATGGAAAAGTAGCTTGCGCGTGCAGAGACCACCGATTGGAATTATGGGGCAAAGTTTGTGAGTTTGTCCTCGGGAGTGCAATTGTAGGTAGAGTCTCTAAATTATGTCACATGTCACCGCGCTTCATTAAAAATCAGCACCATCTCGTCTGCAATCTGTGAAATTCACTATTCTCCTGTGGATAATACTGTGTACAGTTGTCGACCGCTGGCTGCATGAGGTCCCCCGGCCAGTTTTCCAATCTTCCAGAACTTCGCTTGTACATCTTCTTTCCCTCTTCAAAAGCGAGCGAAGGCACCACAAACTGGGCAGTGTCGCCGCATTCACCGCTGCCGTTCTGGCTTGGCACACGCATTCAACCTCAAGCTCGCGACATCTCTCACCCTCCATTCTTCTCACCACCACCATCCCACATCACCACACTCTCTCCTCTCACCAACAACTCCATCGCGATGGCCGATAACTTGCCACGCATTCCACCGCCTCCGACTGTGGAGAATGAGGATCCTCAGGCGCGTCAGGAAGACGACAACGAACCGCCACCGTTAGGCCCGCCACCGGGTCCACCGCCTGCTATCGCGGGACCTCTGCGAGAGATTGATGCCGAGGAGTTAGCCAATTGGCCACGAAGGGCACCGCTGGCCTTTCCCAACCACGCCATGGTTTGGCATGCTGATCGCAACGCATTCCTACCTGAGCGGGCACGACCAGAGCAACAGGACATTCTGGGCCAATTCGACCTGGGACCTGGTGACCCACCAAACATCGCCCATCAAGCTGCATTGGCCAGGATAATGGGTGCGCCCATTCGGATACCTCAAGTCGGCCTTGGGGCATTCCTAGTTGATCAAGCCGAGCCAGCGGCCAACGACCAAGACCCGAATCTACCTGATCGCGAAACATTCTTCCGCGACTACCTCTCAGTTGGCACGACACACTATCTCAACTTGGCGACTTATACATTAGGTGAAGCGCCCACAGACTGCTTTATCTGCAAGAACGTCTTCGGTGTCATCGAAAACGAAGGCGACACCCCCGAACTTGCCATTCTCCTCCCATGTGGTCATGCAGCCGGCCATATATGCCTTAAGCGATGGTTCTGCGACGTACCGGCCGGCGATGTGCGGCCCCGAAACTGCTGCCCCTATTGTTCGACGAAGTTTTTTAAGGACGGCCCTTACCAGGCCGCGATGATGAATCAAGACGGTTTCATGGGAGTGTGGGACCAAGGAATTCCCCCACCACCCCTCCCACCCGTTCCACCTTTCCGACTTCCACAGGACCCAGCCCTTCACGTAAACTGGCTACATAACGGCCCCCTGCCTCCTCCGCCACTCGCACTTGCTGCGGCGGCCCAGATTCCAGCGGGTGTCCGGCAGCTTTTGGATGGCTTGCTGGCTGGCCATCAGGCCTGGTTTGTTATAGACGATCTGCGGCAAGACATTCAG
The DNA here is from genome assembly GCF_010093595.1 of Mytilinidion resinicola. Lineage (NCBI taxonomy): Eukaryota > Fungi > Ascomycota > Dothideomycetes > Mytilinidiales > Mytilinidiaceae > Mytilinidion > Mytilinidion resinicola. Next base: position 727,024 of record NW_022985450.1, on the reverse strand, counting down.
TGGATGGAACAACAGCGAGCTGCATGGGTGCATCAGCTGAATATCGAGCAAGACGACGCTTTGAAAGACAATTGGCGGCAGCGGATTTTGAACCTAGAGGCCTCCATACAAGAACTCAGGCAGGAACTAAACGTAGCTGAACAAGCTAACCCGGCCCCGGGAGGCGCCCCAAACAACGCTCGACCTGCTATCATTCCACCCGCCGGCGGTGCCGATCTGCAGCCTCCAGCTCAAGCCGATGCTCCGCCTGCCCAGGCCGACCCAGCCGACGTCGAGCATCCTCCAGAACTCGCCGAAGACTTTCCGGACGACGATATGCCAGACTTAGGTCCTGTGCTGCCTGCTGAAGCTGATGCAGTGCCTCCTCCGGTGTTCCGCCAAGCTGCTTTCGTCCATGTAATACGACACGACGGCCGACTCCCAGCCTTCGATCAAGCTCTACAGCCCGCCGAGGAAGACCACGTTTTGATGGATGTGGTGGAAGACAATATTATGCACGGCATGGACCACGGCTTCCGGGGCCAAGATCTTCGTGATCGTGGTGCCGAGATTGTTCGTCAGCATTTCCAGACACTCGCCCCTGCGATACCTCCCCCAGATGCGCGAGAGATTGCGGAAGCTGTCGAAGCGGTCGCTAATCGTCTCGAAAACGAAGAGTGGCCGATCGCAGAGCCACCGATCGCAGAGCCACCACATCCAGAACCACTATTCGCCGCGCGCCGAGCTGGAGAACCTCCAAGGAACATTCCAGATATGGCCCGCTTCCGTAACGCTACTCTTGCCGCCGGCATCACAGCAAGAGACATAGCGCGGATGCCGCTACCAGCTTTCCTGAATCGGATCAACGAAGAACGCGCTGTAGTGGAGGCACTCCGCGACATGCTTAGCCTTGTCCTTGAGCGACAGCTTGCACTAGAGCCTGCACCAGATCCTGTGCCAGAGCTTGCGCCAGACCCTGCGCCAGAACCTGTGCGAGAGCCAGAGGATGTAGAATCGCGCGTGCAGCAAGACGCACCCGATACTGCGATGCCGCCGCCGGGATTTCTTGGGAGGGTTTTCGGAGGCTGGATGACTTAGAGGCTGGAGAGCATGCACGTCGTCGGCCTCCGGCTTTGGGGCCCTGTGAGAGCAAATTGGCGTGGTGAGTCTGCTGCTGGAGTTATCTCCAGCGCGCGAGGCGGCGCCGTCTGAGGGTGCTCAGCGGATTTTATGATAGCTCAAACCGATAAAATTCAATTGAGATTAGTTCTGAAAGTGTGTTGAGCACCCATGACAGCGATGAATGAATGAGTAGAACGACGTCCACCGCTATTTGCATTGCTATCTTTTTTTCTATCACATTGCCAATATAAGCGCGCACTTGAATGATACGGCTTGGAGTGCTTCAACTTGTTATCAGAAATATGGCTAAGATATAGAGTCACCCGGAGCGTGAATCTTGCGGTCGTCTAGTGTTGTTAATATTCTCATATGTATAGTATCAGTGCGTACTTTTGCTCGGTACTAGTTAAGGTGTTCCAGCATGGGATCAGAAATCTAGTCCAGACCTGAAGGCCTTAAAAGCGTGAAACCGGCAATCATCCAGTGCTCATTAATAAAATCATATCCGCGCTACCTACAAACCCCCTATATGAAATTACCAGATCCAACAATAAATTGTCCTGAAATCCCAACCTCAAGCGCCCTTCTCCGCCTGCTCAATCATCCCATCAATCAACCCCTGCCTCACCACCGCCCCCTCAAAATCCATCACCTCGCTCCCCCTCCCCTCCGCAATCGCCTTATACAACCTCCCCGTATTCGACTGATTCGACACCGCCCCCCCATACATCCCCTCCACATCATCCTCCCACTCCACCGGCACCTCCTCCACCTCTCCCCCGGTCTTCCGCATCTCGATCTTCACACTCCCATCCTGCATATAATTAATCGTCTCACTCTGCCTCACCTGCACAATCCCCCCCGTCCCCGTAATCGTCCACCTAAAGCTACTCCCATCCACCTCCCGCTCCCCCGTCCGAAAATGCAACCCTGCCACCGCGCCCCCCACCAGCGTCCCATGCAGCAAAATCTCATCCGGCGACGTCCGCGTCATGATCTCGTACGGCTTACTCTCCGGCTCCCGCGCCACCGCGCCCATCTCGCCCATCGCGATGTCGTACACCTTCACGCTCTTCCCATTCGTCTTCAACACACTATCATACGCCGCGAACTCGCCGAGCGTGTTGCAGAACGCGTCGACGAAGTGCGCGAAGCGGATCGCGAGCGGGTTGCCGCCGCTTTTGAGGTCGAGGTAGAAGTCGGCGCTCTTCATCCAGATGTCGATGGCGGGGCCGAAGGTCGCGGTGACATCCGTGGAGAGCACTTTCCCGATGGCGCCGGAAGCGAGCAGCTGGCGCAGCGCGGCGACGGGCGGCGAGAAGCGCGCCTGCGCGCCCACGTACGTCTTCACGCCCTTCTGCTTCGCGAGCGCCGCGAGCTGCGCGGCCTCGCCGGCGTTGACGCCGAGGGGCCATTCGCAGAGGACGGCCTTGCCGGCGTCGAGAGCCGGGGCCACGAGGGCGGCGTGCAGGCCGACTTTGACGCTGACGACGACGAGGTCGACGTTGGGGTCTTTGGATAACTCGGCCACGGAGTCGTAGGCGGCGGTGCTCTCCGGGAGGGCGTAGGCGGCGATGGCGGCGCGGGCGGAGGGGATGGTGGAGTTGCACAGGGCCGTGATGGTGTAGTGGGGCGAGTGGGTGAGGTAGGGGAGGTGGGCGGTGGAGGCGTAGGCGGAGATGGCGTTGGGGGAGAGGCCGACGAGGCCGATGCGAGTGGGGGCCATTGTGGGGTGGTTTCTTAGGGTGGATTTTAGGTGAGAGAGGGTTGCTGGATTTGATGAAGTATATCGAGTTGATATTTATATGTAGGAAAATGGGATGCCGCTTGGCTTTTATTTGGGAATCAGATCCCTGATGCGTTGATATTCGTCCGGTAGGATGCTTGATTTCTAATGCGAGTGCCCAGCGGGTAAAATCTGCGATTCAGATCCGAAGGCTTCTTCGCGGTGATGATAGAAGATGATGGAGTGGAGGTTCTCCGATCTATTAATAAACCAAGTCGTTGAGATCAAACTTTAAGATATGAGAACTAGCGCTGACGTAAAGGGGAAAATTTCGTGGGGAAATAGGAGCGTTTGCCCAAATGGGTATATACTGACCTCCCTTGATGTATAGAGGATACAAGGTAGTGATGGTGCGCGGACTTAAGATGTGCGGACTCCAAGGTTGCTTTGTAACGAGGTGTCGTTCTGGCGGAGATCGGAAAGACCGAGATCCAGGTCCGACTCAGGTCATTCCATAAGGTCGGAAATCAGTGCTAATTTCCAGAAGTCGTATAAATCTGTAAGCAACGATGGAAACAAACTATCGGCTTTGTTTTTAGTGCTGAAATATGGAGAGGAGCGGTGATAGCCAACCGCAGATCTCACACTCTGAGAGTCACGTGAAGTCACGAGACATCGGAAGGACTAACTTGTCCTCCGAGATTTCATCTGTGCTGATATAAAAGCTCAGCCTCCTCCTACCTAGGCTTTGGATTATTTCATAGGCAGGCTGGCCTAAGGTCATCAATATTACCACCACCACCACCACATGTGCGACTGTCGAAATCGAGAGGCCAGAACTCGTATGGAGGATTGCGCTTGGTACTGGAGGATTGAGTAAAACTGTTGAGGAAGAAGAGACCATGAACCAAGTGCGCAGGGCTCGTGATGTTTCCCACCAGCATGGAGTTATGATGATGTTCTCCTTTCAAAGATGGTCAATGTTCTTCGGAAGGAACGTGCAGCCACGTTGAGCAACACTGTCTGAGTGACTGAGGGCATCAAGACAAAGGCGTTCTCGCCATCAGCAAGACACTCTGGTGATCTTCTCTTTCGTTTTGGTTCCACACGGCCCCGTCTCCCACTACCAGACATTCAATTCGGGGATATGCTGGCCGCAAACCCCTCCGCTCTCCACTTCCATTGTGAACATCTTTGTGAAGTTTCGACCAAGGGTGAATCTCAAAGCCTTGGGAGCTTACATAGAGCACTGAAAGGAAGCAAGGAGAACTTATATTTTAGAGAAGTACGCGGCACGTGACTTTCACGTGCTCCGAGAAAAAGCCTATATGAGCCGTAAAGAGCAGTGAAAACACAGCCAATCGCAGGCCGAAAGATCCATCCGGTCTTCAAAGCCCGTGTCTTGGCGTCCCATTTGCGGGGATATCAACTCCATTGCCGTAAGGAAGACCAGAACCCACCTAGCCGGATAGCCTTTTCCGGAGGAGACCATTGATATAATAGACGACATCCTACAACAATCAATCTTCAACTTCCCCCCCCCCCCAAGCTTGCCCAACATCTTCCATACTTCGTCACTTCCCAGAATCTCGGACCAGACTATTTAGATCGGTGATCATGGCTTCTGAAAAGCTCATCCGCATCTCCTCCTTCATCCGCCGCAAACCCGGCGTCTCAAAAGAGGAATTCTACCAGTACTGGACCCAAGTCCACGGCCCGCTATGCACAGACTTCATGATGCGGCACGGCGTCGTTGAATACGTTCAAGTAGCACTTTCCTACCCATCCCCCACTCCCTTCCCCCATGATTTCTAACCCCACCCCCAGGCCCACACAACCGACGAAACCAAAGCCCTCGGCGCCGCCATGGCCAAAGCCGCCGGCCGCGACATGCAACCCTGGGACGGCTTCACCGACGCCTACGTGCGCGATTTCGCGACCTTCGAGGACGCGTTCAAGGATCCGGAGTACCTGGAAAAGATCCGTCCGGATGAGCTGGCGTTCATTGATGTTGAGACGCTGCAGATGACCATTGGGTATAATTACGAGGTCATTAAGAGCGGGGAGAAGGTGAAGGAGCACGCGAGGAGTTTTGAGAAGCCGGCGCGGGATTTGATGGCGGAGTCGAAGGAGAGTCAGGAGTTGTTGGAGAGTTTGAAGAAGTGAATGGGAGGGAGGAGTGCCTTTTTGAAGCTGGAGGGATGTGTTAGGGGACGTGTGGCACAGAGCAAAATGAGAATTGGATGTTACTCTTCATCTTAAAGGCGTTCAATCTTAGGTGTAGCGTCTTCCGGCTCTTTTCCAAAACGGCACATGGATTCGTGTCCTATCATCCAGTATGCTATGCACAATCACGATCTCATCTCCACAAGGCCATATTCGTTGATAGGCCCTCGGATAAATTTGGGAGGTCTCCTTTCAAAAGTCTTCCCAGGGTCCGAAATAGGCAAAGCTTTAACTTTAAAATTCTCCCGCGCTTTACTATTTTAGGCAATCTACTGCCTTATATTTGCACGTAAATACACATTATGTTTGCCTTGCTATATAGCTCATGGAGCTCCTGGAGCTCCGTAGAGATTTCTAGTGGACCGCGTGGATTTAAGGCCTCATCTAGTCCACTCTAATCCAATCCCATCGCTGGTTAGAATATCTTTCATAGCCGCGTGACCAGCGTGGGCAGTAATCCGGCCGCAGTTTGAGGCCTTTGGATTGATTGGATTGAGACGGTCAACTTTAGGATTGATTGGATAGATTAATAAGAATTAAATCAATCCTTTCAATCCACTGCCAAGACCACTCGAAGCAGTATAGTAAGTGGCAAGTGGGGTGAAAACTGGGGGGTTATTGGGGTGACACGGACCCAAAACAACGCGTAAAGACGCGTTTTCAATCCGGTAATCCGATTGAGGATTGAAAGACCTCTGGATTATTAGATTGGATTAAATAGGTGTGGATTAACCGGCCGGCCGATGGACGGATTGAGGATTGGACGGATTAATGCCCACGCTGCGGCAGGCGTGACAAGACTTCCCAATGCGATTTCAAATCCTGCAAACATTCCAAATCATCGATGTGCGAAGATTCTCCCATAAGCTCGGGCCGAAGTCCTCCTTCAAGCTCGCCGCGAGAGGGGTCTTGATACTTCTGCTTTATGATGAATGCGTCTCCTCTGTAAGGGAAAAAGGCGAAGTCTTCGTCCTCTATGGTTCTCCAGATCGAGAGCAGGCAAGGATTTGGTGCTAACGTATTCGCAGAGCGATAATAAAGTGTGTAAGTGTGCGCACGCGTCTTGAAGTTTGGAAATCGCACGGTGTCCCAAGAATGTCGTTTCCGAGCCTCTTTGAAGCCCAATAGCTTGTCGTAGTCATGAAGTGCGAGAAGCTGAAAGGCAAGTGAGATTACTTTGCCTTTCAGTATTGGATCGCTAATGAAAAGCCTTTCGTCGAAACTCGATTCATCCCTGTTATAACCCCATATTTTTACTCGGCGTACGTCTCCGGAAGAATCATGTGCGGGGAGATGGAGAGCGGGTACAACAATGATTGGCATTCTGGCTGAGTCTGGTCCTATGAGTGGGTTGCCTGAGAATAAGCCTGATTCAGCATCTATGCCGCTGGTGTCGCCGATCGAAGCGCGTCGGTGAGTCGGAGTAATTCGAGCCGAAGTCTGCGGATATGGTTCAAGGTCGCTGAGAGGGATTTGCTTGATTACCATGTCCTGGATGAGCGACAGCATTTCGTTATGTGCAGCCCGGAGTCCTTCCGCGACAGCGGACTGTGCTGTAGAGAAATCGAAAGGAAATGCCCATAGTGGAAAGAGCTTGCGATGAGTGTCTTTCATGCTACGCTGCTTGTTTTGCAGGATCATCTGCCAACAGAGCCAGCAAGACTTCTTGCTGCAGCCAAAGTAGTCCAGGCACTTCTCGACGCCTGGTTGCGAGAAATGCATCATAAGCAGCATTTCGCAATGTACGCGAGCCCTGTTCCCGCTCCTCTTAATAACATCGCCCATGACTGTCTCCACGCTGTCGCGGGCGATGACCGTTCTGCCGTTCACGAATTTGCGCGTATCCCGCTGCAAGTCCAGATTCCCGACCCATGAGCGAATCTTTTGCAGGTACGCGTCACCGCTCCATTTGTCTTCTTGTGAAGGAAGCAATTCATGCTTGAAGGTATATCCGCTCTGCTCCTCGTGTCTGCAGAACACAAGGAAGTTGACATACGCAGCCCAAAGTCGACCAAGGTAGTTGACCCACTTTACTGTCTGTGCAACGCCTCTCAGTTTCGTAGCCATATCCGAACCCAAAATCTCAATTTTATCCGCAAGCTCCTGAAAGTCGGGATTCTTACGAACTTGGCCAGCCAAAAGTGTATAAGTCCTTAAAAGGCAAGGCATCTGCTCGACAAAGTTCGTTAGGTTAGTTTTGGCTTCCTGATAACGACTGCATTCATCGATGAGAGGCTTGGTTGCATTCCAGCCGTCCGTGAACTTAGCTCCCACGTTGAGGAGTACTACAGGCTCCAGATCTTCGATATCGCACGCGCCTATCTTTTCGATATAATGCTCGAGACGGGACTGACTGAACATGCACATGGCCTCGAAGACATCCAAATACCGATCAGTAACATCATTGTCGGCTTCAGCAGTATCCTCGCTAGCCAACTCGCTGAACCATGTCATCAAAGTTCCCGCAAACTGTTCGTTCTCGTTGACAATTGCGCTTTGTTCTTCATGAGAAATTGAAGGTTTGCATTCCTTGTTGCTTTGATTTTTGGCGATATAGAGCGTAATCTCCTTTTGCTCATCATTTCTCACCATCGCAGTAGCAGAGACGTGGTCACGGGCATCTTGAAGCTTAGAACGGGCGAAACAATCCGCGAGGCGATCAAGGAAATCCCGTGTGGCCTGGGGAGTCTTTGGGGCGCGTGCCAATGGTTTTCCTTCGAGTTGCCCTTTGGATGCATGAAGATAAAGAGCAGCAGCGTAGAATGTGTCCTTATCGAGACCTGGAATATTCCAAATAGAGGAGCCGGGAGTTGCTTGGGCCGTAGAGTCGGTCATATTCGTCTGTGAACTCTGAGTATCTAGCTAAATAGCTGCTGGCATTAAAACTTCCGAGTCCCTGGTGCCCGAAAGTTAAGACTTGGGATGGGAAGATTTGCCTGTGGAAATTTTTGTTTGGTTTGTTTGGTGTTCGGGAACTTCGGTAACACCGACTTTCGAAATTGCTAGTAGTATAATGATGGAGTGAACCTTTGATCGCAATATAGTGTGAAATCAAGCTGTACGATGATAACTTGATCAAGTAGTGGAGTAAGCGCCGAGGGCGAGTTAGTTAAGGTTAGGCCTCAAATTTCGCGCTTTGCTCCCATCGGATGCCGTTTCTTCTCCCTTCAATCGTTGAATACGCGACGCATGCGGCCTGCATGCACTCAGCCGCCCTGATACCGCCTGCATGCACTCAGCCGCCCTGAGACTGCCTGCATGACCACGTACTGCTGCATACTTGAGACTGCCTGCATGCCCATGTACTGCTGCCTACCTGCTTGTTCCTATCGACAGCCTTACCACCTTATTTTAAATTATCTTTTATTACATCGCAGCACACTCAGCTAACTTCGAACAATCTTGTTAGACTGAGCCATGGGGGAACACATCGATTTAGAGAGCTACGACAGATTCTGGAACTTCGCGGATCAGACAGATCCTCGGTCTAGAGATACATGGCCGAAAACTTCCTCGCTGAAATCAGCCTGGCGTCCATGGGAGCGGGCCAGACCGAGGGTTGTGGCCTTTCATATCGACCCAGATGGTTCCTTTGGACCGGCAACAGAATATCAAGACTCGAAAACGCTACAAGCTTACTTTCATCAGCTTCCACACTCCAAGACTGTGCCACACCGATCAGTCTATGTCCTCGAGGCTCTCTCTCCTGAGTTCGCTGTGGTTCTTGGGTGTAACTTTCAACTACATCCTGCGATATTTAGCGATCATGAGAGGCTTGTACCATTCAATAACCGTACTACTGGGGAAGGCGGTGGCATTCCATTCTTGCCGTCCGCTATCTGTAGCAGGGACTACGTTTCGCTCAAGTACCATGAGCCTCTAGTGCTCTCCAAACCTCCCACCTCCTTCCGAAACCTGTGCGATGTGTCAGGACGGCATATTGCGGTCACCAGGATCAAGGGGAAGTTCTCCGAAGTTGGTATTGCAAGGCGCAAATGCACTTTTTGGTCTAAGAAAACGAAAGGCGGCGGATGGGATTGTGAGTGTAGCTTGATTATGACATATCAGCACAGTTCTGATAATCTCATAGGCCTCATTATATGTGACCCCCCAGTAAAACGTATACTTACAGACTATTGTGGTATAGCGGGTCATAACGTCACAATGTCGCCATATAACGCGGGCTACGTAGACTTTGTGCCGCACGAAGACCAAATCAGGAGCCAATCGGAACCACCAAGGTCGTCTTTCCTGGAAGATATTACCTTCTACCTAAGCAGTCATTCAAGCGTGCTTAATCTAGCCGACCCAATTTCGCTGAGATTCTTTGTTGAGAAGATTGTCGCTAGTCACTACCTGAAGCTAACGGAATTCCTCCAGTCAACTATCGACATAGTCCAATTCAACCTGTCTCGGCAACGAAACCTGACAAGCTTCGCTATTGCCGCGGTGGAGGAGCAGTGGAGCGACGTGCAAGCGCTAGAAAGACGCATCGGTGAATACAAGGACGACCTCGAGGCAATCATGCTGCAACTTCGGATATCACTGGAGAGCCCCAACATGAAACATGCGACGGACTGGAAAGATAGCACAGTAGACTACCAGTTTTTATGCTTGCGTCTCAAGGAGATTGGACAGCGTGCAAACAGTCTAAATGGCTCGACTGCGGCCCTGGCTGGGCTCACGAACAATCGTCAGGCGGTCATGGCACAGACACTTGCACTTCAGGCGACGGAGCGGTCGATTCGCGAGGCGAAGAGTGTGAAGGCGCTCACAATACTAGGTGTCGTGTTCGTTCCTCTTGCGTACGTCTCTTCCTTTTTAAGCATGCCTGATCCGTATAGACCTGGAGGGAAGCTATTCTGGGTGTATTTTGTCGTTGCCATACCTTTGATTGGGCTGATTACCTTGGGATATCACACTTTAGAGTTGGGATACACGGGTAGAGTGGTGAATCAAGACTGCTCCTACGATCTTCGAGAAGAAAGTCAAGTAGTAGGATAGCAAGGCTCCGCAGCCGCAATGCTAGGACGGTAACTCGTCACATTTCAGCGAAACGATGAGAGCATCTACTATTGATTGAGAGCAATCGTGGAGAGTCATCATATCACGGGCCTTTACACACCTTGACAGTCATATTTTTGGTCGATATATGATAAAAGCAAATACCTCGAGCCCAAGCCAATGGCGGTGCGGCCAATTCAAACTTCCCTCCGGCTGAAATGATTGAGATGATCAGCAACTGCTCCTTGAAGAACGGCTCGAAAATAGCACGAGTAACAGGTACATACTGCCCGAGCAGAGCCTCACGCTCTGAAAGACATTCCAGGGAAGATTGGCTTTAATAGAAATAAAGCGTGACCGGAAGTACGAGGCCGTGCTCAGCTCAGGGTCTTCGCCAGGCAGCATCACGATTCACGCCTCATCGCGCTAATCCCACCACCTTACCGCCTTTTTATCCTTCTGCAGTCGGCGAAAACTATCGCGCTCTCTGCTCTTTGCGACCGTGACCTTATCACAGCATTTTCCGTAAGCGTCCGCTCGTCTGGAGAGTATCGCAGGTCACAAGTTGGCTACTTGCTAAGTCCACGGCCTTGTACTCAATATCGACTTCGCAAACGTTTCATTGGCCAATATCAAAAGCCTTTCACCGTGCTTCAAGGGGGTTTCTGCTACCCAGAATACGATTAGGTATGTCTCACGAGAGTGCTAAAATTCATACCCGGACCGCGCTAGAACTCTGACATATAGCTTTTCCTTTGCTCCCAGCTAACAGCTATGTCGGCACTAGATTCAGCACACCGTACACGAGGAATCAGCTCGTCAACAGCAATACAGTAGTAGCTACAACATCCAGTTAGCGAAGCTTATGATGGCGTCGTATCCAACCGAACAGGTCTCGGACCATAGATCAAGCTTATGCCCTAGCTTACTGTCCACTTCTTCTAATCAGGAGAGTTGCGAAGATCTTCAACAACGAAAGTTGTGCTCCGAGGAAATTTCACATCTGCCAAGCTCACTCAATGCTGATGAAAAAGTGGTCGACTTAGATAGTGCCTGGATTGAGGAAGTCTTTCGAGACGAGCAATTGACGAATCTTTGCTCTCACTGTATGGACATAGATTTCTCAGCAATTCTGGATCACGCCGACTCTATCAGGAGAATCCCCGTTTTACGAAGTGACTCCATTTTAAGTTGTGATTTGTGTCAGTTTTTCGACACAGTCAAGTGGGGACCAGTTCGAGGTAGTGCTGCGTCTGTATTATCCTACGACGTCGTCATGGGACCTCCCCTATACGGCGCGTTGCATCAGCTAGCGATTTTACCTTCCCACTTTCCTTTACAGATATTGTCTTGCAAAACTTGAGAAGCAAAGTATGAGACGAAAAGACGCGTATTTTTTGTCTACCAAAATGGTAGACATGACTCTCGCATCCACGGCAAACCTATCAAATCTAAGAAATTGAGTACAAACGGGTTGGAAGGTGGCTGGAATTTTGCAATAGCCACCACACGAAACTATGCAAGCGGGGTTTATTAGTACCTATGAAGCTTATAGTCATCGACTGTAAGTCTCGTACACTGGTTGATATGGATAATTCCTTGCAACCTTACCTCTCGCTCAGTTATATATGGGGTCAATCATCCCTGCGTTCTGTTTCGAATACCGCAACCTTACCGGAACCTTGTGAGAAAACGATCGAAGACTCGATGGTAAATGTGATCGCACTTGGATTTCGATACATGTGGGTCGATCGTTATTGTATTCCTCAGGACAACATCAACGAAAAGCACTCACAGATCCAACGAATGGGAGATATCGTTTGCAAATTCAATATTAACCATCATTGCCGGTGCGGGCCATAGCCCGGAGATAGCTACCTCGTGTTCAACTAGGCCGAGCACAATTCATTGCATTACCACCCGCAATACAATGCGAAGTTGAGCAATCCGCGTGGAGCACGAGAAGTTGGACGTATTAAGAAGGGCTCCTGTGAAAGAGACTCCGGTCTTTACCGAATCCCAAACACATTTTCAGTGCTCGGCCATGCATTGTCAAGAAAGCCTATCGACGCCTTACAAGACTCTTCATATCAAGAGCTTTGAGAGATTTCGCCACAATTTTCTGGGTCTCTTTTCCCACAATGATGGGATTGGCAAGAGGAGCGAAGAAATTGTCGACCGAATTTCGGAATATGCGGCTCGCAAGCTCTCGTATCCTTCGGATGGCCTGAACGCTTTTCAAGGAATCCGAAAAGCATACCAGTCATTCAATCTGCCGATTATTCACGTTTGTGGGGTTCCAATATTTTCGCCAAAGACATTTCCGGTCAAAGACTTTTACACAAGTTTTCAGATGTTTGCTCTTGGCCTGTCTTGGGGTAGTTCAAGGCTCAAGTTCCATCGGCCCGAGTTCCCGAGCTTCGGAGGGTCCGAAAAAAGCATATCCTTGGACTAACCATATCTGCATTCGTGGCTGCGGCGTTAGACCATTCACATTTAAGCTGGATTCGGTAGGAAAAGGATTTGTGAATAGGAATCTTAGAAGCAGCCATGATTCCTCATTTCGAGGGAATTTTTTGTAGCACGCGAGATACCGTCTTGATTCCAAAGGTGTTAGCTCGAATGTACGGGCATTCAGATAAACAGGGATACTAAAAAATATGCTGCAGTCAGCCTATTCCGGCAATGCAAAAGACCGTTAGGCATTGTGTAGCTCTTCGCGAGGTATGGCCTGCAGGACCTCGTAAAAGTAAATACAGCCTTATCAGTGTTACAAATATAGGATTAAGTATCCTATTGCCATGCATGAATCCCACGTTGGCTGACAAGTTGGTTAATTAGGTTGTTTCACGCGCAAAGAACCCAATTCTACGGGTTGGTGGCCTTGATACAGACTGATGGTTGGTCCAATAGAAGATAAATTAGCGAAGCGGATTCGGTACACTGCAGAAAATCCCGCAGGCTCTTTGCAACAGATGTGTACGACAGTTGGCATCAGGCCAGAACGGGAGCGGGCCGGACTCCTAAAGGATTCGAGGGCGGTGACTATGTTTTGCGAAATAAGGCTGGGAGTATCTAGTTGCGATCATTCTAGCATATTAAATAATTAGCCGGGTGTCTGGTATTTCTGTTCCATAAACGGTAGTAATGGCTGTACAAAAGCACCTAAATCACACGATGCAGTTGTCGCTGATACTTGTGAAGAAAAAAAGCAAAGGAGGGGTTGATGCGTCTGCTGCGGCTGGATGAAGATACTTGAAAGACGCTGTCTTTCTGCCTGCACGATGGTCCAATCATAAACGGGCTCGGAAATTTCTGTCCTTTCTGGTGTTGGTGCAGTGGGAGGAGGGGAGGTTGAAAGAAAGATCCATTAGCGCTTAAATGCAGGGTCCTTAGCGTCGGGTTAGACAGCATGGGCAGTAATGCACAGTGATGGAACTGGACTGGGTTGGGTTGGGTTCGGGGTCAAATCCAACCCAGTCCAGATTTTCTTTAGGCTTAGCTTACTCCTATATAAGTTAGAAGCATCTTCATATAGTTAAAGGATTGCCTAATATAGTAAGGTGGACCCAACCCAGTCCACTCCAGTCCAAATTAACCCGGTCCAGTTCCTTCACTGGTAATCCGTCCACTCCTCAATCCGTCCGTCGGCCGGCCAGTTAATCCAAGGTTCTAATAATCCAATCAGTCAATCCGCTGGCTAATCAAACCTCAATCTGGCCCAATCCGCTTGGTAGATTGCTTAATTCATGGAGGCTTCAACAAATATAGAAAAACTTCCCCTTAAAAATAGCCATGACATGGTGATATTTAGAAAATCAAGGCACAGAAATGAGGTCTCCGTACAATACAACCACCCAGCTAAGGGCCCTGAGTAAGGAGAGCGTAGGCCGGTGGAGGTTGTGCCTGAAATCCCTGAGATCTCATGATATTGGCTGGTGTTGGTAATGAGGGGCGCGTTTTTGGAGCCAGACCGCAACGCCAAGTTCCAGGATGGGTAAACTTACCTATGCGAATCTATTGCCGACGTTAGATTGTGGCGATTGCAATGCGTTGTTGCGTAAGATGTAATCTAGCTCGTGGTGGCGACGTAGCTAAGGTGGCGGGGTAGCTGTTCGGTATTGCGGAGGCTAGTTACTATTGGCCTGGAGCAGCCGGCCTCCGGCCTCTTAGCGTAGTTCTCAGCCGCCTCCCCAACAAATTTGCCTTGTGCATCTAATTGGTTGAGCTGGTCGCTTAAGACGTCGATCTTCCTGTTGTAGTTTAGCGCGGTAAAATTCACCAAATCTCCAATCTGGATTGATCCGGTTTGGACCATCACCATTCAATCCGTCTAATCATTCTCAAAGATAAAAGCCTCAATCCAATCAATATAGTTCTCTCGTGATCATCTAAGCAAGGCTCTTAACAAAAACTATTTAGATCGTGGTAAACCACACACTTTGCTCCGTTTCACGCTCCCATGTTCTCTCTTTTGAACCCACCTTTTTTTCTTTCCAAGTGTTAGATCATACTTCTCAATATGTCTGCTAGACCCCCTTTGATAAGGAGAAGGTCTCTCATACCAGAGGCAGTGTGGTCCTTGAAGCAGCACACAGATAAACTTGCCTGGTTCGCCGTCGGCCTCTTTGCGCAGGCTATCATACAACTCCTCAGATCCCATGACAGTTTGAGCGGCGTTGGCCCAATACTACTCAGCACGACCACGTTTGACACCTTTCGTTCATCGAATGTGTCAAGCAGTCTTCCAAAATATGCTGGTCGATCTGTGGATCGAGCATCGACGCTTTTCAAATATCTAAAGGGGATACTGCTATGCAAGCGTTGACAAAACTCGGATCCACCTCTCCACTCTGCTACACATGCAAACCTTCCAGAGTTCAAAACATGTACCACAATTTATTGTGCAGCAATATCGGTTTCTGTCCTCGCAATCGCCATGGACCCTCGCTTCATCAGCCCTCGCAGCATACCTCCATACCTCTTCCTCCAACCGATCGACTACATCCGAGCGCTTCGCTGGGAAGAAGGGTGACATGATTAAGTGGCCGAATCTCCAAACGTAACAAACTCTAATGTTAGGACATGAGGGGATAACTGATAGCACTAAGGGTCTTCACCCTAGTCATCCTCCCCATAACCCAAATCCGCCAAATCATTAAAATCATCCTCCAGGTCCTCCACCTGATAATGCTTCCATTGACTTCCCCACTGCTCACTAGCCAACTTATCCGTCCGATCTTCATCCTCCCCGACTTCATCCTCCTCGGGATCCCCGGGCCTCCTCACCCCCTGAATCCACCTGAAAAACCCATCCGGATCCCACATCTGCTTCACCCTTCTCAACTCGTCCTTATTCCCCCCGAAATACGCCCTCTCATGGAATTTTGTCGGAAAATCCCTGTCGGGGAAATTCACGAATGACGCTTCCCCGTTCAGCGACAGCGGGCGGAGCTTCTTTTTGACACTTGCCAAGAAGCGGCGCATGTCCCGCTCCATCCACTTGTCGGCCCATTCCACGGTCACATAGGTATGGAAGACGGCCTCGCGCCAGAAGAAGGCCGTGTCGGTGGGCTGGCGTTCCGAGGCTTTTCCGCCGGAGTGGATCCACGTGACGAGGAAGTTGACTTGTTCGCCCTTGAAGTCGTCGCGGAAGGTTTTCATGAGCTCGCGGATGGCGGTGGTGATGGTTGCGAGGGCAGCAGGGGAGGAGTTGGTGAAGATGAAGGAGCTGTAGAGCTCGTAGGTTTTGTTGGAGGGGTACGCGCGCTCGGCCTCTTCAAGCCACTGCGCGACGAGGGTTTCGTAGAGAAAACGGGTGGATTTCTCCGGGAGGACGCGGCGTTTGAGCTGGGTCTGGAGCTCGGGATGGGTGATGTGTTTGGTGATCAGCCGGTCGTACTCGCCCTTGCTGCCGTCGAAGGAGACGTTGAAGCGCACGCCGCCCTCGTTGGAGGCCTGGCGCAGGTCGCAGATCCAGGTGGTGTCGATGGTGAGCTTGTCGGGCCAGGGGGTGGCGTAGAAGGCGTTCATAGTGGCCATGACAGCGTCGGTAAAGCCGGACTTGGGGAACCACTGGTACCGTCCGGCGACCACCATGCCGTGGCGGTTGCTGAGTTTCTGGACGTGGAGCTTCATCTGAACGACGACACCAAAGTTGCCGCCACCGGCGCCGCGGAGGGCCCAGAAGAGACGGCCCTTGTCCGAGGTGGGCGGGTCGGACTCGGTGACGGTGATGAGGGAGCCGTTGGCGGTGACCAGAGTCGCTTCGGCGAGCGTGTCGGCGCCCATGCCGAAGCTGCGCGTGAAGGGGCCGAGGCCGGCGCCGAGGATGAAGCCGCTGACACCGACCGTGGGACAGCGGCCGCCGTTGATGATGAAGCCGTCGTGGTTGCCGATGATTAGTTTCTCGTAGACGTCGCCCCACTGGCAGCCGGCGTCCATGGTGACCGTCATGGCCTTCATGTCGAGCTCGGCCTTCTTCATGCCGCGCAGGTCGAGCGAGATGCCGCTGAAGGCGGTCGAGTGGCCGGCGTAGGAGTGGCCATTGCACTTGATGGTAACCTTGATCGACCCAGCCTTTGCCTCTCTGATGATGGTCTGGACTTGGGCGGCGTTTTTGGGCTGGACGACACAGTCGGGGCGGGAGAAGCGGAAGAGGAGGTTGGAGGTTGCGATGGCCTGTCTGTACTCGGCCTGGCCGGGCTCCAGGACGGGAATTTGCTGCAACCTGAAGAACTGGATGGCCTGCTCCATTCTCCCGTTCTGATTTGGTGAATACTGTGTTATCGGAGGTACGGCAGTGTATGATGCTGTAGAATCAGGAAGGCCCGAGTGGGTGTCTCATCCTTCCGCGGACACTGAAGACAGGCGTTCTGTGAAAACATGTATGAGAAGTACTTTCTGGGATGCACTTCGTACATCAAATCCGCTTGCTCACCATACCCACAGCCTTTCCACCCCGGAATGTGCGTTTCTACCCCACCGACACCCCCGAAAATCCAGGGAGGTGGTTGGTTGTGGAAAAATGCTTGCTCATGCAGCTTCGGCATGTCTATCCAATCTCAAAGGAGTGTCCTGAAGTCTCTTTCTACCAGGCCAATAGCGGGCTCTCCCACCTTTTCTATTCAAGCTTGTCAGCGCAGCGGCTGCTTGCAAATATGTGACCGGCAAGGCAGGCGAGGCGAGGCGAGGCGATCGGGGAAGCCCAGCGGCGACTGGCGGCGTGTGGGCTTAGGTGGGGCGAAGATGCAAAAAGCGTGCCTGGAGGCGTAGAGACGAGCAGCTCGTGCCACTGCAGAAGAGATTTGTCCTTTTCTCTTTCTGCTGTATCAAAAATGGGAAGGGTGGACTTGTGTGAGAGGAAGATCAAAGAGAAAGAAAAAGGGAGCAGGGAAAGTCACGGGGAGGGAGGGGTAGCTTGTAAGCAACGGAAGGACCCGCTAGTGGATCTTGCCGCCGATGCCGTGTGGAGCACTTTCTGCTCGATCAGGTAGGGAATATCTCTGATGCAAGAAGTATCTTTTCTACTACTACTACGAGGAAAAGATACTTCGTGCTTGCGCGCACTGATTAGGAAAATTCAACATCCATGACTTTGATGTACATTCAATGTACCCAAACCTGACCATTTTCTCCTGCATAGCCCAAAGGACTCCAGTGGGCTCATACCCCGGGTGTGCGTCCTGTTGCCTGCGGCCAGTGTCTAACTAGCGGCATTGCTGCCCAACGCCCGTGGAAGCCTCCACTCACAACACACATTCAGCCAATCATCAAACCTCGACCACTCATCCTCACTCGTTCGTCTGATTTTCCTATCCCTCTTACTCTGGTATTCGCTCAGCATCCTCGCAAACTCTTCTCCATAGGCTGTGACCCGACCGTATCCAAGTCAGACCCCATCCCTCTCCCACGTGGCGCCTGTGCAACTGTGACCACTGTCAGTCTTTAGAGGAAACACGCGAACATTGACAGAATCTACCCATTTAATGCCCACTTGTCAGGTTCTACCCCCAAAAGCAGTCCCCCGAAATCCCCTCGAGCATCCCCCGCTTGCGAGATATTGCCTCCAAAACCTCCCCCACCTTTCCCCTTTTTTGTCGGTACTTAACACCCGTCTTTTCGACACCCTTTACACCTACCGTTCTGAAAGCACTTACATGCACAACTTCCGACACCTCACACCAAGCATCATCATAGACACAAACCCCACCATGGAAGCAAACCCCACCACAGACGCAAAGCCAACTCCCGGCAAGTCCATCCCATTCGACCTCGACACGACCGCCATCACCAACCTGGCAACCGAATTCTTCAAGCCAGAAAAGCTCACCCCCCTTCTACAAAAGTACACGACCGCCACCACCGACCTGGCAACCAAATACCTCAAGCCAGAAAAGCTCACCCCTCTTGTACAAGAGCACAAGAGTCCGTCACTACCCAACATCTCACCCTCCCACACCGCACTGACAAACCTAATAACCACCCACAGGCGGAATCATCGTCGCCGCCCTCTGGCTAACCCGCTCCTTGCTATCCGTCCTCCCCCTCCCCATTCCCTCACTTAGCACCCTCCCGCTCGTCCTCCTCGCCCTGGCATCCCTCTCCCTAACCACACCGCCCCGCACCCCCGCGGGCCTCGCCTACCATGCCTACACTGAGGTATCCTCTTCCATCACCTCCCTGACCAAAAAGACCCTCCCTGCCTGGCTGCCCCGCGCCATCCCCATCGTTTTACTTTTCCCTGTTGCCCGCGCAGCAACGCTTCTTTTCGTGTTCGCGGCGTGGCAAATCGTGAGCAAGTACCGCGACGGTGTTGCTGGCGTTAGCGAGGAGGCGGACCAGGCTATCCGCCGCGCGGTATCGGCTGCTGAGAGCGCGCGTGAGCACGTCCGCGAAGCAAAAGGGCTGGAGATGCAAGCCATGCAGCTAGCTGCCGCGTTAGTGGACGATGATGAGACGTGGAAAGCAACTGTCGCTGCGGCGAGGGAGGTGAAAACCGAAGTGGAAGGGATGGTGAGGCAGGTGGGGCTGTTGGGGGTGAAGGTGGATAAGGTGAGGAAGCTGGCGGAGAAAGCGAAGGTGGTGGCAGAGGAGGGGGATTTAGAATTAGCGAGGGAGGTGGTGGTGAATGTGGGGAAGTTGGAGAAGATAGTGGTGCAGGTGGGGGAAAAGGTTAGGGAAAGAGTGGAGAAGGTGGAGGGGTTGAGGGGGAGGCTTTGGGAGTTGAGTTTGGGCGATGGTTCTGGCTAGGTGGAGTTGCTCAGGCGTGTATGTAGAGAGGTTGGTGGGCACTGTGGTAGAGGTGGCTAGAATTGGATGGGAAGTTGTAGTTTGAAATGATGGATGATGTATGCAATTTCTCAAAATCTCAGACTCTAGACTTGGTGTCGAGATTCGAGTGACAACTTGGAAGACAGGCTTTCCGCCCTAGGAATTACACCGTCAAGCCGAAGACGAAACCCAAGAGTGTGGCTATCCCTCCTTCTTCTTAGCCTCAGCAGCCGCCAAGGGCTTGAACAGCGTCTCAACCAGCTGGAAGAAAGTCAGTAACCCACAAACTCCCATGAAACCAACCGCCAACAGCAAACGAATACTCACCCAT
This sequence comes from Mytilinidion resinicola, assembly GCF_010093595.1. Taxonomy (NCBI): domain Eukaryota; kingdom Fungi; phylum Ascomycota; class Dothideomycetes; order Mytilinidiales; family Mytilinidiaceae; genus Mytilinidion; species Mytilinidion resinicola. The sequence goes on along the minus strand of NW_022985450.1, from coordinate 707,363 downwards.
CGGTCTAAACTCCGCTCATCACGAAACGACTTGAACTTGTCATCCATCCTGCCTGTCTGATTGTAAGTACTGCTGGTTCCTGACATTCAACCCAAAATTGCACATACCCGCAAAGATATGCGATACGCTGGCAATGGCCGGGTTGTCCCTGAGCGTGTCCAGAAATTCGACTGCTTCTTTCGACGACCCGACCTGGCCGATCAAGAACTTCACGCCTGCAAACCATACTTAGCAAACCGAACACAAATAACACCGTATAAACCCAAGGGGAATGAAAACGCACAGTCCCTCGGATACCCCTTCCTCTCCAAGTCATTCCCACACTCGACAATCACACTCGCCAGCGTGCCCGGGGCCTCGGGCGTCGGGCCCCCATCGGTAAGAACGGATACAAGCAGCGGCCTCTTCAGCTTGCCCACCGCGAGCGGGTTGAACACCAGCGGCTTGAGGATACGCTCTCGCAGCGTCGTGCCGATGGGCGTGTTGCCCTTCGGATCGGCCAAGTCGAGGGCCCGCCCGATGCCCTCGAGGTCCAGGGAGGGGGACTCGTTGGTTGTCTGGTTAATGAAGCGGAGGGCGACGCCCTCGCGGTCGGGGAGGATGCGGGTCATGGTCCGCGCAATGCGCAGGGCGAGGCTCTTTTGGTTTTCCCATCGTTTTTCAGCCGTGCCTTTTGCGTTGACCATGGAGCTGCTGTCGTCTGTTGCGTTGTTAGTGACACGACACACATGAAGGTGTAATGAAATGGAAAGCTAGGCTTGGTTACCGCAGTAGATGACCTGCTGATGCATGGTCACTTTGATGGTCTTGGGGAGGACTTCTGGGCTGCCCAAGTCTGTGGTGGGGTCGTTGGCAAGGTCCACTGCCTTTTTCGCTATGTCCTGCATGAACTCCTTGTTGTCCTTGAAGAAGGCCTCCAGCGCAGGCGTGTCTTTGACGTAGGTGTCGACGTGTTTGATGAATTCCTGGGGAGTGGGCTCCTCCGGGGCAGGCTTCATTGCCTTCAATGTCTGAGATAAAGTTCCTTGTCAGCAGGATGTCGGATTTGATGTTGTGCTTATATTGGATGTCCGTAGGTAATTAGGTACCTTTTCGGCGCTCTTGTGGTGCTCCCCCTTGAACCCAAACACCTTGCCCATGAAGCCATTAAACTTGTTGTCGACCCACGAGACAACATGACGCCCAAATGTTATGACATTAGACGCAAGGCGTGCAAGGTACGACTGCTCCTTCTCCGGGTACAGTGCGTTACGCACGGAGTGCTTCCCGGTATTTTTCGCAACCTCAACCGCATCGAAGCCGTCATCATTCTTAATATGCAACCTCGCGCCAGCCTTCGCCAGCAGCCGCACAGAATCCACATCCAGCCTCTCAATCGCCCACATCAGTGGCGTGTTGTTCTCCGCAAGGTCGCACGTATGGTCGATGGATTTCTTGGGAACGTAAGAAAGAAGCATCTGCACGATCAGCGGACGCTCCATCAACGTCTTCCAAGCCGCGAGAAGGAGCGGCGTCTCGCCATTCCTGCAGCGGAGGTTTGCCTTTGCGCCTCGCTTGAGGAGCTGTTCGACTTGGTTCGGGATTCCAGACACCACGGCGGTTGCAAGCAGTGTCCAGCCGGTGCTGGGGTCCTGGGAGTTGAGGGCGCTGTAGTCAGGGCGAAGCCAGTTGTCCAGCCTGGCGCCAATGAGGGCGCCTCTGCGGGCGTCGTCGAAAATCGACATCTTCACAGTTGCTAGTTACCACACTAAGGTCAGATTGCAGAGCAGAGATAAATACCAAGCAGCAATTCCCTTCAATCTCCCCCTCCTGCCCATCAGAGTACCCTCTTAGATGCCGGGCAATTGCACTTTCGCTGACACATCCATCACCTCAGCACGCTTTTGCAGGAGTGGGGGGATATCGGGCAGCATTGCAGCAATGCTGTGAATGCGATGAAACGGCATGCAGCCTCTAATAGGCAGGGCCTGGTCGGCATTTTCAACATTGGAAGCGTGATGCAGAGGCGGAGGATTATTGGATGTAAACCCGGAGCCTCGCCGAAGCATACAATCATCGGTGACTGTGTATTTTGCGTTGTGACTATAATGCTAAAAGCTGTTTGGACTCCGTCGTCGCATCCCGTATTGCTGTCACTCATGGTCTTGAGTCGGCTTGATTTCGATTTTGTGTGGAGTTGGGCTTACATCTATGCATTAGTTCGACAATATAGGGTTTGTCTTTTCAAAAGCCGTTTTCCAGTGTTCAGCTGGAACGAGCGGATGAGAGTGTCACGTGTTATGCAAGACAGACCCACGATATGCCCAGGTACCACCTGCCTTCATATGACCAACATGGTCGACATAAGGTTTCTTGCCTCTATTGCTCACTTTTGAGACACGACGTTCGAGTGTGGGTATAATTGAGCCATGATTCAAGACGGCTATCAAACTTCCACTCGCCGTGCGCTGAAGCTGACAGCCTGCTGCAGTGAAAAAAGAATAAAGGGAAGTGCGGAGCTTCTTCCATAGCTCCAGCTAACCCATGGTGGCCTGGTCCATGCAAGGCTCCTTGAAAAGGTCTCAGCCTGGTCGAATGAGATCTCAGCTTGACCAAAAAGATCTCAGCCCTGCTGCTTTGCAAAGGCCAGACCGTCCCTATACATCCAATAAGATCCAAACACGTACATTCGCACCGTGATTTCAGTTGAGCGGGAGCCGGAGTTTGCAGCACCTTGCATATTTCCGGTCAAGAGGACTTCAGCCTCGTGAATGTGGACGCAGCCTCGTGAATGTGGACGCCTCCTCGTCCCTACCTGGCTAGATCGTTCGCTCATAGCCAATCAAGTTAGGAGAAACTTGCCTGCACTCAACCTAGTTCTCTCTTACCTGCATGTCGCTTCTGCATATCTGGGGGCAGTGCAAGAGCCTTGCGTGTGCTCAGCTAATGATGATACGAGATGCAGACCTCATTCATGCCCCAGGTGACAGCTTGGGGGCTGAAGACTTGAAATCCCGTCTTGCATCCAATCAGGCCATGAGAGCATCTCTTGTAGCCTAGTTCAAGTTTCCAGACTGTCCTCTTCGGCTGGACATCTAATAATGCTGAGCCGTGATTTTCTGGGTGGCTGAAGGCTTGAAACGCCCTGCTTGCTATCACGGGGCTATGATAGCATCGCTCCTACCCAAGTTTCAAATTTCCCGTTGGGGAAGTACGGAGGTCTTACGCGAGATTTGTGAACCTGGGCGTGATACTGAGAATGATGTTGTTTTTTCCTTTATCAAGATCCTTTGGCAGTATTCAGTCCAACACCGTCTAGGGTGGCCCGAGAACTGATAGACCGGGAAGAAAACCTGTAAAGCGTCAGTAAGATTAGATCTCTCTTACATTCATGCACAGTCGAACCCACCAGTGTTGGCTAAAGCTTCTCAGATTCGATATATTTTTATTTGTCGCAAGTAATGACAGAAAAGGAGCGTTGTCTGTGCCCAGGGTTTAGTTCTCACGTTCTAGTTAACAGGATAAGTATGAGCCGTGACTTGGATGAAAAGAGCAATGGGCCCTTCTTAGCCTTCCGCCTCTGTCGACCGTGAGGCTCTGTCAAATGCTCTGTGAAAGATCCTCTACCTTCATTCCGCGCTCTAACTTTCTAGGTCTATCCTATTGTAGTTCTAGGTAGTGATAGAATATCTCGAACGCCCGGCAGCATCATCGTCGCCAGCGTCCTGCAGCTGATGCGGCTGCACAGTCCTCCTGCGGGTGTCGCTAGGTGCATGAAGAGAGGGCTTCCAGAAGAGCCCAAGGCTTGGGCCCGGCCAATGATACCACAAGAAGGTTGCTCGCTCCCGCCTTTTAGGTCTCGCCGAGGTTTGCCTTACAGGAATTTTTTATGAGATTGAGCCGTAATAAAGCTCTTAGCGGACGACGGTGCCCGTGCCTGCTCCGTGGCGGTTCCAGTGCGGCCATCAGGCGTAGCGGGCAGGCAGGACGACACGCTATCGTGACTGCTGATGGCTAGAGCATGGCGGCCGTATTAGACCAATAGGACCGAAAGAAGTTTCCCCTCCCCCAATTTCAGTTTTCAATTCGTGTGATGGCCGAGCCTTAGGCGGCTCATTGGGCCGTTCAGGATGAGTCGTAATGGATGCAAGTGAAATGTAGTCCACAGTTGACGAACCCACAGTCCTGATCTCGAATCGGCTTGATTTCGGCTTCGTGTGAAGTCTGCCTCACATCCATGCATCCATTCGACGATATGAGTTTGTCTTGTCAATAGCTACTTCCCAGCGTTCAGCTAGAACGAAGTCTAGTTAGCTAAAGAGAATGTCACGTGTCAAGCAAGGCAGACCCACAATATGCGCTAATAACACCTGCTTTCGTGTGACCAAGTTGGTCAACATGACGTTCCTTGCCTCTAGTATTCACTTTAAGACACGGCTATCGAGTATGGGAATAGTTGAACCGTGATCGGGCGTAATCTTCCCTGCTAGGCATGCGCTGAAGCAAACAGCCTGCTGGATTGAAAGAGAATGAAGGAAAATGCGGGGGCTTCTTGCATTTCTCTCGCCTACCGATGGTCCAATGAGGCTAAATTGATGCAAAGCTGACTGAACCAGGCTTCAGCCTGACCGAAAAGTCCTCGGCCTCAGCCTCGCTGTTCTGAAAAGGCTAGATCGTCCGGGATACATCCAATGAGATCAAAACGCGTTCGTCCGCACCGTGATTTCAGTTTCCGTCTTCGTTGACCTCATATCACTCCGCACTAGAAGACTACGGCTTAGCAAAGGACCTCGAAGCCTTCATCTGGCATCATGATTGGTTAAAGACATGCAAGGCTCTTGCACCCCCCCCCAAAACGCAGCAGCAATATGCAGGTGAAGGAAAGCAAGGTCGGGTGGGGGCAACCATCTTCTGATCTTATTGGTGGTACAATCTCGGTCTAACCAAGTGCAGTCAAGATTGCGTCCAAATCCACAAAGCTGAGGTCGTCTTGCTCGTATCTGACCGGAAATATGCAAGGTGCTCTGGTTATGGTAGTCAAGCCCCACTGATGATGTGGGGGCTGAAGGCTTCAGACGCCCTGTGTGCTTGCTTGCAACCAATGAGGCATTGAGAGCATTGCCGGTGGCTAGTTTCAAGTTTTCGTAAGTTGCCCCAAACGAGAATGTAAAAGGGCGCGGTAAAACGGGGCGTGGAAGTGTTGAGCCGTAATTCTCCAGGTCATCAAGCCCCATGTCCCAATTCCGGCTTCGGCCCCCAAACCACCAGCAAGGCTGAACACGCCGCTTGCAACCAATCGAGGCATGAGAGCATCGCCTGTCGCGCAGTCTCAATCTTCATTGCCATCCAGTATAGGATATAGAAGTAATAATAGAGCCGTAATGCGGCCCACAGTATATTCCATGTTACCACCAATCGAACAGACACATCGGAATCTACCCACCACCTCAGATCAAGCATCCAACGACTTCGGGGCCAAATCAACATCAAAAACATCCTTCAAGGAGTTAGTACAGACACAACTCTCCTAAAATCATCGACCAAACTTACCAGTAGCGCGTGAAGTTTGTCGGGCTGCACGGTCTTTCCATTGCGGAATCCTCCTCCCGCCAATTGGCGTTTTCGCTCCTGTTTTGAGAGAATATTGCTCTAGAGATGGGCTTAGTACAAGTGCAACAACGTAGCGTGGAATTTTCACACCTCTTCGATGGTATTCGCCATGATGTATCGAATAATCACGACCTGGGCGGTTTGCCCAAGGCGAAGGACTCGACCGATTGCCTGAGATTCAATATGCGGGTTCCATTGCGGTTCTAAGAGATAGACACGTGATGCTATCGCTAGGTTGAGTCTGTAAATCAATGTTAATTTGCAAGAAACTGTAGACGGCGCCTCGACAGGAATTTGTGTACATCCTTCACTGCTGCTTGTGGTGCTTTCAGGTCTTCTGAACCCTCTGTGAAAAAGGTGGAGGCCAATCAGTGTGGATAATCGCTAACCCGTTAGGCCACCACGGGCGCCGGCCGGAAGGCATACACAGATCTACGATGAAAGACTGTACGAAAGAACTACTCACCCTACTGCACCAGTCCCAAGCGTCATCAACAAGATGTTCGCTCCATCAGAGGACCGGAAATCTTTTAACACTTTGATGCGCTTACGTAGCGAAAGCGTGCCATCGATCATATCGTAACGTATTCCGTGCATGTCCAGAAGTTTGCCAACGACACCGAGTGTCTTTTTCCAAGAAGAAAATACGATGCTAAGGTTTCAAAGGTCAGCCAGCGTAATTTGATACAGCAGCAGGAGCGGTTACCTCTTGTGCGTAGGATCCTGACGAAGGTCGGACAAAAGCCTAAACAGCTTGGAGGGATAATGCTCGGTCCAGCGAGGCTCACCTGGCCCCTCCGCCTGGACTTCACCAATTGATAACACTTCGGCGCGCATCGGCACGCTTCCTTCTGCTGCACAGCTTGGGCAGCCGTCCTTTTGCGCTCGATGATGAGGTATACAGTTTCGACAGACCAGATGACAACAAGACGATAAAAACACCCCCCCGTCGGTCTCGGACGAGTCGTTGATGGAATAAATTACCCCGGAACAATACATGCAGATGTTCCGGTCATGCTGTTGGAGATAAGTCAATAGTTCATCTGGATCCGCCGGAACTCCCTTCATGTCCTTTTGCAGTACAGCCTCTGAGTTGCCGTTGTTGCAAAACAAGCGTAGGCGGAGGAGATATTCGAGCATTGTAGAGTTTATGTTGCCCTTCTTGCCACTGCGTCCACTTATTACTCTGTCAATCGCTTCTCTACCTTGTTGGAACAAAGCGTCGTACTGCGCCTGTTCTGACGGCGTGAAGCTTATTCTCCTCTTTTGTTCAATAGGCTCCCCTAATTCTAGGAGATCTCTGGTTCTTCGAAGACAGACTGTTTGAAGCAGCGTTCGAAGATTCTGAAAGCGAGCCTTTAAAGTGGACGCTGAATTGATCGGATTCATGATGAATTTGCGGAATGTTGGTGCTTGTTCCATGATTGGTACCTTCAGGAACGAGACTAGCGCTCCGAGGTCTTCGAGGGTGTTCTGAATTGGTGTGCCGGTCAGGCACCAGCGGTGTTGTGCCGAGAGACTAGTAACAGCTTGGAACTGTTTTGTGAGCCGATTTCGGATATCATGAGCTAAGAAGGGCGTCAGACGATGAGTTCAAGTAGTTGATTTCATCTGAAAGCTCAAACCTTCGTCCAGTACGATTCTGAACCAGTCAATTTTAGCTAATGGACTGTCACCGCGGCAATGTTCTGCGGCAACGGTCGCGTAAGTGGTAAAAACTATCATTCGCTCACGAAGCAGAGCCGTCTCCGCGTGCCTCGATGGACCAAGGTGCTTGTGAAATGACAGGCCTCCGGGATAAGCGTGTCTACTCGTGCCGTAAGCTTGAATCTTCGCGAGGCTCAGTTAGGCCTTAGAAAAAACCTACTTGCGAATTTCTTCGACCCAACTGTCGATTAAGACTAGAGCCTAGTTAATGCACTCCACGTCCAGCAAACCTGGATTGCACTTTGTCATTACTTACGTGAAGAGGGTGCAAGGATGAGTGTTGCTTTTGATGGAACTTTTCTCGCGGCTTGGTGTCGCAAGACCTGCTTTTCTTGGGCTGCAAAGCCTGCTGAACGGTCAAGAGTGCCAGCAATGGTGGATAATATGACCAATGACTTTCCCAGCCCCATTTCGTCCGCAATAATACCACCCTTGGCCTCATCTTGCTTTGGACATTTTGCCCCACTGAAGACGTGTTGATAACTGGATTAGACTCGTTATTTAGATCCTCATCTTGGGATATCTAGCATGTAGTGATAAAACATGAGTCTGTGCACACTCATTTTGCCGCTGCTTGGGAGATTCCCGTAGAGTTCCAAGAAACTAGGTGCTATGTAAAACTTTGCATAGCAAAATCCAAGCTACCTCTTGACCGACCGGCTTGCTGACAACGGGGTATCTCCTGGCAGTGGTGCCGCTTCAAGCAGATCCAAATGGACGTGCACAGGCATTCGGAAAGAAAGGGTACTTACAAAGGCTCATCCGCGTCGACATCGTTGTATCGCCAGAGGCTCAATTCGGATGGTACCTTTCCAATCTCTCGTTGGAAAATGAAGTCTATTGCTTCCTTTTGGTGGCTGTATCATGCAGAAGCGTGTTAGAAGTGTATCGTAACCCCCGATTGAACAACACTTACGGTAAAAGTACACTCTTTATGCGCCGATCGACCGGTATTTCTCGCAGCGTGACGTTGTGTGATAACGAATCAAGAATCGAGTCAAGCTCCGCCGAATCCAAGTCTTTTGGCCCATTTTGCACTCCCGAGCTCGGGACCTCCACAAAGTCTTCCATTGGCAAGTCAAATGATTCGTTCGCAATTTGTTCCAAATGTCCGTCTAGTGGAAGTAAATGCGGGTTGTAGTATTCAATGCCTTCCGTTCCGTACCGCGGCTTTTGCAGAAAATGGCCATGTTTGGACAAGATCTTGCCCACTTCGTCAGCACCTTTTCTAGGGCCGTATACGTTGAGCTCCATGGCAAAGTTCGTAGAATTTCTCTCTGCTATTCTGCAGTCCTTTTCTAGCACAAATGCTCGAAAGTGGACCTGTTGCGTAGTAGAGATCGCGCGAAGGGTGCTGCACAACCCCTTGCTTAAACGAGCAACATGGTGTCCTCCATACTCCAAGGTGTAGTAATCGCCCTCTTGGCCCAAAGAGAAGGCTTTTACTGAGCCCTTAGGGACGTGTTGTGAGAAACTCCGCATTTGCGCTTTTGCGTCAACAATCTGGAGAAGGTTAGCTTGAAGGAGCGCTCGTACAAACGCAGTCTCATTTACACTTCCAAAGCATATCCGTCTTGTTCCTACAGATTCTACTGCCTCGCTTAGCTGTTGAGGACCTGGCGGCGTGGATGTGGCCGAAGTGGTAGTGCTTTCTTCGTCTCCGAATGGCCATAGCCGTTTCAACGAATATTCCACTGAACCCATTACGACCGCTCTAGCATGAATATTTCTGATGAAATGAGAATTGCTCTCATTACTTCGATTTGACGACGCTGATACCGTAAAACGGCTCTCCTGAACAAAGGTAAATTGAAGGTAAATAAAGTCAAAATCCGCACGCGCGGAACCGAGAACAAGTATTCTGGAAAGTCAATGAATATGAGCTACCGCTAGAGTAACGACGTATTCGTTAAAAAGGTGTCTAGGTGGTGGTGAGTGATGATGGGTTAGAAAATGAAGCTACTTACTAAGCACAGCTAGTTCTAACTAATTAACGCGAAAGATGACTAGCAAGAATATTCGAGATTGCGGCCAGGACTCCACCTGCACTTCCTTATGTGACGGCAAGCTAGACAATTTACTCCCTCAACATTGCCAACGAGGCATACTCAGAGATGTAACCAGGAGAGGAGGACTTGCTGAGGTCCGTTCGCTATCAGCCTCACCGGTCTAGGCTGTGCCACCTGCACGCTGTAGAAATTGGGTGGGGGCTGAGCGATGACCAGGCTGAAAGTCCTCGGTTCTGCCTGGATGCAGCCTTACCTTCTAATCCTGCAAGTATGCCGCGGCCACATTACACGAAGCTGTCAGCGGGAAATCATTAAGGACCGAGACATGATTTTCGTTGACTTTGAATTCTGACTGTGGGACGAAGGTATGTATGCTAATTCCACGTAAGAGTGTTAGGTGAGAGCCTCAAAGATGGGTTGGGAAGTCTACCCATCGTTCAAACTGATGAGCTTACATCTTGCTCAGTTCGTCGCAAGCATATTGGAGAGCCTCTGACGCCGACAAGCAGGTGTACTTGATGCGCGATGGCTACCAGTCAAGGATCAGCCTTTGATCGAACCTTAGAAGACTTCAAGAAAAATCTCAAGAAGAAAGACCAGAACAACTTCAAAATGACGACTTTTAGTGACCTGAAACAGAGTATCGCAGAGTTACAAGCTAAACAACACTCGCAACGCCGGCTGCAGAACTTGAACCGGTTGAAGCCGTTCCTGGAGGCGATTGAGCAATACGGAAAGGTTGTCGAGGTGTTCTGCAATAGCAGTGAATTTGTGGCATTTGTTTGGGTAATTTATACGCGTTTCCTTGCAAACTTGGATTACGTGTCAATGAACCTGTATTCTCACTGCATGACTTCAAAGCTGATGTGTGGATAGGGCCCTATCAAACTTTTATTACAGGTATGATCTTTCACGTGCAATTGATGGATAAAGATTTACTTCCTACAAATAGGTGGCGAGCGCCTACGCCGAAGCCTTCACAGAATTGCTTGATACATATGAGAATATCGGAGAAAGCCTGCCTCTGCTTTTGCAGTACCAAGATCTCTTCCATAGCAAACCACATATGGTCCAAGTCCTTTCTCTGATGTATGAAGACATACTCAAGTTTCATCGGATAGCATTGGCATATTTCCAACAGCCGCGTGAGTACAGTTGCTCCTGATCATTCATAGTCTGCTAAATCGTCTTGTATAGTATGGAAGCAGATGTTCGATGCAACTTGGAAGACCTACAAGTCTCGTTTCTCCGGCATTATTTCCAATATGTCCCGGCATCGGAGTTTGATCGAAAATCAAGCGACTCTCTCCCAGATCGAAGATTTTAGGGAGTCGAGGCTTATAGAAAACGACCGCTTTGAGGCCGAGATCAAGAACGAGGAATTACGCCGATCACATTCCGTGTACAATTGGCTTAGAGCCACCTCTATCGACACCGATCAATACCATCTTTCCAAAATAAGGGCAGACTACCCTGGCACCGGAAGGTGGCTCTTAGTCAATCCTACCTTCAAAAAGTGGTTTGATCCTCAGTACGCAACGATACCCCCGCTTCTGTGGCTCAACGGTATTCCCGGAGCAGGTGAGCCTCTAACTGCTAGGAATGCTGTTGGAACGGGACTCTAACATAGGATAGGAAAAAGCGTACTCGCTTCCCTCGTTGTAGAGGAAACGCAAAAGCTCGCGTCTAAGCCAGTAACTCTGTTCTTCTATTGCAAGCACAACAAACCCAGCCAAGACAATTTCATCGCGCTTGCTCGTACTTTGCTAGCACAACTCCTTCAGCAAGACAAAGGCTTACTGCTCTACCTTTATCAAAAATGCTGCGACAGCGTTGAGCCAGTCCTAACCTCACCAAGCCTTGTCGAAGAGCTTTTAGTCCATGCCTTCGCAAACTGCAAGGCTGCCTATATCATCGTCGACGGCTTGGACGAATGCTCTAGAGCGGAGCGAAAGATTATCGCCCAATGGTTCAGAAAGCTGGTTGAAGATCTTCCATCCAGTGAGCCCGATAGGTTGCGTTGTCTTTTCGTCAGCCAAGATGATAGCGCTGCCCGAAAAGACTTCTCGGGCCTTGCCTCTATCAAAATTACAACCGACGACAACAAGGGCGACATTGAAGAATACTGCCGAGTAGAGGCTAATAATCTCAAAGACCTGTTCAAGCTTTCAGACGAAAGGGAAAGGACTATAGCTAGTAATGTGGCTAGCTCCGTCAAAGGTCCATTTTGATCAATTTCTTCGTTTGATCTATGCTGATTGCTAACCTGCAACAAGGCATGTTCTTGCTCGCAAAGTTGATATGGATCAACTTGTCAGGCCAAACCTCGATGGTCGGTTTGGACCAAGAACTTGAACCAAACGTTTTTCCAAAGGAGATCAATGCCGCGTAAGTCCACATAGATCTAGCTTGGCCTTTTGGCTGATTAGACCGAAGTTACCGCCGAATTATGGTCAGAATAAACCAACAAGCTTCTCGTTCGCGGATGGAGGATGCGTTAATGCTGTTTGGATTGCTGGTATGCGCAAAGAGACCACTCAAATGGCACGAAATACAAGGTGTAAAATCGATCAATCTGGACGACCAGTCAGTTGAGCTCGAACGTCGCAAGTTCGTGGTTGCCCCAAAAGACCTTTGTGAGTCTTTGGTGGAGCTACGATCAGATGGCACCCTGGAGCTGGTTCATTTGACCGCAAAATTGTAAGTCTAGAGATCTCTCGCGTTGGTCTGGCGACGTATTCGCTAATCCAATCGAACAGCTTCCTAGTTGACGAAGGCCATGTCGATCTAGTAGCTGAAGATATGAAGTTGGCGACCCTGTGTATTGACTACTTGAACTTCCCTGCGTTTTTGGACCCGCCCTCCGAAACTCGTGTTCTGGACGGAGATTACGTCTTCATGGACTACGCTGTGCTTTACTGGATTCGGCATCTTGAGGCTGGTATTTCGAATGAAGCTAGTTACGAACGCCAAATGAAACAGCTCATGGAATCTTTAGAGGCTTTTATCGACCAGCATTGGACTTCCCCAAGCACCAACTTTGCAATATCAAAACGAACGAGCGAGAAACTCCAGGCCTTCAAATCATTGCCTTTTTACGACGAACTTGAGAGAGCAGTAGTCTCATCAAGGAAACAGCTAAGATTCTTCGGAAACATGAAAAAGGAAGAAATTGCTCTGGATTTGGTTGACACCGTCGGCACAGTTCGCAAAGTACTAGAAGCAACATTGGCGTCTCCGATCGAGCCTTCCATCCGGCAAAGAGTTGAGGAAAAGTACGGCGATTTTCTCTTCAAATGCCCGCGATTTAGCTGTGTGTTCTTCACAACTGGTTTCCAGTCCACCGAAGAACGAGACAGACACGTCACACAACATGAGCGACCTTTCCGGTGTATGGATGAATCCTGCACAGGTTTCGTTTTTGGATTCTTATCGGCGGGAGAACGAGATCGTCACGTGAAGGAGACCCATCCAGTCCCAGATGCTCAAGATCAGGAGTTTCCCACAGATCAAGATGTTCAACAGAGCATGGCAAACAAAACTTCCGAAGAGGAAGCCGTGGCGGCACCGGTTGAGGCCTCTGAGTCGGAGCCAGAGGCGGAACCGCGACGACCGCCTAAGACGAAAAGAGTCCGACAAACGGAATTCAAATGCCACCATTGTTCCAAAATCTACTCGAAAAGTAACAACCTGGCGTCGCACCTCCGGACCCATGCAACTGAGCGGCCTTATAGATGTCGTGAGTGTGGGAAAAGCTTCGTTCGGGACAGCGATCGCATCCGTCACGAGAAAGGGCACATGAAGAATTACTTTTGCAGTGGGCCTTTGAAAAATGGAGACCGTTGGGGTTGTGGCAAGGCCTTTTCCCGCTCGGACATCTTGGACAATCACCACAAATCCAAGATGGGGCAGACTTGCCTTCATCCTTTGCGCCAACAAGAAGAACAAGAGCAACAAGCCGCGCAATCAGCACTCGCGACTAAGATTCCGAACATCCTCAACTAATTCAACTGAATCTAAGCCTTATTAACGTGATGTGATAGTTTTATATTATCTCTGATTCTCTATTGATTTGAAGCAATAAAGTACCATCGTGCATACCAGCATCCGATCATCGAGATATTTATCGCTAATCTCATTCAGCCAGAAGCTCACGTGTGCGCTATAGGAGTACAAGTCTATGAGTCATCGTTTTGATACTCTCCTAACATATATTTCGGGTGAAGATTGCGGCCACGACATTCTAAGGTATGTGACTTCAGAAATCTTTCCGGTCACGTGCAGGACCATTTCTAGAGTATGTATATACAGGCGCTGCTTCTCAAGTCGAATGCAATTAAGGATCCAATGATAACGCAAGGCCCCATGATTAGGTAAATCGCGGCTCAACTAACTAGGGAGGAAAGTGTTGAGGCTCTTCAGCCTTCGAACCTGAAATTTAGGTGCCGGCGACCCTCTTGTGGTATTATTGGTTGCAAGTAGACCCTACCGCAGCGCTGCCTGGCGTGTCTTCGTTCCAACTCAGCCTCGCCCACGATATGCAAGAAGTGTGCACTGCCCCAAATTACGGCTCACACTATGCATGATGCTTTCCACCCTGAGAACTGAAATGAGGGCGCGCGCAACCTGTTTTCGATCTCACTGATCCCAAGCAGTCAGTCGGGAGCGCTTCTGACCCTCATACACTAGGGTACATTCCATCTCATTCATGGTTGGCTGAACTTATGCAAGGCGTTTTGCACTGCCCCAAATTGCGCCTCCGTGTGCTATGAATCAATGACTTGGGGCGTTCACTGAGAACTGCAATATGGCCTCGAGTGACTTACTTTGGATTTCATTGGTCTCTATCATTCCTCATTTGATCTCGTTGGTCGTAAACACATTCTAACCAAGAACGACTTAACCAGTGAGTCTGCATCCCAACCCACTGAGCTAACTTTCTCATGCTCGCATAAGTAGCTGAACACGTCCAAGAAGATCATGCACAGCCTCAAATGAAGGCTCATCAGTGCTGCTTCCACGTCAGTTATAACCAGCCCGCCCGCTAGCTCGTGGAAAGTGAAAGTTGCGTGCAGTCAAATTCCTTGCGAGCTTATGGGTCCTACCGTCCTATGTACACCATGGAACTAGCACCAGTCAAGCTCAGCTTCAAGCCTACCAAGGGAAGCTGCTTCATCTTACCCTTTTATCGCGGTCATCCGTACACTCTGAGGCTCACTCGTTGTGCTGGTATTGTTGACATCGAATCGGTTATCGTTCCCAAACCTCAATCGCAAGGAAAATCAAGTGACAGCATAGTGCTTTGGTTTGGCTGGCCACTTCAGAATCATCCGCTCAACTTCTCCGTCTTCATCTCCAGTCAACGCGCATACAGCCGGCTAAACTGAAATGGCTTTTGCGGTTAGATTTCTATACCCATCTATGATCTAACCGCGTTCGCCTTGATGCCTCGTCTAGAACTTTTGCTCGCGAAAAAATATGTAAAACCAAAGCATGACGAGTGTGCTCCATAGTCAGTCAACAGCCTTAATATTCCACCTTTGAGTTACGACAGTTTGAACACTTCCTTAGAAGATGACAAAGACCTAAAATTTAGAGCGAACGACGATCTCATAGCTTTATGAGTGGTAAAAAAAAAAGTACACTCCTACATCATCCATCGCTTCAGACTTTTTCAGTCTGTTCGATCCCAAAAGTGACGAGAGCAAGGCCAAGCACCAGCATCGCGTCTTTGACGATAGAGTAATGTCTTTCCCTGGTTTGTAGATTGGGAGTCGAAGTTCGGAAGTAGATAATGGCCATGTCGTCCGCTCGAGTCTTCTAGTGATCATGACGAAGAGCAGTAACAAGCTTACCTCACAAAGTACCGTGCCAGCCATCAGCCCAAACGTGGCATATTTAGGTCCCTCTGATTACGAGTGCCGTTCATGTAGCGCTGGGAATGACAGGGTAAAGCAGACGTTGATTGCTGAGGACCGAGTGCAGATAGGCTTATTCCGATCTTACGAGTCCTAGTCAGGCGTTTCAACTACTATTGGAAGAGCAATGGATCTGTAGTCTGTTTCCACCCGTCCACTCAACGGCGTAGCTAAATCGCGGCTCATTCTTTCAGATTTGGCCGAAAATCGGAAGCATGTCCGAACCATTGGCTGCGAGCAAGTTTCGTAGAGCCTGCCACGTGTCATCGCTTCGACACTACTCCACCCGTTTCCAGGAGCTGACCTGGGGTATGCTTGGCACCCGCATAAAGGCCTCAGGCTCCTTCTCTGAGCGCCAGATTCTGTGATTGGTCGAGTTATATGCAAGTCATCCACATTACGGCTCATCATGTAATCCGGGACATAGCGGTCGCCATCAAAAGAACTGAATTCTGGGAGTGGGCTGCAGTCTTACTGTCTCATTGGTTGCACGCAGATTTGCTCCTCCGGTCAAACTCTAGGATTGCGATTTCCGGTGAAGAGCAGAATTGATCCGGAGGTCACCCACCCGGACTCGTAATTGAACGAGGGATATGCAAGTCGCCCACCTAGGCACAGTACGGCTCGCCATCGACACCCAGGCGTATTCGACTTCGAAGTGAAGATCGGGTGCTAATACCCTTCTTTAGCCTGGTTGGCCATGAGCAACCGTTAAATCAAACTTCGGAGTCTGCCCAGTGAAGTAGCTAGCGCTGGGAAGCTGCCGCTTCCGCCTTCCTGATAGTCTTGTATTACAGCTTATCCCCGTCACCACTTTCCTTCATTCTGAAAGTCGAAATTTGGGTGTGAGTAGTCTTGTGTCGACGTGATTGGCTGTAGGTAGTCAAATAGGATGCAACTGTGAAGACTCTTACGGAAACTCACAATACTGCGATGAAGAGAGAGGGCTAATTTTCTCCTTTTGCCAATCAGAGGTTTTAGAAAACACCTTTTCAGAGCGAATTTGTCCCGGCGATGTGTTGAGAGCTTTCAGGTGGGTCAGAATCTGGGTCGGAAAAGTGATAATGCGTTGAATGTTCATGGAACTGACGAGCACTTTTGCAGGCACCCGCAAAGCGGCGCAAGCCACACCTTCACCGGAAACAGGATCGAGACTAGAATCGAGCACAGCCCTAATCTAATGACCTTCATTGGCTACGACGTAGATTTCACGGCTCATTCCGGGTCTCCGCGAACGCGGGCGTGCAAAGAAAGGATATCTAAAATCAGGCACCGACAACCTTCTTGTAGTTTCATTGGTAGCGAGCGAGACTTCTCCACAGTATCGAGTCAGCCGCGCATGTGCCCACCGCCATCGCTTTGATCTATTCGCCGAACCACTGAAATTACGGCTCAAACACTTAAAAGATGTCGACAATTGAAAACTAGATATTGGGGGCGATTAGCCATCTTTCGATGTCATTGGTCGCGAGCACCCAAGTATCGAGGCCTGTGCGGAGGTTCAAGTAGTCTCCGAAAACGTAATATCTTGACTTGGAAAGAGAAAAACGGGTTCTTGAAGTCTCGTGTGGGGAAAGAAATGAGCTCGATTTTGGTAGTATATCATCAATTCGATTGCTGTTCAAAGTAATATTGAAGAGATCATGGATACGTCCAGGCATTAGCGGCGAGGCTGAAGTACCATCGCCTGGCCCAGATACACAGAGCACGTGCCCACGCCGAGAAGGGTGAAGGTCTAGACATCGGCGAGCGATGTTGAGTATTAATACCTAATTACTCACAAATGAGCGAATCAAGCCGGAAGGCTTTTTGTCATTGGTAGACACCTCGCCGAATCTGCCTAGCAGCAGCTCGTTATGTTCATGGTCAGATGACGAGCACGCAAGTTATCATCTCACGATCTTATTGGTTGACATTTGACGGGGTGTGATGCAAGATACTTGGATTACGGCTCAGCTGAACCAGGATACCGCTCACCGCTACTTACTATGGGATAATTCTGCACCGGCAACCTTGGAAGATTGAAAACTGGGCGTGGGCAGCCATCTTCCAAGTTCATTGGTTAGAACCCCTCACTCACCGCCGTTTGGAGGGGTATTGTAAGCTCTCTCCAAAAGCGCAAGACGTTAAATTGGAAAGAGATGGATGATATTCTCAAAGCTCGCGTTGTACTATACAATGAATTGATTGAGACTGACCTGGTCTTAACCCACTACTCTAAGGGATTCTCAGGGTGTTCTTGAAGAGATGAGCTCAAAGTGTTCTTGAAGGAATGATGACCGAGTCCAGGCACTAGGGACAGGGCTGAAGTCCGCGCTCTCGCTAGAGATCCTAGTCACGTGATCTCCTCTGTAGGCAAAATTCAAGATGTCGGAGAACGATATAAGGAAATGTATGGTATTAAAACTTCATTACTCACGAGAGACCTGATCAAGCATAAAGACTCGCTGTCATTGATATGCTATCTTAGGCACTTCTGGCTTTGCGTGCATGTGATCATTGGTATGTGACACCGGATGACCGGTGGTAGTGGTAGGGGCTTTGATACGACTATCCCCGACAAAGTAGATCCAGGCAGCCTCAATCGTTTGTATGTAAAGTCGTCATCTCCTCCGGGGCGTTAGTTGTGCTGCGATGTCTTCGCATACCGCGGAAAGTAAAGAACGCGTCCCTATTGGCCCCAAGTCCAGAACCCATGCTCTTAATCCCACGTGAATCTATGCTCTTGATTTTGCTTAGCTCGTTCGTTGACATTGGAAAAATCACTCGATGCCATGCTGGTGGTATGAGACGAGGGACAAGCAACGTGGGCCGAGGACTCTACATTAGCTCATCGCGAGTGATTCAAAGGGAACTTCCTCCCGTGCCATCGAAGTCTTCGTTACGGTGCTTTCAACTATTCTGATCATCCCTACTAGACTTACTCTTAGCCCGCGTGGTGAGCTTGACCCATCTCGCCTTTTCTGTAAAGCTCTCCCAATCCGAATCGACCTCCTCTAAACCTGAGGCCGGCTTAGTGTCCTTCGGGTCGGCGTCTTTCGGTTCGACAGTCCCCCAATCAATGGCTATCTGTTTAGCATTCTCCCAGTTGGCCTTCTCCCAACAGGCCCTCTCCGCCTTGGCTTTGGGTTCCTCCACCTTGGCTTTGGGTTCCTCCGCCTTGGCTTTGGGTTTCTTAGTCTTGGCTTTCGATGGCTTGACTTTTCCTGACTTGACTGTTTCCGTCCTGGCTTTCTCTCCTTTAGATTTCTCACGCTTGGCCTTCTTCCAGTTCAGTCGATCCAGATTAGCAGCTGCCCGCTTAACCTCGCGAGTGTTATCGACATTCCAGTACCAGCGATTTAAATAGCGGGCGAGCCCCCGGTGGTAGATGTGGGTCCCGTATCCATCCCGCCCCAGTCTAAGCCACAGCTCGTCTGCAAAAACGACATTCGCTCGTGATCCGCTGGTTCCTTGAAATGCAACTAACACGGCTCTTCCTTTTCCCTCATTGCTTGACTCGGCGAGTGCACCCTTGACGGTTCGATATATCTTTTCGAAGTGCTTTGCAACACCCTTGACCCCGAAAATCGTTTTCCGGAGATCATAAAACACGTTTGCAGCCGTAGCCTCCAGGGCCTTGCTGTTGGTCTCAAGCGATGGCAGCTCGTCTTCGCAGTCTATCTCGAACTAGAAGACGTCGAAGATGAGGGTCTGACGGCCATTCGAAGGGCCACCCTGGATTTCGTAGGAGGTGATGATGACTTGAAGGGGCTAGCAAAAGCTACTTCTCTTATTTCCAGGCGCTCTACTTTCAATCTCGCACGCTCCACGGTCTCCAAGTGGTAGGTAAAGGTTTCCGCTCTGATCTTTGCGTGTTCGGCTCTGTGCTTGTAGATAACACCCTTGCTTTTGTTTATCTTGAGTAAGCTCTCAAAGGTCGTTGCAAGATGCGGAATTTTGTACCAGCAGCTGTCTTCATCGTGGCCTTGGCGTTGGCAAGGTTTGTAGGTGCATTTCAGCCGGCTGAGATGAGGATACTTAGACCAACATTGGCTTTCATCGTGGCCGTAGCGTTGGCATGGTCCATAGGTACACTTCATCTTGCGCTTTGGATTTGAGCTCGACTTCATCTCCGCGGGCTGCAGCAGTGAACGCGCATCTGCAGAGGTTGGGTCAGCAGTGGGCGGATTATCAACTCGAGCAGCATACGTGCGAGTATGAGATTGTGAAAAATTCGTGCTCATACCTGAGCTTTGTCCAGAGCCGTTTTGATCATAGAAATTGGATGTACTCCAGATGCTGTCTTTCAAGCCCAATGCCGTATCAGCATCGATGAAATCATCTTCGCTCTGCAATTTCAGCAGCGGATGAGCATCTACACGATGAGGTCAGAACCGGCATGATGTATGCGGTAGCTGTGCTAGTCTGAAGCTGTAGGTTCATTTGCTGTTCCTAAATGTTGTTCGTGGCCACTGCCATCCGAGAAAATGACTGAATCGCAGGGGTTGCTAGTGACTTTCTCATCCTCGCTGCGTTTGCACTCACCCATAATCAATCTTTAGCTTGAAATGTCGTGAAATGATTGGGGCTGATGATACTTGGGATGTTGTTGTTGATTGATGAGTGGGAAGAGCGATGTTTCGAAAGGTGAGTTACTATATTGCCCACACTTATTATGTCTCCGCTAGCCGTATGTGGAGAAGACATTGACTACAATGTCTATGGGGCTCCAACGTACTAATAGAAACGGATACACTTCCAACCTGCGTATACCCTATTGACGCTGTCCGGGGTAGCCTCGCAAGTTTACTGGCCGTCTAAAATGCCGAATTTCTCTCTTATTCGGAATGCTGAAAATACTATGAAGCTCATGCAGCGGTAAACGAGTGTACGGATTCCTATGACGAGGCATTGTACGTTCATCAAGACGACGATGGACTTATCTTAAGTGATCTGGAAGCCTCTGAGACCCTTCTCGAACTGCATGAGCTCCCGTCAGGGTCTTATCTTAGCAATTCTCTATCCGACATCGGAAATTCACATCAAATTTGCTCTGCTCCGCGCCACCTCTATGCGCGCTATTTGCACAGCGTCAAAAATGGATACCAAGCGAAAGAAGGCGCAAGCGTTCTTTTGGTATATTCCAAAATCTTCTCGTCGTCTCAGACGTTCTTCAGTCGCTTCAACCCCGAAATTGATTTCAATCACTTCGCCAATCATCGTAACCGAAGCCTTCATCTCAGTAGTCTTTAGGTCGTCAAGGCGCGATTACACTCCGCTACGATATCCGGATACAGAAGAGCCTCAACCCCTCTCTTAAGCCCTCGTACCCGATGCTTCGTCGTGATTTCCGAAAACCAAAATGCAGAACTCAACCTCGTGATCTCATATTCTTCACAAAAGTGACGGACTACGCAAGAAAACCTCCTCACGTCCCCACTTTAGGTCGAAAGGTATCATTCATCGCACACCCCCTTGCCTCAGTCGAACAATCGAACATGAAGACTCACGCGCGGACCAGGAGAAGAAAACCGTAGGGTCCGCGTTCTCAACTCCAACTTCCCGCTGTCAAGTCACCTCCATCACCAAAAACCGCAACCTCGACGTGCCACACCTTCTCTTAAGCCCTACGCCCTACCTCGGAGCTCTCTATTGCCCTCTCGCACTCCCTTCTTCCATCCACCCCTCCCATACGCAGCACCCTTTTGATCCCAGTTTCATCCAAAGTCACGTGACACCCACCTTCCACGCTTTTCCCCTCTCACCCACCCCCTCCTGGCCCCTCTATTTGCTCCAAAGCCATCTCAGCCATTCTTCTGCCGCTCTGCTGGACGAAGCAAGTCAATCCCTCGCCCCAGTTGAAATCACGGCTACTCCCCCCTGAGCCACGGTTCAAAGTGGGGCATTACGCAACTCGAACTACCGGAACCAGCCGTTGAGCCACGGTCCGGACCGCGTGGTCTAGAGGCTTAGCTCCTTTCGAGTGGAGGGAAGGGGGCCGGGCCGGGGGCTTGAGGCATGACGCTGTAACATACAGAGGAAAAATGGAGGTGCATCGAGGGGGAGAGGCGGGGATGAGATGGATGGGGAAGAGATGGACGGATGGAAAGGTGGAGCCCTCAGGCTATTGAGCGGATATGAGAACGTTTTCAGCGATCTTGCTGTCGGTGTGATGAAGTCCGGGATGGAACTTAGTCTAGGGTTAGGAAGGTGGGGAAGGTGGGTCGTCGTGCTTAGGACTTCTCGATTTGCCTAGATAGGACGAGTTGTTGTTTGGAAGAGTGGTAGAGACTAGGTCCAAGTGATAAATGGATGTTTCAACGATGCAGTAGTGCATATAATTCCCACTCGCGTTCTCCGTCTCCAAATCTCGATCAAAGTCAGACCTGATCTCGATATCGGTGTACGACGTCGTACGAAAGGTGATCGCTAGGTCTCAGAGATACAACAGTAGCCTGGTATGGGCGAGAAGAAACATTTAGCGCCCAAGGTTTCAATGACTCTGGGCCAGCTCTCGAGCTAGTCAGCGTGTCGATGAGTTCGATGCGGGAAAACTCCCTCAACAAAACGTGAAACAGCCTAGAGCCCTCCGGGAACATATCGGCCATGGTACCTCTCGTTCAACCTTCCTGTTGATTTGACAGAGGACGCATGTTCCGGGTTGCAACATTGAGGATCATACAGTTCGTGAAGTCGGAGGACGCAGAATCGGGAAACTTATCTCGATGAAGGACCTGCGGGTTTGGTTGGGCGAAATAGTCTCATGAGGCAGAGATAATCTGCTCGTGGTCGGAAGCATTGGTGGAGTCAGAGTGGGAGTGGCCACGCGAGGGTTGCAGTCATATGGAGGGGTTACCTCATACAGGACCCCCTAGCCACACAATCCCTCTGCCCTGTAGTGTGGATAAAACCCAATCGCGCAAGTATTTCGGCCCTGCATGTTTGCGCAGAGTGGTGAAGCCGGATTCCAGCGTTGCCCATTGCTGCGTTTTCAAGAGGTTGGAAAGCCGTATACCATAGCATGGTGAGCCCACCTCGATAGCCTTGACACGTCCTTCGCGGAGAGCGATGGTCGAGCCGTAGAATCAGCAGAGAGCCAGAACATGGGAATAGTGGAACACTTACATCACAGCCAAGTTCGACTATGATATAAGCGACTCGGAGTATCCTCCGCTACGAACTTTGGACCTCGCACATCCTTTTCCCCTTCCAATTTTCCGAGTCTCACTCCAGACCACAATTACGTTCACACCTCGAGGGTAAGGGAATAGGGGGATAACCATACACATAATTCTACTAACTCTACTCTCCGATTGGATGTGTGACATGTGTCGTGAAGTTTGACCAGTTGGGGTATATACAAGACCCTCCCGTCTAGTCGAATCCAGCTCCGAAAGCTAAGACTCGAACTCCCGAGTTCAAACGCCGTATGTAATGTAAACTCAAAATAATCTGTGAACGCCAATTTCCATGCAAGCGAGTGTCTTAACTTTTAGTGGGCCGAGAAGAGGAGGTGGGGGAATTGGCCAGAACAGATCCTAAACTGGCATCGGCAAGCCGAAGCGACAGCAGAGGTGGAAACGAAAGACGAAGATCAGACGGCTGAATCCCAAGATCGAGACTGAGGGCGGTGAATGGGGTCCGGGAAGCTCCTAATAGCCGAAAGCTTATCAGGCACCTTTAATCTCGTATCGGAAAGTGCTCCAGAGAAGCAAGCCGTCGAGAAAGTCGTCCGTGAAATCAGACCGAATCGAATCCATGTAGAAAAAGCCCCACGCAACCAGCCGAAACGGCAAATAAGAAACCCTTTTTGTGAGACACTCTCACTCCATTCAAACTCCAGCAGTGCGCCTTTTCTCCACCCAGTCCCATAACGCCGCGAAGCACAAGTCTTCAAAGTATCAAATATGTCGTTTATCGGGATCGTGATTAGAGGCTGGGTTGGCCAGGGCAGGGTGGACTTCGAGAGAAGTTCAGATGGCCATGGTGTTGGAGCTGCGCAGTGCCTTTTTCCAGCTGGTGGTGGGTCGCAGTGGGCTGGTAGTACTGCGGTTGGGGCAGATTTTGTGGGAGAGGAACTGGCGCCTGTGAGGTGATTGAGCCGTTGTGCTGGTGCGAGTCGTTCCTGCGAGCGCTCGGGTTACGTCTACGCTGGTTGATGAACCAGTTGCTGACCTGTGAAACAGTTAGCTTTACCCTGTAACGCTCCCGGCAGGCCAATCGTGGTGTGATCTCGAAGGTGGGGAACTCGGTGGAGAAAGAGGGGCAAGGTTTGATCTAGACCACAATATACGATCAAAGCAGGGGTAGCTAGTAGCTAGAAAGGGCTGGGACATAGGCTGATGTCCAAATTGACAGACACATGCTGAGTCAAGGATACTAAAAATCTTCTTCAGCGGGGCTGATGCATACCCTGACGTACCTGGTTCAAGGTCAATTGAGTTTGATGCATTAGTTGATACTTCTCCTCCTCAGTTGGGTATGGCGAATGCAGATGAGTATTGTACCAGGTCTTGAGGATATTGGTCGCTTCCTTGGGCAGATTTCCTCGACGCTTGCGCTGGAACTGTCCATCATCGACGCCAGCCATGTGCTGAAATTGGTAGTCGTTATGCTGATGAGATTGCTGTTGGTAGTTTGGGGTGGTGAAGAAGGGAGGACTCTGTGGAGATCCATACGGAGCCCATGACGACCTGGAAGCAAATGAATCCTCGCTAGCATAGCCCAGTGAATTAGACCTGGAGGGTGCAGCACTAGGAAACGGTGGTGGCGCCCCGCGATATTGCTGGTCGAAGACAGCGGGGTTTTGGACGTGTGTTGGTGTTGATATTGGTAGTGGTTCGAAGTAGGGCCTAGACGTCCTGGAAGCGTCATGTCGCTGCGTATCGTCCACAACCCTCAGCCGTTGGAGAACGTCTATATCCTCTCGCTTCCGTTTGGTAGCCCCATTAGACTCTTCTAAGCCATGTGCACCGACCGGTGGCTCTATTGGGCCGCGCACGAGAGGAGGTTGCACTTGTACTGGCGTTGTGGGTGGTGTTTGCACGCTCCTGCCGTTCCCAAGCATCTAGAATTCCGTTAGTCTGGTGGTGGCTGACAATACGCATCTTCACCACGGATTGGGGTGCGCGAATATCCCCTTGAGAGTCTGCGATAATCAGGAGGCCGTCGGTTATTCCGGTAGGCAGGCTGAGACGTCTGACGGTAGGCTAAAGTACCCAAGCGGTGGAGAAACGCACACAACCACGGGCTGTTACTGAAATTGACTTACTTGCTCAATTCCCGGTAGGACTGTGCCGGAAGTTCGCGAGATGTCGCCCTCCTGGAATGGTGGAGAATGGCGTTGGGGGTGTGGGCAGCCCTATTCATTTCCACGTCAGATCAGCTCAGTCTCGATCTCAACAACTCGCGCATCGAAGCGCATTTGTGGAGCAGGTAGCGCGGTCTCGTAGGGGATGAGTTCAAGAAGCGTGATTAGAGTACGCAATCTTAGAAGCTGCCATTCAGGACTCCCCAGAGCCTCGAGGTTCTCATACTCTGGACGCGAGATAGGACAATGTAGCAGTAGCAGCGCTGAGAGACGGCGGTCTAAATGAGCGCCCGAGCCCGAGAAATCTTCTTGTACAAGCTCTGAAAGAGTGCGATTGATATCGGGGGTGGACCTCGCGAAGGACTCGTCTCATAGAAGTCGTGCAGGTTTTGTCGCTGGAGCAGCTAGAGAGAAAAAAGAGATGAGTTATGACGTACGTTGGAGATGGAGGGCAGCGTGCCGTTTATAACGTGCGGCTTGAGCTGCGCGTATGGGTCCGTTACGTCTTTGAGCGTGAGGTATTCCATGATTGAAATCTGCTCGACAGTCAGAATCTACTTGAACGATGGCAGCGTATGTCGGTGACTGTCAAATAACTGCCGAAAAAATGACCATTTGACAGAAAGCCTGGGTTCGGCGTGTATTGAGAAGAATCACTCTTGACGAACAGGCAAAAATGATGATATTGGCGGTGGAGGGTAAACGATGAATTAGTCCTGGGGATATCGCGAAGCGTACCGTGGCCCCACCACGGGCTGGTGATTCAACATGAATTTCTGAGGACTCACCAGAGGTAATTAGATGTGCTGTAGATGGCCGTGCCGCCGGGAGCAGGCTCATGCGGACACAGACAGCTTATGTGGCGCCGCCGCGGGCGGACGTTGTGACTGGGAAGTGATGGTCTGGTCCAGTGCCCGGCGGCGGAGGGCGGTCAGGCACTCTTCAGCGATAGCAAGCGTGTTAATGATGCTCTGGTCCACGTACAGGTGAGGTGTCGCGGTCGGGAGCAGGAGAGCAGTCAGCGTGGCCTGGGAGCGGCTATGTACGTGGGAGTGGACTCGAAGGGCAGGGAGTGCTGAGAGGTGGAGCCCACGGCGGGATGAGGCGTCCTCGATGGCGGCAACAGCGAACTGCAACGGGCCGTCCACTGGGTACGCTGCCAGGGCTCTATTAGCAAGCTCCCGTCGCAGGCCACTCGACACTAGCACGGCGCGAGGAGGCTCGTCGGAAGGACCAGGGCTCCTGCACAGAGGGAGCGACACCACAGGGCGCTTCAGATGCGCCTTGACAGCAGCCAGCTCGCAAAACCACTAGAACCAGCTGCAAGAGCGCAGGCGGCGTGCCGTGAGGGGCTTAAGGTTTGGCCTATATTCTCCGAGAGCATAGCACCACCCATCACGCCAGCGGAGTCCTTGTCGTCGAGGCCGGTGATGGAGCGCGCGACGTACAACTGATGGACATGGACGATGCCGCCACCGTAGGGCCACTGCACTCTTGTCCTCAGGGCCCGTCCAGGGCTTGCTCCGACCTCCCCAGCCCAGTTCCCGGCACCTCCACCACCACTGGACCACGTCCCCAACGCAGATCGCGCCCACCGCAGCTGACTCGCCGTGACGCTCAACACAGGGCCATCCCCGTCGCCCTTTCCGCGCCGCGATGCGGTCGATATGCTTAATCTGACAGGAGATAGCAGTGCGAAGCGACACGCCCGCCCCGATCGTCTCTGCAAACGCGGGACTGAGCCTCATCTGTGGCGGTTGTGCAAGATGCAATGGTGGCAGATTGACAAGCAGGAGCAGACTCCGTTGCTTGCGAGTGGCACCCGTCCCATCCGAGCGTTCTCTGCAATCCCCTAAAGTTTCTCTGCATCTGCATCTGCATCTGCCTCGGCCAGCGACCTCGTCTGTGTTTCGCAGTTCGCGCCCACATCCCACTTGCCGCTGAGACAAGCGTCATCGCGTCCGCCACTGCCGGCCAGGCGAGGCAGCTGCTGGAGCTGTCGCCAGCCCTCGAGCTCTGAAAGACGGCAGTGGACGCCTCAAACGCCGTCGCAGCGCGCTAGCATCTGTTACAGCAGGGCTGACAGAGATATCGAGATGGATAGCGACCGCAGCAGCGCGAAGTCGGATGGTGGTTGCTTCTTCAAGTGAATTGCATCGTGAATGGCAGCCCACACGCCCTGGCCAATCACGGCACCTCAGCCTGGCCGCCAACGTCGGCCAACGTCAGCTAGCATCACGTCGTCTCACAGGCCGTCGGCACGAGATGGCCTGGTGAACGACTTTGCAGACTTTTGGCGCTGCTGCTCCCGCGTGGGCGGCATGTCGCTGGATCTAGGGAGGTCGTGCATCGTGCATGACCTCGTTTGGAACGCGCGGGAAGCAAGTGGTGGCCGGCATCCTGTTCGGTCTTGGCCATGCGAGATTGGATCTAGCCACGCACTAGCGGGATTGAAGAGGAAACAGGCATGGAAAAGGCACACGCTTCAGGACCAGTAGAAGAAAAGGCCTCCTCTGTCGGCGCGGGTGATCTCCCACGACGCCACGACGGCGAGGGGAGCCGCTCGTGCACAACACTATTGACCGACACGGGGCGTTGGCCGTTGAGGTTGAGGCTGGACGTGGCGAGCCGTGCGATGATCCCTCACACGGAGACGGCCTGCAAAGATATCGATGCCGAGACAGACGGGGCTGCGTGCCTGACAGGACGGCAGGAAAGGGTGGGCCAGCAAACAAGACGACTGGCCAGGCGGGTTTGGCTGGTGGTTGACAGGTTTGACACTGCGGTCGGGGGATGCGGTTGTGGTCGAGGTTGGCGGAGGTCAAGATTGAGGCGCGATTGGCGCAGGGTTTTGGGTGGTGGAGCTCGACGCCAGCAATTAATCCCCGTCGGCTCGCGATCGGATGCTCGACTCGATGCCGCATCGCCGTTCGCATGCCGGCTCTGCGGTGTCTCGAAGTCACTGCTCGCCCTCGGAAGTCCAGAGAGACTGCGTACGTCCCTAGACATGATGTCCATGGCCGGCCGCTCTACTTCTCTAGCAACGGCTCACGCACGGCACGTCGTCGCAAGCGAGTGCGCCGAGTCCGGGCGGCATGGCACTTGAAACAGTGCTCGCAGCGCCGAATCGGGCACGACAAACTAGTGCCCAGGTGCAGCATTCGGCATCCGCGTCTCGGCAGGCGTCCCGGACGTGCCAAGTCCTTCTGCGGGCGATGCGGGCGATGGCCCAGCGCAGGGGCCAAGGAGAGACGTCGCCGACCAGATGGGGGGCGCGCCTCGCAGCGAATCACCGGGCCGAGATGGCTGCCCCGAGCATCTCCACGCATCCCGCTCTTCACGCCGCAGGGAACAGGGTGCCGTCTCTCGCTCGCCCCCGACCGATCCCGCTTGCTCGGGACGCCGGCCGCCGTGCTGCCATGCACAGCGGCTGTGCTCTCCAACGTCTGCGATGGCACTCTGCGGGCCGGCCGAGTGCTACACCTCCCAGCGTCACCGCTGCCGCCGTTGACAGGCCGTGGGATAGTAACGCCTTACCAGGGCGAGACAATTGAGAGAGAGCAGGGTGCTCGCAGCAGAGGAGCGCCGCTTGCGCCATTCATCTCGCAGCACCTGTCATGCGTAGCGCCATATCGTCTATCTACACCGCCAAGCGGCCGCTCAATTCCACGACTGCTGGCCAGCGTCTGGGAGGTCCAAAAATATCCACCCATCACCGACTCCGACCCAGCACAACCCCAGCGCAACCCAGCGCACTCCCAGCACACCCTCTCCACGCGCACGGTAACAGGGCTAAGGCATGGGACACCCGGGCAGCCTCACTTGGTTAGCCCCGCGTCGAGCCTTGCCGTGTCTGCTCTACGCGCTGCATCGGGGCCATGTTGCTGAAAGACGCATCGCAACACCAGATCAAGCCACCAACGCCATCTGGTGTTCGCCAGCGGTTTCAAGCACATCGTCGTGTGCCCGTCCGCCCTCGTGCCCTGCCACCTGCCATCGTCCACTCCAGCCCGTCAGGGACGCCATAGCACCGATGCGGGGGGCTTCGAGGGGCTTCGAGGGCTTTGGTGGAGCCCTTCAAGCCAGCCGAACCTCATCCTTCTGCGTGTCGTTTTGACGCAGCGAGCAAGCAACAGGCTGTTTTGGGACGTGTCGCGCTCTGCCGTCAGGGACGATCCAGCATCTGGACCAACGCCATCGTCAAGGATGCCGTGACACCACAGCGGCCTGACAGGCCCTCCCTCACGTCACACTTTGCGCCATTGCCCGTTGCTCGTTTGTCCTTCACAGCTTCGTGTGAACCGCCAAAGCACCTCCTGAGTGGTCCCGCATCCTGACAGTTCGGGACCAGAGGGCAGGCATACGATGTTCAGACGATAATGATAATGGCCATCCGTGGTCCTGTGCTACAGAACATCACCTCCACAGGCGACTGCCAGCAGGGTACGAGCCCGTGCAGCGTTGCTCTACAGCGTTCTCAACAGAATTGCTAGACATTCCTCACCGTTCATCGTCAATCCTCAAGCTGCGAGGCTAGTGACGACTCCCCGTTCCTAGGACACCGCACATGGGCGTACAGATGTTGCAGCGCATGCACTCTACCGCCGGCCCATTGGCTCGTCGCCGTTGCTGGAATTCCACCCCGAAAGGGGCCTCACGATTTCCAGCTGATGGGCACTTCGACCCAGATACCAGGCCACAGCAGCCGCAACGTCCTGGTATCTGGGTTGAAGTCGTCGTCGGTACATGCCACTTCCCGTTACATGGACCAGGAAGATGCCCGACCTTGTCCCCCCGGATGCGCAACCGCAGTTACGGGAATCAACCGCAGAGGCATGATGGCTTTCATACAGGGAAATAGCCATGTCGAAGGATCTATCGTCTGGACCGCGCTCGGATGGCGAGGAAGAAGAACGATGGAGTTTCAGATGAAGTGTCCTGCACCCACGAGTCGCGCACGTTTTGAGAACGCCCCTACCGCTGTCAAGCACGCCATGACTAGCCTCGGAACAAGCCAGGTATTTGAGTTTCGCGCAGCTGCCGTCATGCCTTGGCGGGCGTCGTTCTCCCGTCGCTTTTGGAAACTCACAACGGTGATCGTCAGCTAGGCCCCCCTCGCCCTACAGCCCGCCCACCTCCAGGTCTATCGCGAACTGCTCCCAGGTTAGTTGGACGGACGTCGTGCTCTAGTAACATGACGCGTCAACCCATTGGCTTGACCGCCTTTTATCGTCGGTTCTTTGAAATGCAATCCCACCATTTTTTACGAACGTCGCACAAATGACTTGCTGGCTTCACCACGGGAATACCCATCTGGCCGAGTGCTCCCTTGGTGCGCCACTCCCATGCTGTCGGTATTTCTTAGATAATGGGTTTCGCGATGCCGACCGTCTGACTTCCCCACTCGGGATTCCTTTGACGCTCGAAACGTCTCGCGTCCTTCCGGTATCAGAACGTCTCGGATCGCTAGCCCGAGACAGCCCTTGCAATATTGGCCTGCTGTCACGCATCTAACAGTCTGTCAGTCTGTCAAACTCTAAAAGCACGGCTTCGGCCGGGTATAAGCCCGGCCCCACCTACAAAATAGCGTTAACTACGTGTTCGAAACCTGAACCAAGTGCGAAAATAGACCTGAGGCATTCCTTTCAGGCACCCCTTTATTATGCATCCAGACGAAACGAAACTATCGATTTAATTGGATCCTGCGCGGCTACTGGATTTCCGCGCACTATGGCTGGAGCTTCGACCACCACCATCTCGGGCTAATATTGATGCGGCTACCGAACTACCTACATCCCACTACGGCGTAGACTGGTGCCAGGCTCTCGCAACTACCCCAGAGTTCAGCCGAGGTTCAAAACCCAGTAAAACCATCAGCGGTTACTAGATACGGTAAATTGGACTCTCTCGACGTTCATCCCATCTAACTGCCGAGAACCGTGATAGAGAAAATCCAGGCGGATTTCTTTGCAGATGCAGCTTTGATTTCCTGCCGGTTCGATTTAGCATACAACGGCCCTACATCATTGACAGGCAGCGTTCGTTGAACAAAAAGTAGCAGTCCACGAATCTGTGCCTCTTGCTAAAATCTCATATGCTTTAGATAAACACTCTCTCTAGGCTTGCCTAGCACTGCTTGAGGTGCTCTGGTACGTTATCAAAAACTGTAAAACGACAGTTGACGAGGCTAATAGCTCTTCGGGCCTTTGTTCAACGAACCCCGACAGGCGCCGTCGCCGACGGACCCACGTTTATCCAAAGCTAGATTTGGTCCTCAAGAAAACGTGGGGAAGAGTCGGCTTGAAGTATTTCCGTTTCATTACCAACAGAAAACACCAACTCAACAGCATGTGAGAAGGGTTGTGCAATCGCTTACCGTATTTCAGAAAAGGGCCTTTCATCACTACAGAAATGAGAGCGATTATCATCTATTCGCTCCACAAAATGCGCTATCAATTTGGTGTAATTTAGCATTGAGGCCAAATAGCCGACGGCGTGTTTTCCTAAGCTATTGACATCTGGTGCCTGCGTCACATGATCTGGCATGTAATTCTCGGGTAACCTCCTTTGACTCGTTCTTCTGAAATTGACCCTCACACTTGAGGTCCTTGAAAAATTATGAGCCGTTGGACTCAGTCCACGTTTTCAGCACCTCCCACCAAGCCCAGAGCTTGCAGACGTCGAGTCACGACAACGTTAGCAGGGCAGCGACGAAGCTGCGCGCACGCAATCGGATTGACGAAGGGCTACAACGATGTGGAACTCAGATATCAATTGCTCGTTACAAATCGGCACACGTGCAACCCATCAATCACGGTCATCAAATCAATCATCGCGCACAGCATTAAAGTCAATCCCCCACCATTCCCAAAAGTCGATCTCTTTGGCGTCACGCCATTGGCTGCATGCTCCCATCTCGCCGGCGGCTAGAAATCCGCAATCTGTCACGCAACCCAGAAACGTGGTTCTTGGGGTTGATCAACAGCATCTAGATTACCGGCAATCGTTGAATGACGGCAGGAGACTCACCGCATCCCACTCCGATGTCACCCTGCCCTGCCACTCTAGCGTCCGGCGGGCTTTGATGCGCTGCCCCCCGCGCGCTGGCACCGATGGTGGGTACAGCACACGTTGCTTTTCGTCCCCTGTCTTACCAGATCTGAGGCCGATCGCCGTCTGCGGCAGACAGAAGCATCAAGTATTGGCGAGCAAACACGCGCACAGCCACATACCAATTTCCCAGTATCAAGGAACCGACGAACCCGAGTTCGGAAATCGTTTCCAGCGCAGCGTCAGAGTTGAAAGTATTCGCCCAACCCGCAGCCAATCAGCGCACGCCGGCGCCTCACCCTCCTCCCATTTAGCCGCGCCACCACCAAGACGACCGCTCAGCTGCAGATCTTCCGCGCGCTCTGCCCTGCATCGGCCAAATACTCTCTCACAGCTCCGGAACCCTTCCGCTGCCGTTTTGCTCGCCCGACCCTGACTGCTGTCAGATCAACCCTTCGCGATCCCGCACCACGTTCCTCGCCTCAGCCCAACCACACACGCCTCCCCGCCATGCTTCCGGGTTGCCGATCGCCAAGTGGAGCTTAAGTGGAACCCCATCGCAGATCTCCAGTTCGAACTCGTGCGAGAGCGATTGAATAATAATCAAGACTATCGCTAAATCCGCCCTGATTCTCTAACGTTGCGTCCGCGGCTTGGCGGAGACCTTGTTTCTCGTGGGCTTCTCCGGGCGGGAGGGCTTCCGTGCATAAAGGGCATTCTACGGCGGTTCGAGAAGGGATGCATGACGTCAGTGGAGATGCAGGAGAAACCCATGCAGCACCAGGGATTGTGATCGCCGGCTGTGGCCTGATCCTGCGAAGATCAGTTTTGGCAGCTGCCGACGCTGAAGGGCAGATGGGGCAGTTCGGAGCGAGGTGGGCGGCTCGTGGGCTGTGATTTTGGTGGGACTGATGAAGGGGAGTGGCTGTGGGGAAGGAGGTGGGGGGTGGTGCGGGTTAGAGTTTGAAGATGGGAAGGGGTGCGATTCAGGTGAGAGCAGGCACGTGGCAGGTTCTTGAAGTAACTGACATGTGCGAGTAGGTTTGAGAGTGGAGGACGAAGCGAGGCTTGAGCTTTGAGGACTGATTAATGGTGAGTTTGGCCAGTATCGTCGACCAATCAGCGTTTAGCGAGCTTCAACTCTAAACCATCACCTGCTTGTCAGGAGGTAAGTCAATAGTATGGTGAGGTCATGGTAAGTTCAGTTATTCTTACTGCTTCAACATCTCTCCAGTATGCCTTTCCTCTCTTTCAAAAATCATGAGAAATCTATAAGTACCTGCTATCGCGATTCTACCATAGCTTGAAGATCACGTGATGTATGTCTTTCTGTTTTTGAAGTCTTAAGACGGCAGTGCGACGACCGCATAATCGATGTTTGAATTGTGTCACGTAAGAAACTTGAAGAGAACTGTGTGTTCTAACTTTCATTTGCAAAATGCCTCACGTCTCGTCCATAAACGCTCCTCTGGTGAGCGAAAACCCCTCTCCGGTTTATGAAGCTTCTCAATCGGGCAAAGACACTTTTCAGGCCAGCGAAGATGCCCAGACAAACGAAGATATTCACGAAGAAGCCGAGGGCGCTCCTCACGCAGACTCCTCTACTGCTAAACGCGACTTCCCATACGGAAGATGAGCTGGCTCCAGCTTTGGTACTTTCCTCGCAGTCTGCTTTTCTGGAGTTCTGGCTACATTCTTTCCCGAGCTGTAAGCTAAGACCTATCCTTTAAACTTCAACCTCCTCAGAACCGACCTTGTGAAGCTCAGGGCTGTTTCCGTCTGGTTCGCGGGACACCACCACGCCTGTCAGAACGCAGCCGACCCTTGAGGACGACAAGCCTGTTAGCAACCATTCCCTCCACTTTCCCCAGCGACTATCCACAAGTATAGCCCTCTGTTCCTCGACTCCCCATGCATCAGCGAAGGTGGGGATAGCTTCTGGGATACAGTCAGAGCGAAGGCAGAGAAGACGTGGCCGGTTTCAGCTGCACAATCGAAGAAGCGAATGATCGAGGGACCGGGAGTCGCGGAGAGCTGCTGAAGCACACTTGCTATGCGCCGAGGGCGAGTAAGGGACGTGATACCTGTCGGACGATTACGCTGCCGTTGAAGTCGAGCTTCATATGTCCGTTGAGTGAGTGGACCTGGCGGTTTTTGTGTAGAAGCTTAGAGAGTCTAGGTTTGTGATGGTATGCTGAGGGACGAGGCTGGCTTGGGGGTGTTGCGAGGCCGCGGTTGTGCTATTGACCCTTGCGAGGACATCGCGGTCTATCAATGAGGAGAGATGATAAAGCATTATGCTCTAATTCGAGACCAGAAGGAGTATTACAGGTCCCACCCATTTTTAAAATTCGTGGTCGCGAAGATAGGTCCTATGTCAAGTCCACATCTCTGATTACACCTTAGTGACGACGTCTGAAGCCCTTCGGCTTCGACATCCACGCCCTTCTCCGCACCCGTTTGTTGCCATGCAAAGTCTTTTAGTAACGGTGTCAAATTTTCAATACGACGTAAAGGTCCAGATGCTGTAAATCAGGTCATTAGCATTAGTTACTACAGGGAATCAGAATGGAGGTATTCATACTCCGTCAAACCTAACTAACGTCTTTTGGTTCATGAATGAAAGCACGATATCCTCCAACTTCAAAGCGTCCTAGAGGGCGATTGAACGGCGATAACTACAGACACCCTCGAGCAGAACTCAACCAAAAGACACACTTCTCAGACTAAACCCGAATGGCCGCCCAATTGCTTCTTCTTCCGTAACATTCAACGAATCTCAAGAGGGAGTGAAAGGCGGCACTTCAACAGACACCCCCGAGCCCACGACCAAAGTTCTAAGGCTACCTATGGAGAAGCATATAAGAATTTCCGCTAATTATCCTCGATATGAGCAGTGGCTCCGGAGAACTAGGCTTCTAACATTGATTCCGTCGGTCCGCACTTTATGTAAGACTGGCGAAGTTGGTCAGTCTGCGAAGTGGAATGCCCAAGTGCCAAGGGACTCAGGGGACTGTCTCAAAGTTCAGGTTTAAAGAATGAGACTGTACTGCAATATGAAATACACTCAATGTTCATCTGTCCCTCCACATTACTGTAGGAGATCGTTTTGCAGCTGGTGGATAGATAGTCATCGACTCACCTCAGCATAAGAGTCTCAAAGCCCCACCGTTCCACCAAGCCTCACCGCGAATACTCACAATCATTCTTTCTTTTTCCCCTCGACCCCCAAAATACTCCCCCTTCCCCCCGTCCTCCTCCTCCTCCTCACCCTCGCCGCCCTCGCCAGCGCTCACGGCTACGTCGACAACGCCACCATTAGTGGCGTCTCCTACCAATTTCACTAGCCCTACTACGACCCCTGCGTCTCACCCCCTATCTCCCGCATCTCCCGCCCAATCCAAGGCAACAGCTCCGTCCAGGACGTCACAGTCATTGGTTTCCAATGCAGCGGGTATACCGACGGCGGCGCCCCGGGCTGCTCGCCTGCGGGACTGCACGCTCGCGCCGCCGCGGGGAGCGAAGTGACGCTGTACTGGACGGTACAGCCGGACAGCCATAAGGGGCCCATTGTGACGTATATGGCGCGGTGTCGGGATGCTGGGTGTGCGAAGGTGGTTGCCTGGGAACTGCATGAGGAGACTCTCTCCCCCCGCCACCTCGACGCCTCATATACTCCCCTTTACAAGCCGGAAATCCTTGATTGATGAGACAGTAATCGCAGAGCCGTCTAGTCCAAAATGGCCCAAGCCGGCCGCCACGGCGCACCCGACACATGGGGCGACCTCGCCCCTCATCATCGCCGGGAACTTAGGCACGGCGTACACCATCCCTTCCTGCTTTGAAGGCCGGGTACCATCTCGGCCGCCACGAAATCATCGCGCTACACTCCGCGTTACGCGTATCCGGGCGCGCGGTTCTACCTGTCGTGTCATCAACTGTAGGTGTCTGGAAGTAACAGTACGGTGCCGGGGGAATTGGTGGCGTTTCCGGGGGCGTATGAGGGAGGGGATGGATGCGGAAATTACTTACGATATGTAACAGGGTGAGTTTGAAATGAGGTGATTGTTGAGATGGGAGAAGGGATCGAGAACTTGGGAATGAGGCTAATTCGTTGACAGGGGAAACGTACACGGTTCCGGGGCTGAATGTGTTTTCGTGCTAAGGGTGATACAGACGAGAGACATCCAGAAGGACGAATTTGTGGGGATGAAGGGTCACTCGGAGAGAAAGAGGTGCTGCAACGTGAAGATCCTGTTCGAAGCGTCATTTGGAATACATACCGCTCTATCACCGGCCCTAGGGGAAGTTTTTGTCATGTTCTCACGTGTTATATTCAAGCTTTCGACGCTCTAATGAGTGCAGTGCGTCTGTTGACTCATCCAGTGGGAAGCGTGTCCGGATAAACATGAAGTACTTTCTTTCCTTAAATACGAGCCACTACCATGGCTTCTCTCATTGATCAGTGTTCCTTTGGCTATTACCGGGGTAGTGTTGCCATTGGCCTATACATGCCTTAGGAAACAGCAAGTAGATGTTGCGTCCTCAAAATATCTTGATCCTCTCGACCCACGTCTCAGCCAACATTTCGGTGACCTCGTCAACTCTAGAGATTGACCCAACGCGACGAAATGCCCATCTCCCCAACGAACCATCCCGCTCCAGAACGATTCCATGGTGTACAACCCACCTATCAAACTCGTTTCGATCCTCACTCCTCACGAGGAGGAGTATCTGAAAGCCCTCCGAGCTAAAGATGGGGCTTACCTTTCTAGCAGGAAGCAGTTTGCAGTCCTGTTCAATGTAGGACGCTGGTCCAACCCCCTGCAAGCGCTCTCACCATCTCGTTGAACGTAGGAAGTGTTAACCCGAGTGAACTCGAGGTCTTCATAACCATAGTTCTCGAGGGAATGGTCCCATATCACACCAGACGCCACCGGCAACGACGCCCAAGACGATGTCGGTGCATGACAGGAAGTAGAGCGAAGAGGGTCACTGTCCCACACAACCGGTCCTGCTCGGGCTTCTAGACCCTGATTGCGAGGAGTAGTCCAGCAAAGATACAGTAGCAAACTCTGTGCCCATAAGCCGGCGAGGTATTTTAGCCTTTGTACGAATCAGCCATTTTCATCGCCATTCCTGCAAGGGCGGGTAAGATGTCCGAAGCGTTCGTAAGTGTTCTAACGGAGTAGTCTTCGACCACGTAGCGCCACAACCAAGCTAGGCGCCTACGGTTTGGATGTACTTCTATGGCTAGACTCTGGACGGCAGTGCCTGGCTGTGCTTTCCAGGTCTTGTGCCCCTTGGTACTCGGAGGTGAGGATGACGACAGTCGAATGCTAGCAATGGTATTCGGCGGCAGTCTCCAGAAAATACTTTACCATCTGCGTCATTCGATGCAGTACAGAACCCTGTTAGAGAGGGTCTCTTCCTGTAGAGTCCATCCACGCCCCTTCCAGAAATACCGCAGAGCAGCTTGTATTGCTTTGGGAGCTGTTAAATTGAAGTCGTTCAAGCTGATTAGAATGCTAACGTTCGTTGAAGGGAGATCGTGTGCTGTAATAAAGCTTTCGGAAGCCTCGATTGCTTCCCCAGCAACTATCGTCAGGTCGGCGCCGGCATAGATTCGCGACATTTCCGCGGCCTCTTTGCCCCAATCGGTTTTCGAATCTTGGATTATGTATAAGCTGTCAATCCAAATATAATCGAAGCCTACCGCTCTCGCAAGTTTGATGGCATCCTTAATTGTTTCCGGTAGTTTCGTTAGCAGAGCAATGTAGTTGCCCGCGAGCCAGATTCCGTCGTGTGGTTACATAGGTTGGCTGATTGACATTATCAGATTCGGGCAGGCCCCAGCAATACGACAAGGTCGCGTAATGTGTCCTGACCCGACTTTCGGTGCGTTCCGCTATCTGTAGACCGTCATCGCCAACTGATATGTCTACCAAGCGAGTTAATTCAAAATCTTTTTGCAATTTGTAGGATTCGTGCAAGCTGGAGTCATTACATTCTTTCAACCGCTTTCTTGCCTTCTCGAAACCCTTGTTTGTAATGATGTCTGTGGGAGGAGTTGGAGTTGGAGTCGAAAAATCTAGTAGCCTACGTCAGCTGGTTGAGCGAAACAAAACGATCAAGATGATCCTTCCTACCAGAATTTCCTACGTAGTCAAGGTCTGGAGCATGGGGACAATAGTCGACCACGAATTTGCGATGTCCCCAACTCTTTCCCCGTTGGATCTGAGACACGGATGTCGTGACCTGCTGGCCCTTTGAAATGTAGCTGAGGTACATGATGTGGGCAATAAATAGACAGCTCATCAGAATAGGGGCTGTAGCCGGACTCTGTACTTAGTGCAGAGCTGCCGTCAATGATAGGGACTAAGTCCAGCAAAAGCCGTATGAACACTTCGTGAGCCGGCGCTTCTCGTGGACACAAGTCGTAGTATTTTCAGTTCCGATACATCAGATCGCGTCTAAGCACCTCCCGGATGAATTTGCTCTTTTGACAGCCCGAATCTGACTGCTCTTTAGTTTTGGAAAGTCGGGATAGAGGACCCACGACTCGAAGGAGATACGAGTGTAAGTCAGCCCATCATCGAATTCACCGTTGATCGCCTGGCGTCTGAAGCACGTGACTGAGACCTTGAAAGAGTCTTGTCGGGTCCCCTGGTCAAAGTCGATTCTCGGTAGAATGCTTCTAGCAACATTAGCCATTTCTCCAACGTCGGGCACGAAGCGTTGGCGTACTCCTTCTGCCATCCTTCCGGGGTCGGAGGGTCAGGGATTGTTGGCGGAGTTTGATCGAATACGCACGTTCGACCACTAGAAAGCCCTGTGGTATTAGGCTCTAAATATATTAAGCCTGAGTGATTAGACCCGCCGTGAAGCTCAAACAGAGGATATTTCGTTTCTCCACGCTGCAGCCCGATCTTAGTCACTCGTTCGGAAGGCCGCTCCTCCGACTAGATCGAAATGTCGACTCCAATGGTATTGATCGATGAGGTATTTGAAACTAGTAAGGCTGGTAGCGAGATCCTGTCAGGTGGCAGGGCTCTTCAACGGTCCAGGTCTTGTCTGTAACGATATAGAGCTTCCTGGGGATGAACTGAATAGACGGCTGTGAAGAGTACGAAGAAACCGACAGGCGCCCGAGAAGGGACGATTAGTGTAGAAGACGACGCATGCTTATCAGCAGTTTGTGGTGTTGCCTGTTCAGCCTTCTTCGAGGCTTAGTCCTAGTGATGAGGTTTCCAGGCTTCTGGCTATGATGCGCACCTTTGATGCTTAACCAGCACGCACGGTATCAGGGCAAAGAGTTTGGTCTGCATCGGAAGAAATCAAAAAACGTCTCTGATCAGTTGGACTTTTCTGTCAGCAAGCCCGAACGGAGGCCGAGCAGAAATCTGGGGAGAATGTCAGAATTAGCGCTAGTCTTGTTCAGGCTACGGTGACGACAGCCTTAGCCCTTCCATCTCAGCTGTATGACAACAACAACACCATGTTCGGGCTGGCGAGAGCAGTGTTGCTTGCATCTCAGCATCCAGAATACATTCACCGTTGACATAACATGCTGATACATGTCTGGCACAGATGTGACGGCCCTGAGCGAGGAATCGTACCTCGGTCCTTTATCACGACTAGCTCAAAAAGCCCAGGGCTTTCCCCACATTCATGATGCACACAGCAGCGCCATGCGAGTCGTCGGGATGCGCGCTCTTTGAGGACAAGCCCGAGCCTGACCTCTACGGGAACCTCACGCGGCAATTGCATTGAGTGGTACATAAGCTCTTCCCAACTCCTCTCTCGAGGAGGCTACTTACTACTCTCCAGCTTCGTCGCCCTCACCTTCCATCCCCCTCCACTCCCCCCTCACAATGCCCTTCCACCCGCCCTCATGGGTGCCACAGCTCCCCTTCGACCCGCCCGATTCGTGCACCGTCGCCGACTTCATGTTCGACGAGAACTATGGTCGCTACCCACTCGGCTACTCGAAGCCACCTTTTACGTGCGGGATCTCAGGCAAGGAATACTCGACGCTGGAGGTGAAAGAACGGGTTGACTTCCTCTCGCGAGGGTTGGCAAAGGAATTGGGATGGAGTCCGAATGTTGGAACGGAATGGGACAAAGTGATTGGCGTTTTTAGTGTGAATACTGTGGGTTGCTTGGACACGGTGTATTACAGATGAGAATAGCACAGCTGATTCATGACAGCTGGATACCCTTCCCCTGGCGTGGGCGACCCATCGTCTCGGTGGGATACAAACACCCGCCAATGCCGCCTATTCCGCTGCCGAACTCGAGTTCCAATTGAAGAACTCGAGTGCGAAATGTCTTTTTACATGTCTCCCATTGCTCAAGACAGCTCTACAAGCGGCTAGCGGTGCCGGTATATCCAAGGATAGAATCTACATTCTAGAAGTACCGAAGGAGGCGACTGGTGGACAAGGCACTCCAGCAGGCTTCAAGACCGTCGACGACTTCATCAAGGAGGGGGCAGGACTCCCACGGTTAGAGGCATTGAATTGGGAGGATGGGGATGGCGCACGGAAAGCCGCGTTTCTATGCTATTCGAGTGGGACATCGGGCTTGCCGGTATAACCTTAGTGCTGCATATCTTCGTCAATCTCCTGCTAATCGAAACCACAGAAAGGCGTTATGATTTCCCACCGCAATGTAATCGCAAACACTTTGCAGATGGCTACATACGACAAGCCCGACCGGGATAAGCTAAGAGAACCTGGAAGTCAAGTCGACTATATCGAGACCACCCTGGGTCTCCTCCCATTCAGCCATATATACGGCCTGGTCGTGATTTGTCACGCGGGTATCTACGTGGGTGACGGGATATGTGTACTACCCAAGTTTGAAATGAAGCAATTTCTGGATGCGGTCGAACGCTTCAAGGTGTCGATGCTATATCTAGTAAGAACATTGAATATTTCCGCCCCTACGCGCATTTCTGAACTTCATCCTAGGTACCTCCGATTATCATCGCTATGACGAAGAACAAAGCCGTTCTGGACAAGTACGACCTAAGCCATGTCAGAGCCATCTTCACCGGTGCTGCACCACTTGGTAAAGAAACAGCAGAAGATTTGCAGCGGATATTCCCGAAATGGGCCATCCGACAGGCCTACGGTATGTTCCCCCCTCCCCCGAAACTCACCCCGACACCCCAAATCCCTCTCTCAGTCCTAACATACCGACAGGCCTCACCGAAACCTGCACCGTGGTCTGCTCCACCAGCCCCCATGACGTCTGGTACGGCTCCTCGGGCTCTCTCCTCCCAGGGATCGAATGCAAAATCGTCACCACCGAAGGCGTCGAAGTCGAAGGCTACGACCAGCCCGGCGAACTCTGCGTCAAGTCCCCAAGCGTCGTGCTCGGCTACCTCAACAACGACAAGGCCAACAAGGAAACCTTCGTCGACGGCTTCATGCACACGGGCGACGAAGCCGTGATCCGCAAGTCCCCAAAGGGCCATGAGCACGTCTTCATCGTCGACCGCATCAAGGAGCTCATCAAGGTCAAGGGCCACCAAGTCGCCCCCGCGGAGCTGGAGGCCCACCTCCTCACCCACCCCGCCGTCAACGACTGCGCTGTCATCCCCGTCCCAGACGACAAAGCTGGCGAGATCCCGAAAGCGTTTGTGGTCAAGTCGCCGAATGTGTCGCTCGAGGAGAGCGACCGCATGCTCGCGCGGCAGATTGTGAAGCATGTGGAGAAGCATAAAGCGCGTTATAAGTGGATCACGGGGGGAGTGGAGTTTATTGATGTGATTCCAAAATCCCCGAGTGGAAAAATTCTAAGGCGGTTTTTGAGGGATAAGGAGGTTGCGGCGCGGAAGAAGAAGGGGGCGAGGCTGT
Source organism: Mytilinidion resinicola (assembly GCF_010093595.1). NCBI lineage: Eukaryota > Fungi > Ascomycota > Dothideomycetes > Mytilinidiales > Mytilinidiaceae > Mytilinidion > Mytilinidion resinicola. Next base: position 665,932 of record NW_022985450.1, on the reverse strand, counting down.
GATCACGTGGATTCGGGATGGTTGGACTGGGGTGGAGAGTACCTTGGATGTGGGTGCTATGGGGGGTTGGGAGATAGGATGTATATAGTCCGAGACGCAAGCCTGAGTTGGTTTGACTGAACAAGTCCTCGAATATTGTAAAATGTGCGCATCGTTTGACTCAGTAACGATCGCCTTTGTGGGGAGCCTCCGTGTCTTGGGAAGTGGGGGACCCTGTATGAGTCCTGTCGACTAAAGCACTAGAACACGAGGCTACATTCCCTTGCCCCCTTTCTAGGCAGTTTCAATACATTATCAAAAACTACCTCCAGGACCATTTGAAAAGGTTTAGCAACCTTGTCTAGGCTGATTGGTTATATACGCAAAATTACGGTACCCGCATACCTATTTCACTTCATCATTGATATTCACTACACACTCTTAACTCGTGAAAGGGTCCATTGCTATACAATTGATCTACCTATGAAACGCAAGAGAATGAGCAAGTCGTGCCAGAGCCTTAGCAAGTCACGTCGGAAGAAGACAGATATTTAGACAGTTGAAAGAACGCAAAGAAACGCCTAGCGCAATCAATTACTCTCTACCCGGCCTCAATCGGATTCATAGCACCAGAACTAGGACTCCCCAACTTGAGGAAAAGTCCAATTTAGTTTTCGTCAGTAACAACCTCCTTCTCAGAAGCCTCCTCGTACACCGGTGGTGCCTCGCCCTCATAGTCGGGGAGATCCGAGTAGACCTCTTTGTCGCTGCCCTTGGGATCGACGGCTTCTTCGTCGTTTTGGGCGACACTCTCATAATTCCCTGCCCTTACGCCACGGATCTTGGCCCATATAAGGGCAATGGCGGAACCGATAACCATGCCGATGATGTAGGTGAGCGCACCGGCGAAGATTCCAACAATGATGGGGAAGACAATCGTGAAGAGCAACCAGCGGGCGCGGGCCAGGGCCTTGGAATGGTGATGATGATGGCGGTGGGGACGGTGACCATCCTGGTTTTCAGAGTGATGCGGGCGATGATGGGGACGGCCAGGGCGATGGGCGTGCTTGCCATGTGCGCCTGGCCGCTTGCTCTTGTGGCAGCCTTTCGAAAGCTTTGTCTTGATGGCTTCGAACTTGTCGGCGACGATAGACTTCCACTTGCAGACGAGGGGCCATTCCTTGCTGCACTCCTTGGTCTGCTCTTTCGGGCTTCCTTCGATAGCAGCAGGGGCAGGTTGGATAGACGCGATCATCAAACGTCCGGCGTTGTCCTTCAAGAGGAAAATGGTAAGAGCAGGTGGGGAAACAGAGTGTGTCTCGACGGATGTGATTCGAAAAGTCATAGGAAGGAGTTCGGTACCAGCTTCGCTGATAGTCTCGGCGGTGTTGTAGTGGAAGGAGTAGCCGGTAACACGGAGGCGGAGAGGTTTATCGGACCCGGCATCAACCTGTGTGACGGTGAAGGGCTCCGAGAAATGGCTGAAGGATGGAGGGTACAGTTGAGCACCGCTGATATCAAGTGTGGCCATGTCCTGACCGATTTCGAAGTCGATGAGCTGCACGGAGTCGTCAGTCAGCGTAGAACACAGCCTTGCGATCTAGGAATACCTACATAAGAGGTCCCGACATCCTGAGTCCACTTCAGCGTCTTCTCGCCTGATGCCACAGGGCAGCCGGGGCACTCGACAGTGACGGCCTGCTTGTAGGCATCGACACCGAGAGTCTCGATACTGTTGTCGTCGCCGATGCTCTCGATACCGAGGTTTGGTGGGATGATGATGGCGCTCGCAGTGGCGGCCAGCGCCAGGGCAGCACCGAGCCCGGAGGAAGGGAAGCGCATAGTGTCAAGAGTCGGCCAATACGCAAGAGATAGTCTTGGGATAGAGTGTTGTTGGATGCAGAGGAGGGTTGTTGTGAGGTGTTGAGGGCGGTAGAGTGGAGACAAAGAGGCCAGCCAGAGGAGGCTTAGAAGCGTCGTCATCCGGCCCGCAACAACATCACGTGCACTCCATAAATATCTCTCCACCTACTTTCAACCCCAAACCCTGAGGCGCCCCTGACATCGTCTCACATCGGTTTCCATCTCGTCAGGCTCCAACTTTCCGCAATGAGATTTGATCCTCATCGTGAAACCTAACTACTCGAAGTCTGAGATCATGTGACTTTGTCTTTTCTGAGAATGAACGTCTCCAAGATTCCCACCAATGAACGCCACCGTCTTAATAACGCCTTGCCCATATAAAGTAGCCACGACACTACTCTGAGGTAACCCGGCAAACTACAGGAAAGCCAGAAAATCTTCTGTCTACGGCGCTCGCCCCATGGCAGTCGCTATGCAGAGCCCGAAGACAAGAATACCTAGGTACACAACACTGACCACAAAAATGAAGCATGAGCCACCTACTTTGAAATATGGGGATGGCATTGCGGTCAAGCGTTCCACTGTTCTTGCAGCATCGGGACAATAGAGACAGATAACATTCTAGCGACGGAGGAAAGAGGGTTACTGAACGAGTCCAACCAAGAGTCCTCCATTAGTAATCAACGTTCGCTCTCAAAGCCCCTATGCAGGTCTCATCACATATCTCCAGGCGATGTGAGTGGGTCGCAGTGCCTTAGCGCAATACTTCCTCGCTACCACGATGTCAGACGAGGATTCACAGTATAAAGCGCAGAGGTCAACAAGTCAGATATCGTGAAGACCAGTTACGGAGACTCCAGTAAGCTTCAATTTGACAGCATTGAGAAGCATGAAATCAAAGCTAGCATTTGGAGACCTTGTGCCTATTTTCAAAGGAATCTGAAACAAATGCCAAGCCTTCGGCTCCTAACTTCCAACAATTTCCATAGACGAAGCAATGATTGGGGAACGGAGTGTATAATATTGAGGTAGCCGACGTGTTCAAAAAGACAGCATTGGAAATACTTCCGTCGATAATGCGTGGCCAGTTACACGAACTTTCTTTTGAAACCCCAAATCAACGACGATGATACTCACTAGCCCCCAGTCTCTCAACCTCCGAGATCGAGCTCATATTGGTGGTCAATGATATCTCGTCTACCTGACACGTTTCCGTATCAGGAATTTTGCGGTTTGGGTCGACGAAACTCGGTAACGATGGGGCTGTTGCCTTCGAATTTGTTCTTGTAGTTCGGCCCACCCATCCAGACGCGGAACGGTAGAGCAGCCGAAGCTTACTATTGATACTTCCGTCTTCTTTTGGGAGGTAGACCCGGAAGACCGGCAAGGAAGTGCAGATAACGGCAAATCCAAGATGGAGGCCCGTCCACAACGAAAGACCGGCCATTGAGGTGATGGTGTCGTCCTTTCCTGGATGGTAGCCGTAGACCATGCGTATGACGCCCGTTAAAATAACCCTTTTCCCATTAGAAAGAATTTCATGAGCGAAATGTAGAAACTCACAATCCTCCGGTCAAGAAAATCGTTGCGATACCAAACCTCTCACGCAATGGTAGCCGTAACTTCCAAATAATCCGAATCGGTAAGCATACGAGTGCTAAGTCCAGGCATGCATTGAAAATCTCGCTAGACAAGAATCCAGTTTGATTGTCAAGGCATTCTCCTGCGACAGTAGCGTCGAGAAGGGCGGCGATGGGCTTGCATTGAAAGGACACGGTGAAAATGAGGCAGAGAAGCCAAAGAATGGAGAGCGCGCCGACGGTTTTCAGGCTCCATCCAAGCCACCGTTTGATGCTGAAGAGTCTGTAATAGAGGAATATGACAGACATGCGTGCGACGACTTCGCAAGCATCCGTCAAGAGGATTGAGGCATAAGCCGTCTGGAGTCATCAGCGAACCGTTCAGTCTCTCGTCGTGAATTTCTCTCCCGAAGAACTTACCCGCAATGCATAATCCTGATCTGTAATGGAGAGTTCGTGGGTTGGTACCCTTTTTACCCGAGGTACGTTCTCTACATGGCCATATCGTTAGTATTGAATCCGTGGACCATATGTTAAGGATGAATGATTTACCCAGAATAGTACAGGCGAAATCGCCCCACATGAAAAGAAGAGCAGAAAGCGCGATCCAATCATCCCACTTCAGGACTGCTTTGGTTCGCCTCCTTGCTATGAACCGAAGGACAATAGCTATGGTAGCCGCAACACCCATGACCGTATGGGAAAGCCATATTTTTAGATATTCTTTTTCGGCCTGGTCCATAGTGGGAACGTAGTAGGAGTCAAAATGTAGGACGAGGATGAGAGATACTTGGAAAACGAAGGGCGCGGCTTACACCTTTTGTGGACTATGTTACGAAATTTTGGTGTCGTGTAACGTTGCCCGGATCCTGAACCATCAAATGTATGCCGGTCAACCCACCGTCGACGAAACGGTGTGGCTCCACAAGGAAATTAATTGATATCGGCTACGGTCAGTGAAATCGGCCCGCAGGCTGCGAACTGGGGGCACATTCTTGTTCGATCGTTGCATCGTTGTATACCCTCCTGTCGTGCCCAAAGACAACTGAAGAGCTGTCTGTGTGACATTCTTCATACTCGGGTCTCGGGGGGTAGTTCGACACCCTGTCACACAGCAGGACCCAAGAAACCATATGGGGTCCGAGTAAGTCCCCGAGACGGACTCCGAGTTTTGATAAAGGTTGCTTCCTATCTGTCACGAATGGGCCACTGCGCACTTGTAGATGCAAGGCGTCTCGATCTATCTACCAAAGAGTACCGTGATCTCATCTTCGCACTCCATCGGAATTTCCCCCGAGAAACGGCTGGAGTAATCTTATCATATGGCTCAAATGGCTACCGGGCTTTCGACACATATGACTAAAAGTCTACAGGGCGTTCTCCCCAAACTTGCGGCCGTTACACAATCAAAGCCGTCGTCAGCGGACGTCATTGATCTTTCTTCTGCGGAAAATCTGCTAGTTCGAGATCAGGTTCGGAGCATTTGCACCGCTGCTATTCAGAATCATCTGACCAGTGATGTTCGTAGCCAAGTTTCCGTTTATGAGCAGCATATAATTTGACAGCTGACATCTCTCCAGGTTCTTTCTCAACTTCCGACCTTTGGCGGAGATGTTGACACGCGCACAGCATTGGCTTCTTTTTTCAACAACTTCTTCCGACCGGCCAGTACTGTTTCGGTAGACCAGATAGTCCTCACGGCCGGCGCAGGAAGCTGCATTGAAGCATTGGTCCACAGTATCTGTGATGAAGGAGACAGTGTCATTATCCCAGGTCCATATTGGTGTAAGTGGTAACCATCTTCGGCTATTCAACGCAAAAATATTGAAATGAGAGATTAGTCGGCTTCGAACCTTACATCACTTTGCGTCCAAAAGTCAACATTATTACAGCAACTCCTATAAGTTACGAACATCACGCTACAGATATGCTCGCCACTTTGCGCGCCACGTATGTCGCTACCGAAAACCCACAACGTATAAAGGCAGTCATACTATGTAATCCACACAATCCATTTTCGCAATGCTATCCAGAAAACATCCTACGCGCGTGTATGAACTTCTGCCAGAAGCTCAACTTGCATTTCATTTCAGACGAGCTGTATGCGCTGGCTACGATGAAATCCACTCAAGAGCAGAGCCCGAAGTTCATTTCTGCTCTCTCGGTCGCTCCCGATCCCAAAGATACCAATGAGATGATAGACCCTAGTCTTGTTCACATAGTCTGGAGTGCAAGCAAGTTGTTTGGACTCAACGGCCTGAGAATTGTAAGCCAACTTTACTCATAAAAACGAACTCATCGCTCACACTTTCCCCAGGGCTGTTTGGTGTCTCAGGCTAACGCTCAAGTGCGGGCTGCTGTCTCACTGCTAACTTATTCGAACACTTCTTCACTGAGCGCCATCGCCCTGAAAGCCCTGCTGTCAACGCCTGATCTTTCTTCCATCCTTGATATCAATTCACATCGCTTGACTGAATCTTACTCGCGATTTGTCGAGCTATTCGAAGAGTGTGGTATCGAATATCTACCAGCGCACGAAGGCCTGTTTGTCTTTGCGAAACTTGGGAAGAAGGTGAGAAATGCTGAAGAAGAGATGATCTTCTTCGAGAAATTGAAAATTGACGGTGTTACGGTAAGCCCAGGCAGGTTTTACAATGGTTTAAGCACGGAATTTGGGTGGGCAAGGATCACAGTGGCTGTGCCATTGGAGATTGTTGAGGTAGCCTTAGAAAGGTTGAGCAAATGCATTTCGTAGAGAACCCGGGAGCTTGTAAACTGAGAAGAGTTACATATTGATTCATATGTGAACGTACAACTTTGCAGGATAACGCCGTCTGAGTTGGCTCCACAGTCCTACAGGCTGTTCAGAGAGTTTCACTGGAAGTTTAAAAATGGGTTGAAGCATACCAGCCAGCGCCAGACTGGTCTACCTACACTGAATCAGATACAGTATCTAACGCGTGAGCTTTCATTAACAGTGCCAGCTATCCTGCCAGCGTTATCGTCGCATACCCCATTCAGTGTACGTACTCCCGAGAGTCCTCGAATCCTTTCTTGTTCAACCTGGCGCCTTGATTTGTTTCTTCTTAAAAATAATCAGAGCCACAAGCACACATGCCCCAGCAAATGCTATGATAACTTCCATCTGTAAGCGATAGCCTTCAACGAAAACCTCCTCCACGACAAGTTTCACTTCGCGAGGGAACTGATGAATCGCCGTCGTGGACTGCAATAGTGCCTCTAGCTGCACTGGTTTCAAGATCGAAGGAAGTTCCGATTTAAGCTTCGCATTCATGAGACTAGTAGCCACTGAAAGACCAATAGTACTGCCAAATTGGCGGAACTGCATGATTGCACCTGTCGCCGTTGCTTTTTGCAAACATTAGCGTATGCTTCAAATCAGATATCTGCGACGCTACTAAACCTGGTGCATCAAATCACATACCTAGATCTTGCAGATCAACACTTAACGGCGTCATAACAACCAATGTCCCAAACATCATACCAAGTCCTAAACCGGCGAGAATCTGGCACCCGTATTGTGCTCCAGAAACTTCTTTTCCAGTACCGTAGATGCAGAATAAAGAGAGTCCGATTAACTGGAAACAAGCCCCTGCAATAACGAAATACACGGGTACACAGTTTTTCTGGCGTGATATGAACCCATTTGCGAACACTGCGCCAAAAGGAGCGAAGAGCGCGTATGGAAGGAGCCGAAGACCGGATTGGAGAGGTGACATGTCGGAGATTGTTTGCAGTTTCTGTGGGATGGTGACAACGAGGACACAGAAAGGAATGCCGAGAAGTAATGACACTCTAGATCACATGTAAGAGCGAAAGTGATGTGGAAAGAGCCTTGAGAACTCACAGCAGCATGCCCATCCAAGCCCTGTTATACACGAAGCGCCATGGAAAAATTGGTTCCGGCATATTTGACCCAAGCGTAATATACCTCTCCCACGAAATGAACGATATAGCGAGAGCTACAGAAATGACTAGCAGCACAATGGTCGGCGCTGATGACCATGAATACTTGGTCGAGCTTTCAAGGAGAGATGTTACGAAGGTGAAGGAGGCGCCGGTAAATAAAAACGCTCCTAGAAAGTCCATTCGTCGAAGATTCGGTAAGGACGAGTTTTGCAAGGCCATTGGCGCAGTCTTTCGGCTGTGACACGGGAAGCTATTTGGGAGCGTAATCAAGAGAATGATGATGGTTGTCACGCCGATTGGGACACTGACACAGGTTACCATGATGGTCGATAGATGACTGAGGGAGGGGAGTCTTACTTAATGAGAAACACCCAGCGCCAGGAACAGTTCTCAGTTATCAAGCCGCCTATTATGGGGCCAAGTAACGTTGCCAATGCAACAACGGCAGAAACAATACTCCCATAGAATGGATACTTTTGTGTAGGAACCATTTCGAAGACGATAACGGAAGCTACGGAGAAGCATCCAGCACCTCCGAAACCTTGGAAGGCTCGCAATACGATTCTAGCATTAGGTATTAACACAGCAGAGCTCACAGAATAGATAGTCTTGAATGCCTTACAATTGCGTAATCGTCTGTGCAGCTCCACATCCTGCAGAAAACGCCGTGAAAGCAACGAGAGAAGCTGTTAGTGCCACTTTTCGTCCAATGATGTCGCTGAGCTTTGCCCATATAATGATCAATCCTTCAAAAGCATCAAACAAGAATTTCGAGAGAAGACAAGAGTGTGAATTTGGAATTGCAAATGCCTACCAGTATAGGTGGTAAGATATGCGACCATGACCCACCCCGTTCGACTAAACGCTCGGAGATTATTTGAAATGTCGACCAAAGCTGTGCTGACTACTGTAACTTCGAAGTTGGGCAGAAATACGGAGCAGCAGACGCTTTTGGAATCAGTGTGGTTGAGCGAATTGGGAGACACCATGCATACCAGAATGTTACGAAATGAAGTCTCCATCCCGTTAGGTGGGTTCTTTGGAGAGTTCTGCCTCCTGCTTCTGCTCCAGTGCTGCTCTCATTGTATACAATCGGCTCCAAGGGAAGGATTGTCGATGTTGGTGAAAAATCCTTCTTTGCCTGTGTTTCTGCCATATTAACGCATGCACTGTCAAAAGACGAGTGACAACAATGATACCAATCGAACATTTTCAAAGTGCAGCTCAAGGTGTATTTCTGTTCTTCGCCGAGCTTGACCGCGACGACAAGTCAACCTTGCTGATAGTGTAGCCATAATCAGCGTCAAACATAGTTGAACACCGAGGCAGGGCAGGAACTGTGAAATGTGTCACAGTGTTACCGTTTTGGTGTTTCCATTCCATGCTGCACCGCCGAAGAATCAATTACCCCGTCAATTACTCTACTCCGTTTCGGAACCAAACAGTCGGCTAGAAATTCTTTTAATGCGGTGTGACTAGAACTATATTTTGGGGCCGATCCATCTAAGTTCGGTATCATTGCCTTCCAGTGTATAACGTAGCAATGGGGACCTACAGTATCTCGTCATAGGTATCCGCATAGTTCCCTGCCGGTGTGGGCAGTGCGTTGAAAGAGAGACATGAGGCGATGATAAACACATTCGGACTGTGAAAAGTCCCCTGACACTGTCTAGGGTAGCTTCGCGAGCTTAATAACTCTCCAATATGCCAACTTTTCACCTGATCCGAAATACTGAAAATACCATGAGGTACCACAACCAGTGGCAGGACGAGTCACTGTAATCTATTCGGTCTCCGGCCCCGTCTAAGGCAGACTATCGCTACTCCAGCATTGCATTCTTGAAGGCAACCCCATTGCGAAATGCCGAGACACCAAGGGATATTAATATTCCGTTCGAAATAATCTACCATCCTTTTCAGACCTTCACATAGGGAGATCATCCATCAGAATCTCACGTTACCATTACCTTTAACAATATCTACTCAGGGATCCTCAAATAGAATTCAACTATGGCTTCAGTGCAATTTCAAGAAAGGACAGATTTCCCATCCCCGATGCCTATTCATCGCCGTAAACAAGTCCTCGTCAACGTCGTGGATGGTTTAGCCAAGGTCAAGCCCCACGCAACCTACGCCTATCTCCCCATCTCTCCAACAGGGTATGAGAAGGGATTCAGAAAGCTGACGTACCAAAAATTCGCCAATGCAGTCAACGGTCTTGCATGGTGGCTGACGACGCAATTCGGGAAGAGCACGTCCTTCGAAACTTTGACATACGTTGGTCCAAACGACTTCCTGCACAACGCCTTGATTCTGGCCTGTGCAAAAACGGGGTATAAGGTGAGCATCTTTGCCTCTCTTCAGCTCGTTTTTCTCTTGCTAAGAGTGAGCTTTAGCTATTCCTAGCATCTTTTCGAAATCAACGAGATGCGCTCACAGCACTCTTTCGGCAAATTGATGTCAAGGCGGTCCTTACCGCTGATCCAAAATCTGAGCTTACTGCCAGATATCAAGAAGCCTCTCCGATGCCCGCATTCCAAGTCCCAACCGTTGAAGTCCTCCTGAAAGAAAGCTTCCCCCACTACCCCTACCACAAAACGTTTGAGGAGGCAAAAAATGACCCTTTGGTTATCTTCCACACTTCAGGAACAACTGGTTCCCCAAAGCCGATTACATACACGAATGGCTGGGTGGCAGCGTACATGCAAGCCATGCAAACACTTCCACCAGAAGGAATGGAAATGAAAGACAAATTCATGTGCGGAACCCGCTTCTTCGTAATGATGCCACCCTTTCACGCCGCAAACATCTTTACCGTTTTCTGGATTCCTTTTGCAAACGAGACGACCATCATATATCCACCAAAAGCTCTTCCACCAACAATGGAGGCCTTCATAGAAGGAATCAAAAGCATTCAGGTCGACACAGCCTTTATTCCACCGCACTTCGTCAGCCAGCTGGCTGCCAACGAAGACCTGCTCAAAATCGTATCCGATAACGTGGAAACGCTGTTCACCGCTGGCGGCAAAGCAGTAGATGCCCATGGCGACATCGTAGCTGCGAAAATGGCCGGTCAATACCTAACGACCTACGGCGCTACCGAAACCGGAAATATCCCTGACATGCTGCCAAAAGGTGTCCCGCCATCCACGAACTGGAGCTACATTTCTCCGCATCCAGCTGCGGGCTGGGACTTCCGGCTCCACAAACGAACGGATGCGCACACAGTCTACGAAGCAATCATCGTGCGGAACAAGGATCAGGACATGGAGCAGCCGGTCTTCAAAATGTTCCCAGAGTTAGAAGAGTATTCGACTCGGGATCTCTACCTCCGGCACCCCACACAGCCCGATCTTTGGAAATGGGCTGGCAGAACCGATGACACAATCGTCCTTGCGTCCGGCGCAAATGTGTCGCCTATGGTGATGGAGAGCGGAGTAAGCGAGCATCCAGCCGTTCAAGGGGTCGTGATGGTTGGGAGCGGACATTTGCGCCCAGCGCTTATCCTAGAGCCGAGGAATGCGGACATGGATGGGGAGGAGTTAGTCGGGAGCGTTTGGCCGACTGTTGAAAAGTTGAACAGCACTTATTTCGAAGATCATCAGATTCTGAGATCTCATATCTTGGTGACAGCGGGGAACAGGCCGATGGCGAGGAGTATGAAGGGGAGTATCCAGAGGAGTGTGACGGTGGACCTGTATGAGGCGGATATGGAGGATTTGTGTATGAGGTCTGGGTAGAACGATGGTGCTTTCTGTTGCTGTTATTTCATCTAGTCGTTATTTTTTTCTCATGTTTCACTCTCTCCTGTTTGGTATGGGTTCTTGACCGGGTGAACTTCACTCTGTTCCCTTGTGTAGCTCCTACATATACATTCAACGAGCCTTAATATCATTCGGTTGCTTAGATTCTCCTGGAGTTGGCTCGTAAAGTTGAAATCAAGGGGGCATTGCCCGTTCACCGCCAGAACTCTAGTCGACATGAAATCATATTTTGGTAGTTAGCGTTCTATCTCAGGATTCGGGTTATTACATTTACAGATCACGGATTAACGCTTTCCCTGGTAGCTGTTTATATTTCGCTCAGAGGCACAATGGATCGCAGCTAGAGATGTATACTATCCTCCAAGGCAACCTTTCGGAATCAATCTCCGTCCCAGCTTATCCCTCTACTTCGCATCGCCTGTAACCTCTCCCAATAAGTCCACAAGATGTTCCACCAACTGAACCGGCTGTTCGAGGTGTGGGGAATGGGATGAGCCCTTCAAGATCATCGTCTTCTTAATACCTCCAATCTCGACGAACTTCTGCTGGAGCTCATAAGGGAGTATCCTATCTGCCTCTGTGAAGATGTACCCAAAGGAGCCCTGGAAGTTCGGGTCGTCATATGGGTCATAGTGGACGGGCAAGGAGAAGCAGGAGTATGGCTGCCTGGGGAGTGCATTGGCCAGTCTCTCGGCTTCTTCTTCAGGAAGATCGTGGAAAAGCATGGCTTTTGCTTGCTGCTTTGGAATCACGACCCATCCAGTAGATTCCTATAACGATACGGTCAGAGTACAACTACATGCTCAGTAATTCGACCACGTACATCGTAATCAATCCAATCAGGAAGATTGTTTGGATCCATGCCCATGGCCGACATTGCCGACGTTCCTTTCCGAGCCACAAAGGCGGCCACCCAGAGCAGCGCGATGACTCCCCCCTTCAGCCCATTTCCGGTCCTCTGCTTCTTGCTTAATCCCTCCACTGCGGACGGCCCGTAAATGCCTCCGTATGAGTGCATGAACAGGACGACATCTTTCCCTTCCTCGACAAGTGGCATCAGGACTTTCTCGCGTAGGTGCTTCGCATCGAGGTTCATGGGTGGCATCTTGGCTGGGTCATGTTCGGGATAGCCAGGTGAGATGCTCCAAACTGTAGGATAGCCTTTTGCTTCGAACGCCTGCATGACTGGTTGGAAGAATTCGACTGAAGGCCATCCGCCAGGGCAGATGGCCACGGTAGGTTTGGGATTCATGGTGTGTTCGGACAGTTGCCTCAGAAGCAAGAGTGGGAGACAGATGGTGTGACAGTGACAGTTGTCTTGAGGTGAGGCCGATGTCGACGTTGGGATGTTGCGAATAATGGATGCTGGACGCCTGGAGAGGAAGGGGCCGTGTGACGTTGCGCAGGCCAATCATCTAATATTCTAAAGGCAAGTGAAACACCGGAGCGGCGCAGCAGGTGCGACATAGCAGTACTATGACGCGGTGGGTGTCGCGCAGTGGTACTATCCTAGCGTGCCTAGCAAAGACGATTTTCTTTCAGAATGAATAAACGAGGACGAGCCTAATTATCACCCCCCTAGATTTAGCCTAGCTCCGGTCTGTAACAACTTTGTTCCACCAGTTAGACTATTACTTAGGCTATAATTGTGTTTAATAATAGTTTTTAATTGGGGACTACTAATCGTACACCCCCTAATTCCTAGACGTACACCCCCTTTTCACTCCATGTACACCCCCCCCTCTTGGCGCTTCACCACCTTCTAATTGGCTCGGAGAGCCCGGAGCTTCCTCCGGGCATTCACCCTTACGTCTCTCTACACGTGATGCTATACGCAAGGCCGTACGTGATGCTATGCACGAGGCCGTACGTGAGCTCGTATGTAAGGCCATACGTGATGCTATACACGAGGCCGTACGTGAGCTCGTACGTGAGGCCGTACGTAATGCTATACACAAGGCTGTACGTGATGCTATATATGAGGCTGTACGTGAGCTCGTACGTGAGCTCGTACGTAAGGCTATACATGAGCTCGTACGTGAGCTTGTACGTGAGCTCGTACGTAAGGCTATATAAATTGGCATGATGTAATTGCTTGTGTTGTACATGGCCGCATTTAGAGAGAGCATTCGGAATTAATATGCAAGTTAAGCGAGCGAATCGGAGGCTACGGAGCAGCCCTCCGAGCCAATCAGAAGGTGGTGAAGCGATAGGGGGGGGAGGGGGTGTACGTGTAGTGAAAAGGGGGTGTATGTCTAGGAATTAGGGGGTGTACGATTAGTAGTCCCCTTTTAATTCACCAACATAACACCGGATCTCTCCGCCGGACAAGCAGGCACCCTAACAGCGTACAGTTGTGTCCCCGGAAAATCAACCAACCAATTGTCTAGGTTAGCCATGTGAAACGTAAGAGCGGCGCAGCGAGTGCGAGTCGCACAGCATATCCTCAGGCGGAGAGGGGATCGCGCAGCAGTAGTGTCCCAAGAGAAAAGGTTCTAATTTCGAACTGATGAACGGCTGTACAATTGTATTCCCGAGTAGTGAGGCTGAGAAGTAGGTATAGTTGCGCAAAATACAGCCTGGACGACAGTCGTTCGTAAGCATTCGGTCCGTGCACGAAGGCTCTTCTTCCCTGCTTCCTACTTTAGCTACTTACTACCCATACAGCTTTCTATCATCGGCCCTACGCACTTATTAGCATGCTGCATCAAGTCCTTCTCCCGCTTCGAGAGGGTCCGTGGTAATTTCTCTGCTTCATGGTCGCCAAAGATTGAGCAGGGTCACTGCTGCTTGTGCGTTCATCGTCATCAGAAGACCCAAACAACTCAATCAATTCCATCGCTAGAATGTTACCGTTGTGTGTCAAACTCGGAGTCCGAGAGTGCCAACTCCATATGTACACTGCCATGCTGTATGGTTGCAACATATCCTCCCTTACATGCCGAACGGCTATGCTAGGTAGTGCGGGGGCCGAGTACCGGCTGACAAGCTGATGTTCTTGATATTAGAGCTATGGCACACATCTACTCGACCCTGGTACAAAGGTATGCTGCACTGTAACCCGAGTCAGGCAACTGCTCACCGGCATGGAGCAAGGCAACCTGGCCATCGACACGATCGACCCCAAATTTTGGCGATACTTCGAGCCTAATTCTCCTCAAGGGTGTTGCTGAAAAGAGCCTCTGCTTTTATGTCATAGTTGCTTTTCCCGTAATTCTATACCGTAGCGATCTATCTTTCCTCTCTCAAAAATCAATCAGAATAGTGCTTTCGCATCAACGAGAGGATAGCCCAATGGCCAACTCTGATTTGGTTGAACCTCTTGCAATTATCGGATTATCCTTTCGATTTCCCCAAAATGTGACTACATCAGAAAAGTTCTGGGGATTGATGGATGAGAAGAAATGCACTGCGGGAAAGGTTCCGGAAGATCGATTTAGCGTTGATGCATTCTACCACCCAAGCAACGAAAGAACGGATACACTAAACGCACAAGAAGGGCATTTTATGAATGGAGATGTGGGAGCTTTCGACGCACCTTTCTTCTCCATCAGTCCCGCTGAAGCTGCAGCGATGGATCCGCAGCAGCGAGGTATGCTTGAAACATCTTACCACGCACTTGAAAATGGTATGCGAGTCACCCTCTCTGATCGCTTTGTCTTTCACACTCGCTGACCTTTGTCGACTAGCGGGGCTCCCACTCAAATCAGTGGCCGGGTCCAAAACTGGAGTATACATCGGATGCTTCTCAGACGATCATAGAATCTTGACACTCAAAGACCCAGAGCGGCTATCCAAGTATGCCGGGACTGGAACAGAGATGTCGATCCTCGCGAATCGACTAAGCTGGTGGTTCGATTTCAAGGGTCCTAGTTTCAACATTGATAATGCATGTGCAAGCGGTTTGACTGCATTCCATTTAGCTTGTCAATCACTCAGGAATGGAGAGACGTCAATGGTAAGCGTTTTCCGATTGCATAATACAAACCAAGTACTGAGGCATGTGTAATTCAGGCTCTTGTTGGCGGCAGCAACCTCATGACCTCAATCGAACAATTCCTCCTTCTCTCGAATCTTTCGATGGTCTCGCCTTCAGGCCGTTCATTTAGTTTTGATCATCGTGCCAACGGCTACGCTCGTGGTGAAGGCTACGGTGTCGTCATCATCAAAACACTTTCCGACGCTCTTCACAACGGTGATTGTATCCGCGCAGTCGTGAGAGCAACGGGAGCGAATCAAGACGGAAAAACGCCCAGCCTGACATCACCCAGCCAGACGTCCCAAGAAGCATTGATCCGAGAGACGTATGAGCGTGCCGGCCTAAATATGAAGGCAACGACTTTCGTTGAGGCGCATGGGACTGGGACGGCTATGGGCGATCCGATTGAGGCTCGAGCACTTGGCAGTGTACTTGGGGCCGGAAGGAAAGCGGACGATCCTCTTTACATGTACGGCCTAACTCGCGCACAGCTTTTGGAGTGGTTGCTAATGCAAAGACTACCCTTGTAGTGGCGCGGTCAAGCCAAACATTGGGCATCTAGAGGGCGCCAGTGGGATCGCTGGCATCATTAAAACAATCCTAACTCTTGAGCGAGGTGTTATCTTACCAAACACAAATTTCGAAAAACTCAACCCCGCGATCGATGCCAAAGCGTTGAACATCACCGTGAGTCTAACTTCTTAAACTAGGCCAATCTATATTTGACACTAGTCATAGTTCCCTCGAGAGTCTACGCCATGGCCACACGACGGGTTACGACGGGCGTCCATCAACTCCTTCGGTTTCGGTGGCTCCAATTCGCATACAGTTCTCGATGACGCCTGCAATTTCCTGAAGTCTAGAGCGCTCAAGGGACATCACCAATCCATTGATTTGGATGGAAGAAGCGAGAGCCTTGGGCCGATTTCTTTCCAAACTTTCACTTCCAGATTTTCAGATGCGACTCCCCCAAAGTTGCTCACCTGGTCTGCGTTTGACGACAACGCTCTGTCCCGACTGATACAAGCATTTTCACAATACTTTGCAACCGGCCCACCTGAAGTCCTATCAGCATCCTATCTCGATGATCTTGCTCACACACTATCAGCTCGAAGGACCGTGCTTTCTGTAAGAAGTTTTGCGATCGTCAAGTCGCCCGCCAAGTTACGGGATTTAGCAAGTGCTACCTCAAGGCCGGTCAGAGGGAGACGAGTGCCTGGCTTATCATACGTATTCACAGGCCAAGGCGCACAATTCAGTCGAATGGGTATTGATCTATGCATCTTTCCAACTTTCAGACTGAGTTTGGAGAAATCAAATTTATGCTTTCGTGCGCTGGGCAGCGAGTGGGATTTGCTCGGTAAGCTGAACTACAATGCCTCGTCATAGAAATCCATACACCCCTTCGCCACTGCATGAGGAGCTTCATAGTATTCTCAGTATTCCGAATAAGAGAAAAGTTTGGCCCTTTGGACAGCTAGTAAACTCGCGAGGCCACCTCAGACAACGTCAACAGGGTGCACGCAGCTTGCAGCTTGAAAGTATATTCGCTGTCCTCGGTTTATGTCAGTACGTTGAAGCTCCACAAACAATGGCAGGAAAGTGTGCGGATATCTTTGGCAAGGCACTGTATCTTTGGAACCTCATCGCTACGGCATTCAACTAATAGCAGACAGAGGAGCTGGCGAAGCTAGAGCCGGACTCAAATATCCATGATCCAGAGTACAGTCAACCTATATGTACAGCACTACAGATTGCGCTAGTAGATCTACTGCGAAATTTCGGTATCGTTCCGCAAAAAGTAGTAGGCCATTCTTCGGGCGAGATAGCAGCTGCGTCAGTGCATCACTAATTATCAGCGCTTTTGATTAGCTAACTCTACATAGATACTCAATTGGTGCGCTCTCATTGGCTTCCGCACTAAGAATCTCCTTCTTCAGGGGCAGGGTCTCTGGAAATCTTGCCAGAACCCCGAGTATTCGAGGCGGCATGCTAGCAGTTGGGCTGTCTGAAGCTGAAGCGACCATCTATTTGCACGAGTTTCAGAAGGAATATTCCTCTCAAGAGGCGGTCGTGGCCTGTATCAACAGTCCCAAGAGCGTGACGCTCGCAGGTGATGCGATCGCCATCAGTACACTCCAAAAGCAGCTCGATCAAGATGGTGTTTTCGCGCGGAAGCTCCACGTCAACGTCGCCTATCATTCCCCTCACGTCAAGTTATTCTCTCAAGAATATCGGAAGTCCCTCAACAATCTGGAGGCTGGTGATTCTTACCGAGAGACAGATGCCGTGATGGTCTCATCCGTCACAGGACGGCCAGTGGAACCAAGCGAACTAATAAAAGCTGAGTATTGGATCAGCAATATGGAATCTCCCGTAAGATTCATGGAAGCTGTCAGCCAATCAGTTTTCTCCCCACACGTCTGTGACGGCTTAAGCGGTCAGCGAATTACAAGCGACGTATCCGACTTGCTGGAAATTGGCCCCCATGCTGTTCTCCAAGGGCCCGTCAAGGACACTCTAACGGCACTGAACCAAGCTAAAGCGATCCGGTACGACTCGGTGCTCAACAAAAGGGTCGATAGCGTAGAGTCACTGTTGAATGTTATGGGGCGCTTGCATTGCCTCGGCTACCCCGTTGACCTGATCGCGATCAATGGATTATCGGACAAGCAAAAAGACGAAACCAAAATGCTGACCGATCTTCCGTCATATCCTTTTGATCATTCAAAGGCCTATTGGTATGAGAGTCTACTAGGACGGAACTTCCGTCTCCGAAAAGAAGTTCGCCTAGATCTACTGGGGCTACCAATCGCGGACGGTGGTCCTCCAGAGCTAGGACGGAGGTGGCGTAAGATCACAAGGGTGTCCGAGACACCATGGGTACAAGATCATGTGGTATGTCTCCACAATGATTGCAGTGATGAAGAAGCTAAATGCTGCAGATTAGCGAGACGACTATCTACCCTGCGGCGGGTATGCTCTGTATGGCCCTTGAGGCTATTCAGCAAATGGCTGATCCAGCAAGGAAGATCACGGCGTACACGATCAGAGACGCCGAGTTTCTCGCTGCCCTTCGCTTGTCTCCTGAAAATGAAGGAACGGAATCACATTTCTACGTACGACCATTGAAAGATGCGAGTTATAGCGAAGATCTAACGGCGGAGTTCAAATTGTATACGCTTCTTGAGGATGTGTGGGTTGAAAACTGCCGCGGTACCATTCAGCTTTCATATGGTGAGGATGATTTTGGCTCTGAACCATCTCTGACGGTTCGTAACAATATCGCCACATGCACACAGAGAATCGATCGAAGCAATATTTACAGCGAGTTATTCGCTATAGGAATGCAGTACGGCCCAGCGTTCCAATGCATGGAAAACATTTCCGTGGGGCAAAGTAAGGATGCATTGGCCGTCGTCCGAGCCTTCGAATGGGTGGAGGAGCGACAGGATCATATCATCCATCCCGTCACACTGGATTGCATCTTCCATCCTACGCTAGTTGCGCTTGCGAAGGCCATGGAAGGAAAACCGCGAACGGCTGTCCCGACGAAGCTACAAAACCTAAGGCTTTCCGGGAGAGGAATCTGTCATCCAGTCACTTCAAAAGTCCAAGTATATGCCAAGGTCGAGACACAAACTTCCAGAACTGCCACAGCTTCATTACATGGAGCCGATTTTCAAGGCAATGCTCTGATATCTGTGGAATTGTTGGAGGTTACTTTTGTTGATGACGGCAGCCAGGACGAACTTGGGACGAATCTACAGCATATGTGCTACAACATTGATTGGAAAGCAGACATTGACATGCTTGATCAATTCACTGTAGCAGAGTACTGTCGCTCTCGTCTTGCTTTATCTCATCACCGAGAACCAGATAATCGCGTACGTTCCGCTCTCGAGAGTTTGATGGAACTCATGGCTTTTAAGCGTCCAGGGCTCCGGGTGCTGGAAATCGGTGCAGGAGAAGGATCAACCACAAAAGACGTTCTCAAGAGCACTGTGATACGAACAGCAGAAGGCCATGAAATACCGGCCCTTTCCCTCTATCATTCCACTGATATCGAGCCCGGTCTCTTGAAGGCTACCAAAAATAGATTCAAGGACGAGAGCATCAAGATGGAATTCTCGGTCCTTGACATCAATGAAAATCTAACGGATCAAGGCGTTCAAGAGGGTATGTACGATGTTGTCATCTCCAACAACGTAAGTTATGTCCCTGTCACCTGTTATCTCTACGTCTATTAACTTCCCTTTCTTCAGTTTCAGCTTTCGACCACTAGGATAGCGAATATCAGAAAACTTCTCAAAAAGTATGTCTCCCCTATTAGAGATATATTCCTTAGCTGATATCACAGCGACGGAAAACTGGTGATAATCGGTGTTGCAGAGGTCGACATGTGCAGCCGACTCCTATGCCGAAACGGGTTCTCAGAAACGGGTATATTTCTCCGCGATGACCAACACGCAGCCAAGCAATCGAGCAGTATCGTCATATTTACAGCTGCTGAGAATATCAAACCGGAAACAATCTGGCCTGATACCATTATCGTAGTCAATGAGGAGACTTCGATAGACGCCCAAATCGCGACTACCTTACGCGAAGCACTCCAACACTCCGGATTTCCAATCGTAGGGACAATACCACTTCGTAAGATCTCTACAATCGACTTGCATGACAAGTTCTGCATCTGTCTAGCAGAGTTGTCTAAACCTCTTCTGGCTGACTTGAACGAATCTATGTATTTGGAGCTTCGTTCCTGGCTCTCAAATGCCAGGGGAATTCTCTGGGTACGAGATAACGGCAACGACAACCCAGGCTTCCATATGATCACTGGCGTTGCCCGCGTCAGTCGATCGGAGAATCCTGATGTCAAATTTGTCACGCTTGCGGTCGATATATCGTCTTCAACCACAGTCAGCAACGTTCTTCGTATATTCCGGAAAACGATTACATCTTCGGTAGATGATATTGAACTGGAGTACAAGGAGATAGATGGCTTTTTGGCAATGAACAGGGCCATCCCCGCTACTTACGTTGATGATAATATCCGGAGAAATGGAGATCCAATGGAAATATGCTCTACAGCCCAAGTAACTTCTCGTCTCGAGGCTCTAGGTGCCATATACTGACCTGATTTTAGACCACGATCCGAGCCTTGCCAGCCTACTCATTCCCTGAACACTCCACTTACGTCCTCGCCGGGGGATTTGGCGGTATCGGGCCAACGATCTGTCGCTGGATGGCAAACAGAGGTGCCAAAAACTTCATCGTGTTGTCTCGCTCCGGCCCCAACTCCGACGCAGCTAAGCTGTTGCTGCAAGATCTCTCTGCGCAAGATGTGCGGGTGGAACATCCAACCTGTGATATTTCATGCAAAGAACAAGTCAAAGCAGCATTAGCACTATGCGCTGCAAAACTTCCACCAATCAAGGGATGTATTCAGGCATCCTTAGTCCTCCAGGTACTCCAGCATCCTGAAAAAGCTAGCAAAACCAGTAATGTGCTAATCTCTACAAGGACTCCGTCTTCGAAACAATGACCTACGATGAATGGAAAACCGCCATCAACCCCCGCATACAAGGAACGATTAATCTCCATGAAGACTTGCCAAACAATATGGATTTCTTTCTTCTCCTCTCCTCCATCAACGGTATACTAGGCGCTCGCTTCCAGGCCAACTACGCCGCCTCAAATACGTTCCTCGACGCCTTTGCGCATACGCATTACAAGCAACGAGTCGTTTCGATTGACATGGGCTGGTACACTAACACACTCGCCTCCAACGACTTCCTGAAAAGAAGGTTTGAGGGCCTTGGATGCGTGTACCAAGTGCCGGACTCGCAGCTGTTAGGCTTGCTTGATTATTACTGTGATCCTACGAGAGTGGTTGACATAGGGAAGTGTCAGACAATGCTTGGTGTCGCACCTCCGTCCTACGCAAGAGCGAGGGGCAAAGAATTCCCGGAATTGCTGAAGAGGCCGATATGGAGGGTCATGAATGCCCTGGGTACCTCATTCAATACCCCCAGCCAGACAGAAACGTTGCAACAAAAGGCTCTCCCTATTTCCACACTCCTTGCCTCCACACAATCAGTCGCCGAAGCAGCTGATCTTATCTGCAATGCCGTTTTGGGGAGGTTGGCGGTGCAATTGGGGATTCAAGAGGAAATGATTGATAAAGAAAATCCGTTTCATGTGACGGGGGTTGATTCCCTGATGGCCGTCGAATTAAGGACTTGGTTTAGGAGAGAGATCGGTGTGAATGTTAGCGTTTTTGATATTATGGGAAACAGTAGTTTGTTCGGCCTGTGTGTAAGGGCGGCGGAAAAAATGGAATGTAAGAGGTATTGAAGACGTTATTTGAGGTTGGAAGCAAATTTGCGCTCTAATAGTTGAAAGTGGTTATAATGGTACTATTGTCTAGGAGCCTAGAGAAAAGATTTTTGAAGAAACCTTCTATACTAAGGTGACTGCTATTATCTTAATAGATGTGGCCTAGGATGTTAATGTACTGGTTGCTACTAAGAACTGTAAGCTCCTTGCAATATCTAGGAAGTTAATCATAGGTTAAAGGCATAAAGTTGATAGATAACTATCTCTCTCTTAAGTTATAGCCTAAAATGTTTTGTGGTTGTTGAGATGGCTGGGGTGCTAAAAGGTCCAAATCGCACCAAAATTGGGGGTGGCCACTAGCTAGTGAACTACGTTATAACTAACGTGTTCTACATGCATGTGGTGGTTACAAGCGAGTGGTGGCGCTTAATTTTTGGTGCGATTTGGACGTTTTAACACCCCAGCAACCTCAACAACTATAAAAGATTTGAATCTATAACTTAGAATAAAGATATGCATAGCTGTTTCAATATTATAAGACAAATTTTTAGGGTCTCTTAATGGCCACATTTAGTTATAGTAGAGTTTTGGCCCCCTAGCATTGGGTAAGATCTACGATATAATAGAATTACAGAGACACATCACTCCAAACTATTGCCTAGCCATTGAAATGAGCTAAATACTATATGCATTCATATAATCTTGTTTAATACTTTATGGTTGTTGAGATTGCTGGGGTGTCAAAACGTCCAAATCGCACCAAAAATTAAGCGCCACCACTCGCTTGTAACCACCACATGCATGTAGAACACGTTAGGCACTGTTAGATTAGTAAGCCGATTGCAGAAATATAAGCAGATTGTAAATAATAATTATAAGCGAACTAAGGATATAAAAGAGTAGGATAATAAAAAGTGCAGGCGGCAATTTAAGGTGGCGAGACTTAATTAAGAGAAATCTTTACAAGACTAGGTTCTAACAGTGCTGGCATATATAACATAAGAAGTACTTAACTTAATTGCTAGCTTATATATCCATTTACGTAAGATTTATTACACTATAAAGCGCCAAGATCAGACGGGAAAGGAGCTTGCACGTAGAGTGAAAAGGTGGTGTATAAGTCATGGCCCCTATTTTTAAGCAAAGCAGAGAGATATACAGGACCTAGATGCGTCCGATAAACTATCGCGGAAATCAAGCCACGGAAGTTAGCCGCAAAAGGGGAATAATATAGAAAGGAACGCCCCGCGGTACTGTGCTTTTAGCAGATCCAGCTCAGCCTCGGTAAAAATTAGTCTAGAAAAGGGCTTCCTTTGTTCTGATCCCCCCTATTCCACCTGTGGCTTTATTTCTGCGCGAATTCACTGGACGCATTCAGGTCCTGTATGTATATACAAGATTAAACCCCGTGGGCTGCTGACTTAGGCAACAGGAACTACGATTGGAGTAGGTCTTATGCATTCGGCCCTTGCATCTGGAAATTGTGAAGCAAATCCTCCCAGTGCTGGTCAAACTCCATGGGTGGGAATGCAGAAGGGGACAGCGGATCGAAAGGTTCATTGAAATCAAACGTCGAGGAGAACCCGTCTCCTGCCCACAATGGGTTTAGAGGTTTTCCATAGTCGCCAAGGCTAGTAGCCATATCCTCCATAGAAAGGCTATCTTCTGGGCGTGGTTTGGATAGTGGCGCTTCTGCTTGCACAGACCTTTGAGAGCGGAGTAGCTGGATGAAATGAGGATCGTCCTGCTCAGAATCGGATCGTCCACGTTTGAACGCTTCCCAGGCTTTGAGAGTCAGGTTGCCGATTGCAAATAGAAGAGGCCGTTTCGGCCCGTCGGTGATGAACTCCGGATGGAACTCATAAGTAAGTCCAAGCTGCCTCCAAGCCTCGTGGCCACCGTCTCCGCCTCTACGACTCAATTCTTGGAGGATGTAAATGCACGCCTTCCACTGAAAGTGCGTGTTGACATGCCACGCAAACCCCTTGACACCCTTTTGTGTGTATGCTAGATTTTGATACGAAATGATTCGCAGGCAGTTGCTGAAGAGCATATCCTTTTCCCACTGGGGCATGCTGGCGCCGTCGTCTTCGTATTGATAAGGATTGTGAGCTACAAACCTCATTGTGCAGATGACAGCCTTGCCAAGAAATGCACACATGAAGTGCCATGGAATTGATTCGTCGCAGTGCCTCAAGAACTTTCGCTCAATGAGTTCTTCAAAGTCATCGATGGCTTTGTCTTTCCGCTCGGTCGGAATACTGGTGCCGCTTAGTCGACTCCAGCTTCCGTCAAAGGTGGCCTTGGGTGCGGAGCGCCGGAGGAAGTCTCCCACATGACTTCGAATCAGGAAGAACATCATTTCGGTAGGCCCATCATGCTCCTTTGGGAGTTCCTTCATATCCGGGAATAGATCGCTGTCGTTCAAGTTCGAGGGCATCTTAGTATCGCCGAGGATCATGACAGTGCCTGTCCCAGCAAGCTTTTCAGCGTAGCCGTCTTGTCCAACAATCTGCCACCAGAGTCTCCTCCGCATTTCTGTTTCAAACACCGGCAAACCAAGGGTTTCACCATCGCGGTGAAGGCCAGTCCGTTGTCCAAGCCGACACGCTACGCCGGTCAAGATCCATAACGATTTTGCGTCATAGCCGTTCAAAGACATCTGGCAAATAGGGTTAGCTTACTGGCCGTTTGAGTGAGTCACTGAGGCCTTTCGCAACACTCGAAGCGAAATGGCTACTACATAATGATTCAAGATGGGTGTAATCGAATGAAGCAACGGGTGCCTGAACCATACTCAAAAGAACGGCAGTTCGCTGACAGCAAGGCACTGGCTTACCAAATAAAGTACGAATGCCTGGAGCACTATCATATCACTAGACTTGAGCAAGCCCGCGTTTACGAGAGCCTGGCGTGACGCTGTCCGAAATCTTCTGGCACAAGCAACTTTCGTCTGACCTAATATCGCATCGCACTCGGAATCGCCCAAGGAATTGATAGCGCAACAGTATATTGAGAATAACAAAGCCTCCAGATTTCTCGGCAAAGCTACAAGATTGCCGATTGAATTAAGGAGAAGCTGTTGTACAGTTGGAACGTGAAGGACCTTTACAAGAGGATGAACGTTTTCCAGGTAAACCTGCCAGAGCCTGAAGATCTGTACAGGTGGAGGATGGAGATCGTGAAGAGAGCCGCTGGGACGAGGGAAACCCAAAAGCATGTCGTCCACATCAGGGAAGAACTCGGGCGTGGAGTATTCAGTGCCTTTTGGTTCCTCGTCATCTGAAGAGTCTTGAAGCAAAGCTGCTGGATCTCGAAATTCGCCTTTCAGGCTCGTCCACAGATTGTTCTCTAGATACCTTGACTTGCCCTCTTCGACGACGAACAAGCCTGGATCAGCTCGTGGTGCTTCGGCGTTGCCATCGAACAGAGTATCATCAGCGCTATTCCCAGCTGGAGATCCAGAGTCTCCACCCTGAAGCAGCTGGCTTTCCCCACTAGCTATATCCGCGGGATTGACTCCAAGTCTCCTAAGAGCCGCCTCGTACAACTTTATCCGTGTGGTGATGTCCACTTCCTGCCCTCTTTTCTTCCTTCGACGAGGTGGGGGAGGGGCTCGATATATGCATTGGGCGCGAGCTTTGTTGCAATTGGAACAGCCTCGAGGGTTCTTGTCGCACTTGACTTTGCGTTGCGAACATAGAACGCAGGAAAAGCTCTTCTGAATGGCAGGTATATGGGAATTGGTTGATGGCGACGTCGAAGAGGTCGTGGGTGGAGATGGGAGAGATGCGTCGGGAGTTTCCATATTCGACGGAATTGTCTTGTAGCTGACTTGTTGAGGTTAGCAGGTCAGCTCCCGGAGTAAAACAGCCTTATATATATGTGCAATATTTCCCATATGCGTGTCTGCTGGATTGTCTGCAATATCGGTTTCGGAGGCCTGCTGACGTTTGGGATTTAGGCAGTAGTCTTTAAGGTCTGTCCCTCAGCTGTTGAGCGGGCTCGTGAATATTGTCAAAGGGAAGTCGTCAATTCAAACACCATAACGCAATCATGAGCGAAGTCTTATCGAGGACTGTGGCAGGCATGGACATCCGTGGCTTTGCTGGTGTTGCGGAGTGGATGAAGTCGGCGTCGGAGATGGTGTAGCATCATCCGAGATTCTGCCTCAAGCTTCATGACGTCTCTTACTATTACATGTGCGCGACACAACACAAAGGCAGCTACGGAATCTGTCTGATTAATGATAGCTCAAGTTCGCCTGAAGGGATCACGACTAGGTTCATTCGCAGGATAGTATCTTGCGGTCAGTAGGATGGATGGCAACGTTCAACGGAGACTGATATTCTGTAACCCATGTGATCCTAGCGACGAGATAAATACACAACTAAATAGCAACCAAGGAAAGCGCACCATATGGCCACCCGCTCGCTAGTGCAGCTTGCCATTCAGCTATGCAAACCCAAGTGCGAACAATGAATGCACTTTCCCAGCAATATCCACGCCAAATGAGAGCCGATCGGACCCACCACGAGTATAGGGAGCAACACCATGAGCTACGCAGTGTCATCCAAACTCTGGGATCAAATGCACATGAAATTCCCGGACAGAACGTCAAGTACTGTTTTCTTAAACCGGAACATCTTACTCGGGCTTGGCAGCCTTCATGCGGGAGCGGAACTCGTGAAGGAGCTCCTCCATCTCTTCAGCGACAAAGTCCTCAAGCTCAGCGGAGATCTTTTCAATCTTCTCCTGGAGGCTGGCGGATTCCTCCTTGATTTTGTAGCCACCCTCTTTGATCGTCTTCTTAAACTCGTGCTCAGCCTCAGCAAGGGTCATGCTGGGCTTGTCTTCGCTCTTGCTAACGACATAACCACCCTTACCAACAATTTCGGTGTAGTTGGAGGATCCTCCACCGTTCCATGCAAGAATCTGTGAGTCGATTAGCTATGTTTGAGAACATATGTAAATCATAGGTACTTACATTCTTGGTGTTGCTGGGAACATCGGAGAGCGCTCCCTCGGTGGCAATGGAGATCAAGTTCGCCTTCAGCTTCTTAGGAGTGACGTCGGCAACTGCATAAGCAGAGTCCTTGGCTGGCTGGAGAGAAAGGAGGTAAGCGAGAAGGCCCGCAACGTGGGGCGAGGCCATGGAAGTGCCAGAGATGGTGTTGGTGGCATGATCGCTACCGATCCAGGTAGAGAGAATGTTAAGACCGGGGGCGAAGATATCATTGCACTTTCCGAAGTTGGAGAAGTACGCACGCTCGTCGAGGAGAGTTGAAGCACCAACAGTGACAGCGTTAGCGGCGGCGGCCGGGGAGTAGTTGCAGGAGTCGGCGTTGTCGTTACCAGCGGCGACGGCAAAGTGGATGCCAGCATCAACAGCAGCATTGACAGCCAGGTCGAGAACAGTGGACTTGCCTCCGCCCAAGCTCATGTTGGCGGCGCTACCCTTGAAGCCCTTCTTGCCCTTGCCGCTCTTGGCAGCGTCAACCTTCTTGGAGTGAGCCTCAGCGGCGTATTCGACACCCTTGACAACATCGGACATGGTGCCGGAGCCGTTTGAGCGGAGGACCTTGACGGCGTAGACGTTGGCCTTCTTGGCGACACCGTACTTCTTACCAGCGACAGTGCCGGAGCAGTGAGTGCCGTGGCCATTGCCATCTTCATCAGCGTCACCGGAGGGAATGGTCTTGCCCCAGGTGGCACGACCCTCGAAGTCAACGTGCTTGACGTTGGTTCCGGTGTCAATCACGTAGACATCGACGCCCTCTCCGCCATCACCGGAGTACAGGTACTTGTTCCATGTGCCGAAGCTCAGGCTGTTGCGGTGCGAGATACGCGCAAGGCCCCAGGGAGCGTTCTTCTCGATTTCGTAGTCATCGTCTTTCATGGTGTGGACCTCGGAGTCCCGTTCAATGTACTCAACCTGATAGACACACGAAGCGTTAGCCAAAGTTCACCGTCACGTGTGAGATGCGCGGCCTCGGCGGAGCCAGAGCGGAGATAAGCGCTGGTGCCTCGAGAGCGCCAGTAGGCCGTCACGACTGGTCTTCAGCTTTGGGCGTCGGCGAGACGTCGTAACGGCCGCCATCGCCTTGTTTCTGGGGAGATGATGATGGAAAGTATAGAGGGAACTCACGTCAGGATGCCTCCGGATCTGCTCGATGGTCTCATCGTCGAAGTGGCCAGAGTAACCCAGCAACGAGCCAGCGATGTCGTAGGTGTGCTTCAGGCCCTCGAAGATCTCGCTGGTGATGGGGAACTGCGAGCGCTTCCGCAGCTCGCTACGCTCCTTCTGGCTGGCCAGATGGATGCCTTGCACCCAGTCATGGTGCTCGGCGGCGACGGCGTGCTTCTTCAGCACGACCATGTACGAGTTGGGCACCTCCTTCGCGTTGACGGACGAGAGGATAGGGGCGGCATCCTTGTGGATGGTGCCGATGCTCAGCGGTGAGGCAGAGGCAAGCAGCGGGAGCAGCGAGAGGGCGAAGGACCTCATCGTGGCGGCTATCCACGCTGGGGAGGGCTGCGGACAAAGAAACAAGGGGGCAGCAAATGCAGCGCGGTGAGGAAGCTGTAGTGAGGAGATGGAAGTCTAGCAAAGATGGGGAAGAAAAAGATGGATGAAGTGATGGAGGAGGAGTGAAAGAGCAGGAGGGTGTTGCTGGAGCTTCTTATCTGTCAACGAACGCAGCCACCTCGAGCGAGGTCCGCAGCGACCGGCTAAATCGCGCTAGGCCGCTTCCGGGCCGGGTCCTAGTCATCCACTCAGAACGTCATCTTGGCTGTGATCACGCACCCTGGCACGCGAAGCCGCCAACGAGGCTGGCGAGGTGGCATCTGATCACTGTAAACGGTGCTTCCTGTAGCGTATTCTTGCCTTGTATCATGTACCGCCATCGCTATCGTGCCTCTGGCCTTTGCAAAGCCCCATCGCTGCCTTGAAACCTCAAAACACGGGCTGAGACGTGAGAGACTCGGCCCGTGCGTCGGCAGCCTCGCCGGCCAAATCCGCAATGCTGCCTGCCCGTCGCTTTATTGGAGGCATCGTGGACATAGCACCTGGCGCACTACCTAGAGAGGTTGCAATGAGGTATCGGTGAATTGCAACTGCGACCGACGCTGGCCTCTGCGACTGCAATGCACTCCCGCCGTCAGATGCTCCGAATGCCTCCCGCAGTGTGCGCATCGTCTTATTAGGCCCGCTCTCAGCCACCCCACACGGCGACGCAGCAAACCCAGAGCTGGCGACCGCGACTTCACCCTCCTGATCCTTCCTCTGTCCCCAGCGGCTGGTGTGTCTGCTCCCGCTATCTCCTCGCTCCCAGAGACATGAACGTTTCCTCCCTTCGCCGTACCCTCACTCTCCTCCAGCACCCTCGCGGCGGCGGACGACCTGAACATGGACGGCCAGCGGCGCCGACACAGGTCCTCGACAGCTGCCTCCCGGCACAATCCAATATACAATCAGCTTCTCTCCGAGCTGCATGCTCTCATTGACGACCTCACGAAAGCCGGTGACCTCGTCGAGCCCTCCGCGACCACCCTCCAAACCCAGAGCACCGCGCTTCGCCACATCCGCCAGCTGCTGATAGACTCCCCCGAGAAGACTCAGGCCAGAGACGCCTTCCGCCATGTGAAGGGCTTCTCCGTCCTGATATCCACAATCCGGTCCCTATCCAGCTACTATGATCCCTCGAAGCGATCCCCAGAAGAGCGCGCCGAGCTGCTCGAGGTTATAAAGGCTGCTCTGGACGTGCTCTCCGAAGCGCTCAGCGAGCATCCGGGCAATCGCAGATACTTCGCGAAAAGGGCCGAAGATGGCGGATGGAGTGCCCTCGAGCAGGCACTGGGTAGTACTGGTGTCTTTGGCATGCATCGTGAGAGTCAACCGGATGACGGGGCGCAAGAGCAGCTATTTGGTTATCTGTTTGCCTTTGCTCTAGGAGAAGAGACTATGACGCGCATCTTCCGGAACATTAGCGCTTTTGAAAGCAGCCATGCAGATGCGCCACAGCCACAGCCGCGAGCTCAGGTAGAAAGCGATGCTGTTAGCCGTCCTGCCATCCAGACCGATGGATCCCCTGCGACCTCTGACCCGCAAGTGGACTCACTTCGGAGCCAGATACGGAGTGTGTTCAGCGGCAACGAACTGCTTCAGAACGCAGATATGCTTCCTATAGTTCTAGGCTTCTGGGCCATGCTCGCGGGTGACCACGTCTCCAGCAGCAACGCGTCTCCTTTGTCCATCTCGGTACTCCTGGCCATCCAGGAAATTATAGATATATCCACTCACAACAAGGCTATGGGACACATTACGGGCATTTTGTCCGTGATATTACATTTGTTGTTCGAAAGGAGCTTTCCTAGTCCTATTAGCAGCCTCCTACGAGGTCTTGCCGATAGCTTGATAGGATTTGGCATCAACCAGTTGGAAGACGCATATTACCTCTTCCGACAGTCGTCCGTCTCGGACCTCGCTGCAGAGTTCCTCCTTCAAGGCATGCGGACTTCTCGCGGGCCACCTTTCATACAATTTGACCTCTCTTTACAAGGCTACAGTGCTATTGAGCTTGCAGATCTTGGTCGGCCATTCCCTCCAGCTGCTGCTGGTGGAGGATACACATTCACGGCCTGGATCCGTGTAGACAAATATGACAGCGATTGCCATACCACCATTTTCGGAGCTTATGATACCACCCAGACATGTTTCGTCATGGCTTACCTTGAGAAGGACACTCGTCGATTCATCCTGCAGACTTCCATGCCGACATCTGCAAAGGCATCCCGGCTGCCTAGCATCCGCTTCAAGAACTCAAGTGTCTTGAAGGAGGGTTCATGGTACCATGTCGCCGTGGTTCACCGACGTCCCAGTGCGAAAACGATGGGCATCGGCTCCGCCCATGCTTCCTTATACCTCAACGGCGAGTTTACTGAAGCTATGAAATGCCAGTATCCCGCCAATCCTCCCCTTATAGATGGCAGTACGGAGAGCTTTGCTTCCCTGTCTTCCACCACACAACGACCGGCACCGATCCTTGCTTTCCTTGGGACGCCTCAGGACCTTGCTCCTCGTCTTGGTCTAAATGTCACGTCGTCAAAGATGTCGGTAGCCTCGTTTCACTTATTCTCAGAGCCACTATCGGATGAAATGATTGCTGTTCATCACAAGCTCGGCCCTCGATATTGCGGGAATTACCAAGACCGGCTGGGATCGTTCCAGACCTACCGTGCTTCTGCTGAGCTCCACGTTCAGAATGAGATTCTCCATCCAGGAAAAGAGGAACAGTCGGACATTGTGTCAGCGATCCGAAGCAATGCTGGAGCCATAGTCCCAGAAAACCGTGTCTTGCTAAGCTTCTCGCCAACCTCGGTCATGGACGACGATGACCGCAACAACGTCGATGAGTCGCAGTTGATTCAATCTCTTTCACGCGAGGCGGCGTTGAACCTCCACAGACATACCAGGATGCACGGTACTCCAATTATCATAAATGCCGCGGTCCCGTCTATCAACGACGCTCTCACGCAACAACGTGGGTACGGGCTACTTGCTGGGAAGCCAGTAGTAGTAGTTCCTCAATGCCTTGACGATGCCATGTGGAGGGCTGGCGGCTGCGTTGCAGTTGGCTTAGGGCTTGTCCAGCTAGCACAAACCCCCGACGCTATTTTGCGCGCCGTCAAGATTCTCTTAGAGGCCGTGGAAGGTAATTGGCGCAACTGTGAGGCTATGGAGAGCAAAAATGGTTTTGCTGTACTAGCTGAAGTTCTCCGTCAGAAATTAGGTTACAGCTTTGGGACACGTGCTTTTGGGCACAAGACTACTGAGGTCAACATGACAGCTGAGCAGCGCGAAGCCTTTGTCTCTCGGCTCCTACGAGTCGTTCTACGATTTGTTGGGTACGACGATGCTAATCCGGCCGAGAGCCTCATCATCAACCCTTTAGCTTACAGGGTTCTTATCGTGGATCTTGACATATGGCGAAAGACATCATCTCTAGAAACCCAAAAGCAATACTATTCGCAGTTTGTTGTCTTCGCAAAGGGAAGCAAGCACCACCATTACAATGTGAAACGCTTCATCAGAATAAGTAAGCACTCCATCAACGGTTCTCGTCGAGGCTAACCTTTGCGAAGGGGTTGTGAAACGACTTATGGATGCGTTGAAAGGGGAGTCATTCTCCCGCGAAGTCTTCCCACATTTTCTCGAGGCTTTCAAGATCCTTGTTCAAAGCAACTTGAATGGGGAGAACTCTCGGTACTTGGCACTCTTTGTTACCTACGCACTTCACGATAATCGATCGTTCTCAAAGCGTACACTCAAACCGAGAGCAAGCGCTATGCGATTGCGTAACAAAGTCACCCCTGTATCAATTACCCCTGCATCTACACCCCGCTCTGCAAGTCCAAGCCAAGACTCACAGATGGCGCCCGGCCTTCCACTTGCAGAGCTTGGGCGTCTAGTCCTTGAGATGATCGCAGATTTACTCTGTAACAAGTCTAGCGTCACAGATATCCAACGATTTGCCAAGAACGTCACTAACAAGGTAACAAGAACATTCCTGCCTATTGGCAATTGCTAACCAATTGCAGTGGCTTCTGTATCTCCTTGCAGAGCCCGATTCGCGGGTTGTCGTTTTGGGGACGAAGATACTTGCGCGACTTCTAGTCGTTACCGGCCCGGGCTATGTCAAGAAATTTGCGGAGAAGAGCGGCGGATTTGCGATCCTGAAAAACCGACTCAAAACCTGGTGGAATACCCCTGGAATCTGGACCATATGTTTTGCAATCCTATTTGACCGCGATGTCGCCGCGATCAATTTCGAACGCAAGTTTGATTTGTATAATCTTACTGACATCTTCACTGTCCAAAAGATCGAAGCGCCATATCCAGAGATTATTCCAGTCATCGCTGCCATGCTCGAGACAGGACTCAGAACTATCGTCAAGGAGCAGTCTATCTCGACGCCTTCCAAGCAAACTGAGGGAGCGCTTGGGGGTTCATCATCCCCTAACTCGACGTTCAAGCCGAGAGGTCGAAACCGTACAATGTCTTTAAGCGCAAAACAGGAAACCATAGGTATGATTTATAGACATATCTCAAGTAGATGAAGACCCGCTAAATTTTTCAGATACCCCAAGGTCTCAAACAGAGCGAGTGGCCGATTATGCAGAGGTGTTGGGAGTGGTCGTCCAGTTTCTCTCTGATGTTCATTCTCGGTCGCTGAGTTTCCGCGACTTTGCCATACAATCGAACTACGTCCAAGAACTCCTTTTCGTTCTGTATCCATTAATAGTTACTTCAGACAAAGTCAGCGCTGAGACAGAGCTGCTTTCTAGAGGTTCTGCATTGACATTCGAAGGCCAAGACGTGGTTATCCAGCCCCATTCAAAATCAACGAACCAGCAAGCGCCTATCGTACGTACTACCAGCGTGGAGTCTCCTGCAAGCCCCGAGGCCCAGCGAGCTATCCCTCTCCGCCGTGGCTCTTCTTTCATCCTCATTTCGGCCGATAAATCGAGTGTTACCAGCGGCGTTCCTGCAATCAACCCAATTTTAACTTCTGAAAATGGCTCACCTGTCGTTCAGAGAGTGAGCAATACCGTTATCGAGGGTTTGCTCGAAGTCGTCATAGGTGTTTTCCAGGATCAGCTGTTTCAGCGCAAGGATTTCCCTGGTCTTGGTCTTTTCCTCAAAACTCCGCCCGGCTTCCAGGAACATCAGGCCTATTTCGAATCTTACGTCTTACGACACGCTTTATCGGCCATTTCGACTGACATCCAACTGGACCAAAAGTTGCTGCATGAGCCGAGAGTACTTGTGAACCTTTCTCGCTATGTTACACACATGGCAGAAGCCGTTTTCGAAGGATGGTTTCTCAACGGTGCAGAACCGCTGCTAGATTTTACTGGTAGTCTATTGGAACATCTACAACGCCCAGAAATTGCCAAGATAAAGAGCGTGCGACTCTGTCATCAAGCAGTGAGCATCATTCGCTCTATCTTCCTGCGAGTTGTGCTCTTGCGCCTCTCAGAGAGGGACGAGTCTGATAACGAGAGTAATACGGTGAACTTCATGAAGAAGATGATATATTGGCAAACGATCATACTGTCTGCCGACAACAACGATGCCAATATCATGCGCCTGATCTGTTATCTGCTTTACATGAAGCTGGTCTCTAAGGATCAAGCTGTCAGGGTAGCCGCCGCAGAATTCTGGCGTTTGCTTCTCGTACAAAAGCCTGAAGATACATCAGTAATATTTCGTCACGCCATGACTACCGATCAGAAGCGCCTCTCGAAAGGATTTCTGATGCTCACCGAATTGGACAACGATGCTTTCTTGGCCTGGATAGACGGACATCGGTCAGAGCTCAAGACATTCTTCCTTGGAGCCATGTCGCGGACCTGGACCGACTACGTTGCTGAACAAAACCGAAAGACGGAGGAGACCCTTAAGAATAGGATATCGCGACGTAAAGACAGGCTAAAGCAATGGCAGAACGAAGAAGCGCTCAATGATACTGCCTGGAGCCGCCATGAGGTTCAGACTAATCACTGGAGATCCAACGTTCACGCTTCTGAACGTTTGAAGCACCAGCGCTCGCTACAAGACCAACAAGACAATCTCTCCTTCATTGCTTCTACAATTCTGAAGCTGGAGAGACAGCTACAGGGCCCGTGCGGCTTGCTTGAAGACGTTGGGCAGCACAAGTGGCGATTAGATGAGACCGAAGGCCGTAATCGAATGCGTATGAGAATCATGATCGATGAGGCCTTGCGCCAGGATGAGTATCAACCAAAACGGAAAGACACGGACATGGTCGCCAAGAACAAGCTGAAAGTGGAGACCGACGTCCCCAGGATATCATCTAGGGACGCTGTTGGGATAACTCCATCCGAGCAATCGGCTCCAAGCAAAACTACCCTAGTAGAATCGGGTAGAAAGAGGTCTGATACCGACTCTTCGGGATCAGGCCTTGATGAGGATTTCGAGATGGTCGATGACCCCAAAGAGGATGAAGATGGCTTCGAAGACAAGAACCGTAAAGTCATGCGGAGCCTCCAACGCGGCGATCAAGTCCAGCACGTATGCAATGTTTCCCGTATTGTGGGTCTAGAAGCATGTGAAGGCCTTCTCATCCTTGGCAAGGACTGCCTATATCTCCTCGATGACTTCTTCCAGCGCTCCGACGGAGAGATCGTGAGAGTTTGGCAGGCGCCACAAGACGAGCGGGACGCTTATGTACAGATGACTTCAGGCCGACAAACTTCTACGCGTAGGCCACCCCCAAAAGACCACGAGGAAAGCGCAAGGTACTGGAAGTGGGGCGAAGTCATCAGCATATCTAAACGTCGGTTTCTTTTCCGCGATGCTGCTATTGAGATATTCTTCGACGATGGGCGAAGCTACCTTTTGACTGCCATAACTCCTAGCACGCGCAACGAGCTTTACCTGAAGCTCCTCGCACGAGCCCCACACGTCAACAAGCCAGAGACTTTGGTCCACTCCGAAAATTCTTGGAGGCTAGAGTCGCTACGAAATCCAGAGGAGGCACCACAAACATTTGGCTCCAAATTCGCAAACGTCTTTGGCTCATCTTCCTCTAATCCCGCCACGAAGCGGTGGATGAAAGGGGAAATCTCAAACTTTCACTATCTCATGCTTGTAAATACGCTTGCTGGAAGGACTTTTAACGACCTTACCCAGTATCCGGTATTCCCTTGGGTCCTTGCAGACTACACGAGCGATGAGTTGGATCTAACTGATCCGCGCTCTTTCCGCGACTTCTCCAAGCCGATGGGTGCCCAGTCAGCATCAAGAGAGGCCGACTTTAGGGACAGATACAAGATATTTGAAGACATGGCGGACCCTAATCAACCATCTTTTCACTATGGTACCCATTACTCCTCCGCCATGATTGTCACTCAATACCTCATCCGTTTGCAGCCCTTCGTACAGTCTTACCTCCTACTACAAGGCGGTACCTTTGATCACGCCGACAGATTGTTCTCTGATATCCATAAGACATGGCTTTCGGCGACTAGAGAGAACATGACGGATGTACGAGAGCTAATTCCAGAATTCTTCTACCTTCCGGAATTCTTGACTAACGTCAATGATTACAACTTCGGCATCAAACAAGGGGAAACGGAGCCAATCAACCACGTCAAACTACCACCATGGGCGAAGGGAGATCCACATGTCTTCATCGCAAAGCATCGTGAGGCTCTTGAGAGCCCTTACGTCAGCAAAAATTTGCACCACTGGATCGATCTTGTTTTTGGATTCAAGCAGAAAGGAGAGGCCGCAGTGGAGGCGACGAACGTATTCCACTACCTTTCTTACCACGGCGCTAGGAATCTGGACAACATCGAAGACCCAATGGAACGTCTTGCCACTATTGGTATTATCCACAATTTTGGCCAGACGCCACTTCAGGTCTTTCAGCGTGCTCATGTCCAGCATGAGGAATCCTCTCAGCGCTTTAAGCGCCTGGACAACAGCGCAGAGTCTCTGACCCGGTTACCTGCTACCCTCCTAGGTAAGAAGTTCATCGTCTCCTTTGAGTTGTAGATGCTAAATAAATACAGAATCCAATGAGCGGGTGGCTTCCCTGGTATATAACACAAAATCAGACAAACTCCTCTGTTCTGCCGCATTCCGCCATAACATCCCCCCAGCTTACGACCGCTACATGGAATGGGGCTTCACTGATGGCAGCGTACGGTTTTACTCCAGCGAATCCAAAAAACTCTTGGGCTTATTCGAACATCTACATCAAGGACAATTGACCACCTCTTTGTTCGTAGACGGTAGAACCTTGATCACGGCAGGCGCGGATTGCACTGTCGCGATATGGACAATCGTCTCGGGAGCCAAGAGCATCGATCTACAGCCAGTAATATGCCTTTTTGGCCATAGAAGGCCTGTCACCGCGCTTGCCTCTTCACGCGCCTTCTCCGTTTTTCTCTCCGCAAGCGAAGATGGTAGGGTGTTCTTGTGGGACCTCAATCGTTCCGAATTCATACGGGAGCTTGACATGGGTTTCAATCGGCAGTATCTGAGTGTCCAGTGTGCCCGTATCAACAACATTACGGGTCACATTATACTTTGTTGTGGACCAAGACTATTTTTATTCACACTCAATGGCAGGATGCTACTTCGACAAGATGTCTGCGACACTGAAGATCTTGAAGATGTTATAACGAGCTCTGCATTCTACGAGGGGGTCGGGAACGAGTGGCTAGAAAAGACTCTGCTATTCACTGGGCATCGGAAAGGTGTTGTCAATGTAAGTCGAGAACCTCTCTACCTAATCATGCGCGCATCCGATAAACCTAGCTTGGAAGCCATCAGAAATATTGCTAACTGTAAGATAGATTTGGCAGCTCGCTATTGGTGCCTCGGGCAAATGGACGGTAGACTTAATCAAACGCCTCAACCATGTTGACCCAACGCGAGAAGATGGTGGTAATTGTTCAGCCGCAATTACTTGCATCTTACCTTTGGCTCAGGTGGTCTACACTGGCGACGATGACGGCAGAGTGGTACGCATTCCATCATTCCTCTACGCCAAAAACAAACAACGTATCGTCATTCGAAGATATCAGCTGGCTGTACACGTTATTTATGATCTTGAGCAAAAGCTGACTTTGACGATATGTGTAGTACGAATGGGACTGCGTGCAAAGACACGGTGGCGGACCTGGTTGAAATATGGTGACCACGAGGCTATGAAGTCAAGGAGACGTGTTTTGGAAAGCTGAAAAGTAGGTTGGCGTGTGGCGTCAGGTATTGGGCGGTAGTTGTTGCATTACTTGCTACAGGGCCGGTGCATTGCTTGCTACAAGGTTGGGATAGAACTGTGATATGTCTGCGCCTGCGCCTCGTCTGCGCCCGCACCTCGTTCAATTAGATCTGTTCTACTCTACGACTTTGGCAACCGGGTTCGACGTATGGCAAAGAAGTCTCCAAATTGCATTACCCATGTTGTACCGAGGCGACGACAGCTATATCGAAATTGCTTTCGGTAAGTCGTGCTGCGATTGCTGACGCCAGCACGTGGGCATCTACTTGACTAATCACACAGCCGTCCTAAAAATAGCTTTGAGTATACCGATAGACTGTGCGCAAGCCACAGACCTCATCCCTCAAAAGCGGAATCATGAGCCTACCAGGCTTCTACATCGACAATCCTTTCGAAAGTCATCACAATTGCACCCACCTCAAATATCACACCCAACAGCTAGCCTCCGATTAAGCTTCGCTAGAGTTTTGTCCGGCATGGCTTCGCCCTCCTCCTTCCCTTAGAACTCGTTTCCGACGCACCAGGACGATTCTCAACAACGCTATCCCCAGCAACAACATCACCCACGCCAATCTACTCAAAAGCCATATCCGCCACACTCATCGCAGGACCAGTGGAGCCAGTCGTCTCATTAGCAGGCTGCTGGATTCGTCTCTGCGCGAACACAGTCTTATCCCGCCCCGTCCTTTGACAATTATAGAGTAAACCAACCACAGTCTTGGAGGCCCACACCATATCCAGGCTACCCGCAAAGCACGCAACCGACATACCCAGAAGAACTGCTCTATCCACCCGACCTTCTGTATAAGCCTCACTCATTTCCTCAACCGGGCTCTTTTGAGAATGTCCCTGCTAGCTCATATCGTCCAACAGACGTCTTCAACGTCGTGCCTGCTAGTCAATATGCGGGCAATCCCACTTGTCAATCAAGGCTTGCGTCGCCAGCGCTCAACCCATCGCCATACCCGCCTCATCAATCATACCCACAAAATAATTCACCCTCACCGGCGGTATTAACTCAGCCATCGCCTCGAGGCTCACCGCGACCTTCACCACAAGTTCGACCCGTAAATCTTCCTCGACCACTAACTGCAGCTGAACTGGCAGACTACTTCCACTAACATGCATGTGTTCCGATTCCACGTCAATGGGAGCCGCTTCCTGCTCCCATCGAGACCTGTTACGTCCAAGCAGGACCTAGATTTATCGATAGCAAAGATTGGCTGGGAGATTGGATCGACCAAGAGTTTCACACCGTTTGCCTAAGGGATATAAAAGAGGCCAGAAGTAGACATAGCATGAGATACCACCTAACCGCGGAGACAAACGGAGGTCATTTCCGCCCAAAAAAGTTCAGATGGAAGCTCTCTAGTTCACCGGCAGGAAAGTCTGGCGATGATCTTTGGTCGTACCGCCGCGAGAAAGACATTGGTGCTGCACCTGGACAAGTAAGATTTGAGGCTCTGTATGGCCCTGATGGGAATCCAGTGTCCACGTCTTTCAAACACAATGATGCATCTCAGGGCGTCCCTGTCCATACATTATCGTTCCGGCTCCCGAATGGGGAAGAGTTTCAATGGCAGACCAATCATCCCATTAGTACCCTGGACGGTTTCCGCTGGGACTACCAGCGTTATGCATTGTTCCGGCTGTCTCGCGGTGTAGCATGGGAGTTGGTCGCAGACAACGCGCCTTGGGATGGACGCGGAAAAAAGCCGCTGGAGTCAGCGGACGCCTTGGCCATCCGCGCCCGCAACATCGATCACAGTATGGTCAGTGCGACTCTCTATGAAGGTGCGACAGTGGGAAGATGGATTGCGAGTTGAAGCACTACACGATAAGGAAGGGCTGAAGAAGACAGTCAAGCAGGCCCGAAAGACGGAAATTGGCAAGCTAGCATATTAGACCAAGGATGACTTTACTGGGGAGGCAGCGGGGGTCGGTTTCGAGCTTGGAAGCGGAATCGTAAGTGGACTGTTTGGCACGTAACGCGAGGTTGTCTTTCTTCTTTGTTTAACGGATTGCAAGACATCCTTCTTTAGCGGCCGCGTTGCAAGCCACCGACCGATGGGGGTCTTGCTCAACCCATACG
This sequence comes from Mytilinidion resinicola, assembly GCF_010093595.1. Classification (NCBI taxonomy): domain Eukaryota; kingdom Fungi; phylum Ascomycota; class Dothideomycetes; order Mytilinidiales; family Mytilinidiaceae; genus Mytilinidion; species Mytilinidion resinicola. The sequence continues at coordinate 626,585 of NW_022985450.1, read as the reverse complement.
ATTCAATACCTTCTCGTCAACTTTGTTATCCAAAGCCCGAATTCTCACAAACATGCGTACGCCGCCGCATTATGCGCTCGTGTTTAATACTGTCTCTTAGTTCCCAGTCACGTGGTTAAATTCAGAGGTTCCAGCCAATAGGATCATTTCTCGCTCGTCGATATTCGGAATGCTATGTGGTAGCTATCTGCACGCCAAAGACCGATCTTAGCAGAGACTACACCCGCCTACGTACTGCAGAGGTTTCCAACATCTTGTGGCCCTCAGGGTATTTCGTGCACTGTGGAACCTGAGCTTCAGTCCCAGACCATCTTCCAGTAGCCTAACCTCACAATGCTTCAAGAGCTATTCTGAGTCTCAACTCCGAGGCATTTACGGGGTTCAAGTCTCAAGAGAGGCATGATTCCTCGCAAGTCCCCCTCGGGTCTATCGTATGTGTGAAGCACCATTCGACGTCCTGAATACAACCCAAACACATGAGACAAGGCCAACGGGAAAGGCATGCAGCAGGGCAGCAATCTGAGGATCAACGAACGAAGCAAACCCCCCACCGGGGCGATGTGGCATGAGCGACAATCTGATAGCTGGAAGCTGTTCCGGACGTCATCGTCGAACTCGCCAAGCGTGGACATAGCTGCGGCATTATCAGCTTCGGATGATAGCAAGTGAACATCTACGTGCCATTGCTACGGTCTCAAAATTTCTAGCGAATCAGATTCACATTCCGTACAATGCCTGCCTATCACTCGTCATGTTTTGGTTGATCAACTTACTTTCCAAGCAATTGCGTGTCAGGCGCCCTAGCGGCCCGCGGTTCAGGCTGCCCGACCGGCCCGCAATTCAGCTCAACGGCCGTAAGCCGATACGTCGTATAGTGAGACACTATAGTGCGTTACAAATGCTCCCAGGGGAACGTGATTGCTCCGCATATAAGGAAAGTTGGAGGGGGCAGACGGACCCGATAAGGTTAGGCTAAGCGCTGTGACTTTCAACGCGCATCCTTACCGGTCGGCGACAGGTGGCATGGCCCGAGGTCCCTACATTGGTCAGGTTATACTCTTCTGCCGGAAATTACTGTCGTCCTATGTGGTAGATACTGTTTCAGGAACATGCCGTAGTTGTCTGAGACAATACGCACATGCATCACTGTCACAGCGCATCGTAGTGCCACATGCGAACATCACAAATGGAAAGTAAAGCCGAAAAAATCGGTTTGAATGTATTTGAACATGTTGATAGTAAAGAGCTGTCCAAAGCTACCGGGTATCTAGAAGAAGTGATATACATACAAACGTTTTCGTTCCATGGGCCTGCCAGGGGGTGCATGGAGCCTGCCAGGGATGCCATGTGTTCTAGATCGACTAAAAGCAGCATAAGACGCCGGAAACAAGATTCACTAAGCATTCGCTCTAACCTCTTGACCAGCAGCTGCCAAAGCGCTTCCTCTTCGATCGCTGCTGGTAGCCTGCATGGTTGTGCGCCTCCTTGTCCGTATTTCCAAAAAGTGTCCAACGACGCTTTCGACCTGCTCCTCAAACCCAATGTGCTTGAATCCAAAAGTCCTTTCCGTCAGACTCGAATCAAATTTTATTTCGATGTTCGTGGCCGATCCACAGTTCGGTAGCCTCCGCTTCGCAACAGCCTCTGGGAAGGATCGCTTAATGATGTCTTTGGCATCGTTCCACCGCGTTTGCTGACTGAGGATGTAGCTCCGATTGCCTGGAATGTGGGGAAGCAGAGACTGAACGTGTACTCGTGCGACGTCGTCGTTATGGACCGTGGCACCGGCAAAACTTCCGAAGTCTTTACCGAGAGCTATTCCCAGAACAACAGCGTTTGTGCCTTTCATCGCTTCGCGTGGTGTTGTTGCAAGATCGTTGCGGCCTTCAATGAAGGCTGGGTGGAGGTGGATAACGTCGAACGAGGGCCTTTCCCTCTTGATCCAGGCTTCAGCCTCTTGTAGGGCAGCGACCTTGGAAGCAGCGTAGGCAGCGAATTCGGTTTCGTAGGGTCCAGACTCGAACACCACGCGGTCCGTTGGTAGAACTGGCGTGCTTCGTCGCTCGTAGCCTTCCATCTGAGCAACTGGAGTGATAGCCACGATAGAGCTTGTGATCACTACTCGCCGCACGGTCTGACTCTTCTTCGCTGCCTCCAACATGCTCAACGTTCCGAGGACGGCAGGTTGGATGAAGTGCGAGTCGTGCTCGTTCAGTGGAATCTCGTCGCCACCGGTCATCAGCGGCGACGCAATGTGTATGACATATTTGACGCCCCGAGTAGCCTCGTCGTAGGCGTATGGGTAGGTGATTTCGGGGACGATGACGAAGCTCAGGCGAGAGCCCAAGTTGAGAGCCTGGATCTGAGGGTGTGAGATGATGGTGTTGGCTTTGGCCTGTGACCGGACGGCGGCGCGGACGGTGTAGCCTGCATTCAGGGCGTGGATGAGGGTTCGGAAGCCAACGTGGCCAGTGGCACCGGTAATGAGCAAATTGCAACTCGATTCACGTCCCATGGCGAAGGATCTAGGAGACCTCCAGAAGATATACACAGACTTGGGAGCAAGATGGAAAAAAGCGGGGTAGCCGAGCACAAGCGAGGAGAGTAGCCGTGAGGGCCTGAAGTATGGGACCGAGAGATGATTCTTGTGAGAAGGAAGAGCGACTACACAGCAGGACGTGGGTTTATAGCAGAGGGGGGTGGAGGGGCTGGATGGAGAACGCGGGCTGCTATATATCGACCCCCCTCAAAGCTGGAAGGGCCTTTCAAGAGGCGTCGTTAGACACAGTGGCATCAGCAGGGAATGAGATTTGATTGCAGGGGGGGGAGAAGTTTGGCCCCTCCTGGGCGCTGGCTGTCGAACTTCCTCGTGCGTGGGACGGTGAAGCGCGGAGACCGGGGCATATCAGGCGCCCCAGAGGGCGGCACGCGTGCAGATTGGCGTTTGCGCCGTCGAATCAAACAAAACTTCCACGGCGTCCCCGGGCTGGACGGGCACAGGTGTCCAATCGTGGCAGCATCTAAAGCATCCAGACGGCCATTTGGGTTAGGGCCAGACGCGGGTCTCAGCTCTGTCAACCCTGCTGTAGTTGCCAGGTGGGCCGGCCAGCGCCGTGCCATCTGCCGGCTGCGAGCGGGGAAGAGTCTGTCTGCTAACTGATGCGGTTTGGCGCCATGTCTTAAGCGGGTTTACGCGGCCAGTCCGCGTGTCGGGTCTGCGATGGCGTCGACACCAGTTTCCTCGCCTTGGGGTTCCAGAAGCGACCGCGCGAACTAGCTCCAAAGTCTCGCCAGACTTGCTTTCGGGGCCATCGCCTATTCGTAGCGTAACGAGGCGCTGGGTCTGGCGAGACGCCTCGCAGCTAAAGCAGAGTGCTGAGGCGATCTAGAGCCACGCCCCAGTGCCCAGAGGCATAAACGGCCTGCAGACGTCGCGGCGGAAATGAGGACACCTGAATAATGCATTGTAGAATCGATACACAGTCGATAGCTCATCGACTCCGTGGGCCTTGGCGGCCGCGTTGCTGAGTCGGGATCGAGGTCATGCTCGACGGCTGATGTGGTTTGGGACTAACGTTGACTGGGACTTTGCTGGTAGGTACTGCCGAGTGGCATGTACGACACCACGTGCTGGAGCAGGTGATGTCGTTCGAGTGGAGTTCATGAAACACTGGTGGATACCTCTATGACGTACAGCCAAGCGGTATGTCGGATGCACGTGCTAGAGCAAGACGCGCTGGATCAGGTGTGCTGGAGCAGGTGATGTTGCCCAGGTGTTGATGTCGAGTCTGCTGGGTCAGGTGTGCACAGCCGCAGCCCGAGGGCGACATCTCGGTTCAGCCGGAGCCAGTAGACGCCATCGTCTGCACCATCGCCTCTCCAAGGGTCGGTCAACCCCGTGCGCAGCGGCGTCTGCCCAGTACGCTGGCTGGGAAACGCGCCGCCACAATGCTGAGCCCGCCGGCGGTTCCTCAGCAGGCGAAAGCCTCGCCTAACGCCGCTCGGCCATAGCCTCCAAGTGCTGCAATGCAATGTAGGACTGGCTGACAACAGGAACATCCGACTTGAAATGTGTGAGTCCGGAATAGTCCTTTCTTTGGTCAGCAATCTCGGATTAAGGTTGGATCTGGGAGGTGGATTTAGCGGTAAGAGCACCGCCACAGAGCCATCCCGGCGGGAGATCTCCACGCGCCTCTCCACTTTTCGCCTCCAGCCCAGATGACCAGACCCTCGCGCCGGGACACGCATGAATCATCAGGTGGCGCCTTGCTCCGCGTGCTGATACCTTTGTATGCATATCGTGCTCTCAACATCCTCACAAATAGCATTTCGAGCTACTGCGCCTTGTAAGCTTGCTTGCAAGACGAGTTCTTCGGGTTTGGCATCCGAAGTCGCCACTGCACCGCGGAACCCAGGTGACGCGACGCTTCGACGTCATCGCTCCAAACTCTACTTCTTTACCTCGACCAAGCCCCAAGTGAAACGTCGTTGCATGCGCAACGGCTGCGATCTGCTATAGTCCGCAGCACTCAGCCGATCGCTTCGGATCCTGACGACATATTCCGTAGGTGCACTTACAAAACTCTACCGGTAGAAAGCCTGCTCCTCGTAGCACAATACGAACCATTGTATCTTCTACCTAGCTCTCTTGTTCTACCAAATACCCATCTGCTTCGTGATACCCTTGCTTTCTTTCTCCATTGCTTCCGTCTCTCCCATTTTCAGCATGAACGACCAACCACCTATTGGGGGCTACTACGCGCCGCAGACATCATCCGCTCCTCCCAACTCTGCGCTGGAGTCAGATTATCCTGCTCCTCTATCTGTAAAGCCCAAAAGCTATCCGCCGCATTCCGAGGCACCTCCAGCCCCATTGAGCATGGAGGGACCTCCATCTTCTGAGCCGTTCAATCAAGCCCCTGCTTTTGGCCAGCCAGCCCAAAATAACGATGGCGCATCAACAGTAGCACAATCTCAGCACTACGAGGCGTACCATCCTCCTAATGACGACCTTTCCCCGCCCTTCTCGGAGCAACCGGGCCCTGAATTACACCAGCCGATTATGAATCCTGCGTATCCCCCCGAAAAGCCCCAAGGCGCAGCGGACACTGCAATGGTGCCATCAAATGCCCCCCAACCACTTGGCGTACAGCAGTACCAACCGCCATTGCCTCCACGCCGCATACCATCAAGCTTCGGAGCCGATGACCCATCCAACCCCGTGCACTACACCCGCGACCCACACAAGCTCGTCGCATATCTAGTCCCCTTCCCGAAACCACGAGTCCACGTGCCCGGCGCTACCCTATCTCAGGTCCCTGAACGGTTTCTGATCTACACGCCTCCGCCGCCGCCGCTTCAGAAGCCAGCTGAAGGCGTCAAAGAAGACCGCATGCACAAGGTGCAGCGGAAATGGGAAGAAGAAGTCCGCGCAGCCAAGAACAGCACCGCCAAAACAGCAAGCTGGCAGGGTGCCAAAAGCAAAGCCACTAAAGGCATTAGCTGGGCGATGTCGCAGACGAAGTCGGCGAACCTCGAGTTTCTGACTCGGCTGGGTGAGGATCGGAAAAGCGGACCGGCTCGAACCGATACCAATGCAGCAGAAGGCGGCGTGGAAGGAGATGCTACGCATAAGACTGTCGCACTGGAAGAGATGGTCCTCATATATCCCTCCACCATGCCCGGCACGCAGGAGGAGCTTCGTGCCGAATTTGTTAACTCGATGATGCGCTCCAAATCGAAAGCGCAGCGAGATGCGGTCATAGCAACTGGTCTGATCCCCGTCTCATTTGCCATTGATGTCCTCGCTACTATCGTATGGCCGTTCGGTGGGTTGCTGGAGATCGATAGCGTGTGGGCGTATTCGTCTATCCGAGGGGCGAAGACGGCTCGTTCGACAACGAAGCGTCTCAAATCATCCAACGAGGATAGTGGCGGGAATGAGCAACAGCTACGGCTAACATTCACACCATCCCCAAGGCTCGAGATCTTAGGTCAGTACCTGGCAGCTCGTTGTCATGAACGTGATGCCAAGCTGTTTGGCTCCCCGGGCGTTCCCCCGACAGAGACGACTGTATTGGAGGCGATCGGGTGGTCGCAGTCTGGGCATTTCAAGAACTGGGAAGACGAGCAGTGGGAGATTGCTGAGGTGAAGGAAGATATTAAGTCGGTCATGAGCAAGGGAGCCCGAGAATGGGATAAGTGGTGTAAGGACTTTGAGAAGAATCCAGAGAAGGCGGCCAAGAAGTAGAATCGCTAGAGATCACTTAGTATGATTTCGGGGTTATATATTCCTAGCTTGTCGTTCAGAAATGACTTCTTATGATTTGTCTATGTCCGTAGCCGTCCGTATTACGGACTCACAGCAGTGTCTTATTCTACCGCCTCTATGCCACCAACTTCCATCTATGCCTGCACGCCAAACTACAACGGTGAACTCTTCTCGCCCGGCACAATCAGCACACTCTTCAACCTCTCAATATCCTCATCCCCCAACCCACAAACCTGCCTGATATACCCCTCCGAGCTGCCCCACTCCCGATCAATCATATCCAGCACCGCAATCATACTCTCCTTCGTCGCCCCCATCATGCGCAGCGCCGCCTCCCTCCCCTTCCTCACAACATCCGGCGGCAACTCAACCTCACCTGGGTCTGCACCCTCATTCTGCTTCGCCAACGCCGCTGCCAGCTCGTCCCTCGACATCGTATCGCCCGCCATCTGCGCGAGCGTGTACTTCTTAAAGCCGTAGCTGGAGGTGAGTCGCGTGACGAGCTTTTCCTGAAGGGACAGGAGGCCGAGCTCTGTCAGATTGTACTCGGCGGCGATGACGTCCCTGGGCACGCCGAGGAGGTCGAGGACGAGGCCAAAGAAGACGCCGGTGCGGTCTTTGCCGGCTGTGCAGTGGATGAGTGCGCCTAAGGGTTCTGATTTGATAGCTATGGGAGGGATGGGGGCGCTTGGGGAGTTGGAGAGGAAAAGAGAGTTTCGGCGGGCTGAGGGTGGCGGGAGGGATGCTAGGTAGAGAAAGATCTTGCGGTAGGATGGTCCGCCGTTGATTAGGATGTCTCGATAGGCTTGGGCGAACCCCTGGGTTTTGTTTAGCTGCTAGCGGATGCGCGATTGACGGATAGAAATAGAGCTGTCTATGTTCCCGCAACTCCCCTCCTTCAGTAGCGCTCCGAAAAATCCAACTCAAATATGCCGCGAAGAATGAAATGCTATCACTAACCTCAACGCTCTCGCCCATATACTTCATATATCTCTCCGCCAGCCGTTCCGGGCTGTAATCGTCATCCGCAAAGACAGGGACCCACACTCTCTCCAAACCCTCCGCCTCTAGCATCTTAATCCACCCATCTCTTACCCCCATTCCGTCCTTTGGCAAGCCGTCCTCCCCAACTTCCACTATCTCCTCCTCCTTCCCATCTTTGCCCGCCACAACGCCCTTCCAGCCCTTCAAGACCTCCGGCTTCGACCGGAGATCGAAGATTGTTTTGACCCCAGCTTCTCTAACAGCGGCCCACCCGGCCTGATCCAGTTGCGACACTTCCGCAGAGCGAAACAGTATTCCGGGTCGCACTTTTCGGCCCGTCGAGGTCACGAGGCCGCCATTGTAGAGTGCTGCGTCGCGGAAGTTGTTGAGATGGGGTACGGGAAAGAACGGGGGGACTGGAAGCTTGAATTCATTTGGTGCTGCCATGGCTACACGGAAGTTTGGAGTTTTGAGGCAGACGTAATATTGGACGATATGTGGAGAATGACAGTGCTTGAATGGTTACCCTTCGATTTGCTAGACTTGCTGTGAGTTGTAAAGCAATGCCCTTTCGGAGGCTTCGTGAAGGCAGTAGGAGGACTAGTGTTCAAGTCCGATGAGGTTGCTGACCCAGAGCACGGGGTTATGAGACCCTCACAAACGTAACGGTGACAACACTGGAGCCTCCAGTCGCCGAGGTTCCGGTTTCCGGACGGCCCTATCATTGGTGTTGTCATCCAGTGAAAGCTGTGATAGACCCCACAAGTGCCCCGCCAATTCCCCCTAGTCATTGCCGAGGGACCCTGGACGTTTCATGACTCTAGCCGCAAGCATTCCATCTTGCATCCCTCCACTCGCGACCTGTTGTTGCAGAACGTGCTACTTTGTCTGTCAAGCATGTTGATAGTTCGAAAGAGGCGAAGTTGTGATGAAAAGACCTACATTATTAGGTCAAAATTCTAGGCGCAAACGGATCTATCACTCCTTGACTCCAATATTGCTCACTCGACACTGTGAGGAGCAGCTCAGCTATTCAGCAGCCAGTTAGTCAAGAAACAGTCTAATTTGCACTACTGGAAAACTGACATTGTGCCTAAGTTTTTGAAATTCCATGGGGGTACCCCAAGCAGTGGTAAACGCGTGTGCATAATCTTACGATCTGTCACTGTATGTGAATTGCTACCTACCATTTTAGAAACACTTCTCAAGAAGCTTTACCGCCCAAGGATAGTCATATACATAGTACAATTATATTTTGAAGGGTCTTCCACGCTTACACATCAGGCCCTTTTTTTTAAAAAAAAACCCCCAAAAAATAACCAGTAGAACTCCATCTTTTTCGCATCTCCTCCGAACACATTACCATTGATAAACCATACTCGTAGGAGATACCGAGAGAAGCTGTGCTTTTGCATGCGGCCTGGCAATGCACCGCGCCCCCAAAAAAAGAGAACCTCCAGACATAGGGAACCTTCGCTTGGACCAAAATAGAATATGGAAAGAAGCTAGTGATTAGGCTTTCGACTGGAGACGTCGACTCTTTTGTTTCATGATTATAAGAGTCGTACGTCATGGCCGTCTAGGCCCACCGTTTAGATCTGATGACAAACCTTTCGGTGTTATTGCTCTACCCGCTGGAGACTATTCTCTAGATCCACGGCACTAAAATCTCGTAGATCCGTAGAAGCCTTTGGCTCTTTTGATATGCAATTCTCAGGCCGTTTTGGAGTCTCGTGAGTAGATTCTGGTGAATCAGTTTCGTGCTCGTTAATTTGAAGTTTCGTATCTCCGGCCTCCGGTCGCTTCGTTTCAATAGGATTGGATCCGTCGGCCACGTATTCATCATACGTCTTGCCCGCCTTCTTGGCCAAGCGCCGAATGCGACGGGTTCGGTAGAGCCAGGAAAGCTGAGAAACGAAGATACCGAGTTCTAAGAGGAGGCTGGTTGCAGTCGGTCAGGGACATTCTGATCGGATTGTCGCGCATGTCTGGCAATCCTGCTTATATCACAGAAAGAAACTTACCAAATGATATAAAGCGTACCACCGAGATAATCAAAGGTATTTTGTGCAACTTGTACCCGAGTCAGCACTCAATTCCGCCGCACATCATGTATGACGGACTTACCGAGAGCCATCAATGAGAAGAAGGCCCCTGACCAGTCTACGGTAAGGAAGATGAAATCTACACAAGTTGTCAGCATGACACGAGACCGTAGCTAACCACGACATGAATCTAGAATCATACCAATGCCAATCACCCGGCCTTTCCTCTTCGCTAATTCGAAGTAAGGCGGAATGAGACCTAGGGCAAGGATTATAGAGGCGATAATAGCCATCAAGGTGAGAGGCCAGGCAACGCCTCTTGCATATGGACCCTGTTCGTTGTTAGAGAGGTGACAGGATTCCGATGTCGAAGGGATCGGGGACAGTACTCTAAGAACACAAATGAAAAGGGCCTCGAGGCCACCAAAGATAATAGCAAGCACTCCCACTGTCAACGTGGTGGTCCATACTCTCCAACCGCTTCCTGGCCGTTAGCCGCTGTAACATTTCATTTTTCACTACGCCGTTACGAACCTATGATAGACCAAGGTCTGGCCCCAGCAAACAAGCGAGAGGAAGCCAAAGCACTGAGGTTGAATCTGAAGTGGGATATTGAAGTTCTGAGGGGTGTCAGACGCATGAAGATAATCGTGGGAGAACTTTATTGACCTGCACGATGGCATAAACACCGAACGGCACCGAAGCTTTGCGAATATTAGCCCCAGCGTAGTAGAGGTCATCGCATGGGACGTACCAGAAGCCCACATCATTACCATCAAGCCGGGAAGGCCATCAGTTTTCTTTGTGCGCCAGTTACGCCATATCCTGCACGAATGAGAGTCTGTAATCAAAACCGAAGACCGTACGTCACTTACTGAGGTACAAGCTAATGATGTCAATTAGTATAATGCTCGAACTTAACGATTGTTTCGAGGTATATCTCACCTGAATACACCAGCAGCTGACCGAGCAACATTAGAGCACGTTCAATTAGGTAGATGAAGGGGCAAATACACTGAGAAGCGGTCAGTGCTAACTCGGGCTCTACTGAAGGGTGAGCCTGCGTACCAGTTCCAATTGTCTAAAGGATCGGAGATGGGTTATTAGATATTCATCTTTTCAATACTCGGCTGACATTTCAGAGTCACACATACCCCAAGCACATTTGCAGCCTGTCATAGTGTATGTCAGTAATGAAGCACATTGAATGGTCAGGTATCACGTACAAGCGGGATTGAAGTTTGAGGACCCGCCATCCAATAGCTAAGGTGTTCAGACCAGCAGGAATGCTAGAAGAAGAGACGGATAAGAGAGCTGGAGATGGGAGAGCAACGATATGAAACGAGGAACTTAGGAGATCTGAGAAGCTCAACGAAACATGAGGGCGAGGTGAGGTTGATACAAAGGCCAGGGCACACGACCTTGCCAATAAAGAGAAGGCCGGACTGAAAAGTGGGTACTTTCTCAGCAATTCGGGCCACGGTGGACACAAAGCATCGCGTCAATCCAAAGACGAGACTCTCAGCCGGCATCGCTGCACGTTGATGACGGTGGCAGCTGGCGCTCAGGAGTCACCAGCGCAGCATCCACAGAAGATGTGCACGCCGTCGATGCAAATTAGGCTTTGGGGCCGGCATCTGGCGTGAGTTTGCAGCGTGGCCTTACGGATTTTGGACTGATGTGTGATCAGGGCGGGCTGGCAGCGCCCTCGTCCGGTGTGGCATTTTTGAATGGAAGCGCCGCCGCCGCGTGGTAAAGCGCAGGTCCCGAGACGGCGCGAGATATTGAGGTTTTAGCATCAGGTAGCGGCGGGGGGGAATGTCCCCTGCATCCGCAGTATCGTGGTGGTGAAGGTGGTTGGAGTGGGCCATCACCGGCGTCGGTGTCACGTCGATGTCCTCGCCGATGATTGGCTGCGCGCACCTCCAAGTTCCCAAAGTTGCGCTGATGGCAGACAGGGGTTGGCAGAGTCCGTTCAAGCCGCCTCGTAGCTTGGCGTGACTTCAAGAGCACCGCGTCTGTCGTGCCACCCACAGTGCGTGCTGCGCTGCGCTGCCGTGGCTCGACTTGACCGCAGAGAATGCTGCCAGAACGCTGCGAGAATGATGCTGTGGAGTGTTTCAAGCCGAGACGGAGGGTAGCTGGAGAGTCAGCTGTCCCCACTCTCGTCGACTGTCGCACTCCAATCGCTGCCGCCTGCTCGCCTGCCCACAAGCGCCATCGAGTAGTACCTCTGGGCGTGGATACAGTTCCTTTACGACCTCCAGCTCCTCCAGCTAGGTGCGGATGCGGCACGATAGAGGGCGCCACGGCCAGCGCTAGGTACTGAATTGTCCTCGTCTGTGAACTGCCCGCATGCTCTGTAAATCAGCTGATTGGCAATCGTGGGGACGTCTCGATTGCTCTCCTGGCCGGCCCATTGGAGCAGCGAGAGGCGTCGAGCGTGAGACAAGACGGCCTGGATGTGGCAAAACGGCAGAGAAGGAGTGCTCGATCCAGTCATCCCGAAGCCAGGCGGCACGTCAACGAGGCCATGTGAGCGGGGACGCTGGAGCAGGCCCCGTACACGAGCGGCTGGACCGATTGATGGGCGTTCTCCACTTTCCCCTCTGGACGGCCGAGCCTCCCAGGCCGTCAGCCCACAGCGGCTGATGCGCTTCTTGCAGCTTGCCCTGGCAACAAATGCGGAGATCCAGTCGGAGAGATGCTGCAGCATGTACAGTAGCGCTCTCCATTGTCGCCCAGGCAGCCGAGATAACGGACGTCGAAGTGCCCAATTGGCCGCCGGTGCTAATCGGCTCTGGCCGCCAGAGGGAGCAAACATTCTGATGCAGCAGGTCGACTCTATTTACTGAAAGCGTCCCGCTCTGGAGCGTTATTCCCATCCGTGCATTGCATCATGCAGCCCGCCAGCACCGGAGCTCGTGCATTGGCAGGGAGACGCGCCTGTGCCCAGCCAGCGGTACGTCATCCATCACGGCTGTCCTCCAGGGGCCAAGCGTCGGTGGTGGTGAGAGTGTGGTGCGAAAAGAAGCATCGCCACTGCTACGCGAGCCGCGAAAACCGCCCTCCTCTCAGGCCTCCTTGCTCTGCTACATCTGTTGGGACTCGGGGATGAGCAGAAACAGGCCTTTGGGACTCGACAGCCAACCACCATGCGAGCACCACCCCAGATCGACGAACGCTTGTTCACCATCGACCTGCATGCCCTAGCTCCAATCACGACGCATATGTACAGTTGGAGCCGCTCGCTCTAGAGCCATTGTGGAGAAGTCGCGTCGCGGATGCTCTCCCGTATACCACTTCCCACAATGCTGCAGCAGGCGTGCAGTGGTTTGAATCCTTTCCGCTGCCCGCGAGGCAATAGTGTCCTGCACTCCTATGTACTCCATCTCGTGTTCTCTGGGGTCAGGGAGGCATCCGCGGAGTGGCCCGCTGAGATTCAGAACAAGATATAGGAGTATGAGTACGCATGCCCATCAGATCCCGCTCCCTGCATGTATCTGAACCTCTGGCGCCTTCGGCGGTTGCGAGAAAACAATCTGCTTGTGCCGTGAGCAAGATGCACATCGTACGAGAACGAACATGGCTATGCTGCTGTTCAGTGTGACATCAGAATAGATCCCGTACGCCAGTCCTATTCCAAATCTGGATGCAGCAGTTGTAGGTTTGCTGTCTTCCTGACTGTCAGATAGCATCAGATTCAAGCCAACGCAACGGCCCGCCCCCCCCTTTGACGCCCAACGGACCGCCCTGCATCGAGCAACCCTACTCTTTGTGTAACAGAGGTCAACTGGCTGCGTGTGGCTGCCGTTCAGCATCCGCCTGCAAGCCTATCTGCCAACAGCATGGCTCTGGGACAGCCACATCGACGCCCCGGACAATGCATGCCCAATGCGCTGAGGATAGGCACTACAGCCTGGAGTCGAGTTGCATCAAGCTGACGCAGTGTCATCTTCGGAGCATGGGCCCCTGCGATTCGTTTCGGGCTGCATATGTTGGAGCGGGAGGCAAGCGTTGGGACTCTCGCAGGAGCAAGTTTGCTCCAACACCATGCATGTGACTGTGATCGGGAGCAAACATCAAGTCTGATCAGTCCATGTCAGCAGAAAGGTGTGGAGTAGGGATGGAGAGGGTAGGGCCCTTTTCGACGACCTACAGGTAGGTTGAAACACTTGGACCAATATCAGAAAACCAACCCTGAGCAATCCACGTCCCCGCATCCATTGCCCATTCACCACTGATGCAATCTGGAGTTACACCATCGCGTAGCGCGGCACTTGGAAATAAATCAGAAACCGCTAGGGCACCTACTAAAAAATATCTTGGGCCACGGCTGAATTACTACTTTCCTACATGCAAATCGAAAGGAAAAGGGGGGAATAAGTGTCGAAGTGCTAAGGAAACAAAAGAAACGGGCGTGCCAGACCGACACGAAGGATGACAGCGGCACGAGAGCCCCGGTGGAATTGAAAGGACCCCAGTGTGCGAAGCAGAACCTCGCTCGCCCATGACTTTTCCCCGTGCCTGCAGAGTTATCCATCAAGAACAAAGGATGCTCTCCACCTTCAGAAAATGTATTCCGCCTCAGTAGACAACGCCCGCTTGCAACAAGAACCTGAGACTGAATCCTGGTTTTCACAATCAGCGCTGCATCTCTCCCTACCACCCTCATTATCGCGATACCCCAGTGTGCGTGCTTCAAGCCTCCTCGGCATCGTGCTCCGCTAGCTGGCCGCTCTGCTCCCTGTGCATTCTGGCCTCGATCTCCTTCAACTGGCTCTCGCGGGCTAGCAGCTCCTGTCGCTTCTCATTGATCTCGCGCTGCACCTTGACCTCGATCTCGCGCAGCTTCTCCTCCTCGCGACGGAGTTGTTCCTCCTTCAGGCGGACCGACTGGCTGGCAAGATCCTCGGGGTTCATTGACGAGTCCCTGTCGTCGTGTCAGCAATCAATTGGAAGACGCAGATACGCCCTCATGGAGGGTGTATGGTGGGAAAACTTACGCAGCGGCACCACCCTCGACGCTCTTGCTGAGCTTCTCGGTTCGGTAGTTCTCGTATAGGAAGTCATGCGTGATTTCCTTCAGATCGGCAAGATGGCTGTGAAGGAGGGCGCTCCGGACTGCGAGGAAATCGGAGTGTCGGGGGTTGTCAACCTCGACCACACCCCACGGGTACTGTCGGGCGCGCACCTTTCGGCCGCTGATCTCAACCACGTCCTCAGACCCGACTATAGCGAATGGCATGAGCCCACGGAGCTCGGCGTTCTCCTCCACTGTGTCTTCGTCGTCCTCCTCAATATCGTACGGGAAGTTGTACACTGGAATGCGGTAGTGCTCAATATCCTCCATGACCAGCTTCTTCGACTCTGCGAGCTCGGCAGGCGTGAGGGAGTCTGCCTTTCCAATGACGGGGATGACATTGACACGGGGCGATAAGCGCTTCATGAGTTCGATATCGAGCTCACGGAGTCTGTCACTTTGGTAAGCGCGGGTACAGGCTGGGAGGGACGATAGGCTTACCCATGGCCAGTAGGGGTGATGAAGTAGAGAAGGACGTGGACTCGATTGTCACGGAAACGAGGGTTACGCTTGATACGGGACTCCTCGGCAAGAATGTCATCGTATTGCCTCTCCAGGTAGCCAACGATCTCCGAGAAACTGAACAATGTGTAAGCGGGTATAGATTGGGCGAAGAACCATCATTATGTACCTGGCCTCATTATCGATCTGGTCACCGAAGCCGGGCGTGTCGACGATGGTGAGGGAGATGCGGGTGCCCTCCTCATCGAGCTCTAGCTCTGGCGAAACTGGATCAGCAAACCATCATTGCCTTTTGATGAGTGTTCCATGGGGTAACCTACCGACGGTGATGGGCTTGATTTTCACGCCCTCTTCGACGTGTGCGGCGGTCGGGTCGTCCGAGTCCTTGTGCTGGAGGACCTTCTTGCCACAGAGCGTATTCACGAAGGTGGTTCGTCCTGATGGTGAAGCGTTAGAGTGGGTTGAGCCCAGATGGGAGAGCCACGTACCTGTGCCTGAGGCGCCGCACACCATCAGACAAAACTGGATTCCCTTCTTGACATTCTTCTTCCTGCGGGTCTTGAGCATCTGGTAGAGTGTTAGCGCATGCGCCAGCAGCAATTGATGCCATTGTGCGGAGACAGGGTAGGCAGAGGCCGGACAGGGTGCTATGGGGGATAGGAGTCCGTACCGAACTCATTGTAGGCGTTGGATGGTGCGAGCGGTGCGCGGGGGCAGGCGACGGGATGCTGCTGGATGGCGGCGATGCAGACGCGGTGATGGAGGAGCAGAGTCGGGGGCTCGCGGTGTGGGCGTGTTGTTGGAGGTGGTGGCCAGGAAATTTGGAGGTGCTCCTTCTCGCGGACGGCCCATGCGTAAGGGGTCGTAGCTACTCCCGAACGAGCCACGGGGGCCTGCACGTGACGCCAGCGTAGTCTGTGCAGTATAGCAGTGAATTGGGTGAAATACACTGGCTCAATTAAACTGCAAAGCCGGGTGTGGAGAAGTATAGAGGCTGCAATTCGTCCAATATTGGCGTCCAGCTGTCACGATGCCAGCGGAGCCTTTCCAGGTCATTCATGTCACTTCAGGGCTGCAATCCACATGCCCCATATGCTGGTCTCAAGACGAATTCTAGCACAGGCTCGTCGTCTTGCGGAACCTTAGAATTGGCATTTTGATAATGTGCCCTGGCCGTTTGCGCACGTGCCGTTACCCGTGGACCCGTGGACCCGTGGACGAAGCTCCCGTCTCCACTGACAGGGTGCCTCATTGCTTGAGCTTCTGAGGTTCCACGGGTCTCTCGAGGACAACCGTGTATTCACCACCTCACTTGCACCTTGGGATTCGCACCGCACTCCGCAGCGTACCTAAACCCACCATGGGTGCAGACTGGACCTCTAAATCGCACCACCTCGCCGGCCTGAAGCTGCCATAACTCACAGCCACCCCGCTGCTACCTAGGTACCCTCTGCCAGCTGCCGCCTCCTCTTCCGTTGTAGCGCATCGAGTCCACTCACCAACATGAATACGCGGCCCGCGATCGATGAGTCCTCCGGACCGGCTGTGTTGTCTGCCGCGTTCAACAGCGACAACAGCTGCTTCTCAGCAGCCCTTGAAAATGGGTTCCGAAGTGAGCTCACCATTCACCCCCAACCCGGCCATGCTGACTTCGCATGCAGTTTTCAATGCAAAGACCTGCGACATGAAATCTGCCAGAGGTGCGTTCCTCAAACCACTTTCAACCAACCCGTCCTTAACGATTCTCCACGATAGATCTCGGAACGGGTATTGGCTGTGCGGAGATGCTGGGTACAACAAAATACATCGCACTGGTTGGCGGGGGGAAACAGCCCAAATTCCCACAAAACAAAGTTAGCATGACTGAGGACTCTGGCGAAGAGTGGCTGCTGGTGCACCGAGAGGCTGACAGGCACAAGGTCATCATCTGGAACGACCAGACCCAAACTGCCGCCCTATCCCTCGAATTCCGGACACCAGTCCAGCGAGTACGCCTTTCGCGCGGCTACATAGTA
Organism: Mytilinidion resinicola; assembly: GCF_010093595.1. Classification (NCBI taxonomy): domain Eukaryota; kingdom Fungi; phylum Ascomycota; class Dothideomycetes; order Mytilinidiales; family Mytilinidiaceae; genus Mytilinidion; species Mytilinidion resinicola. The sequence continues at coordinate 609,725 of NW_022985450.1, read as the reverse complement.
GTCGTCCTCCTAAACAGCGTCAACCTTTACAAGTTCTCGAGCCCACCTGAGAAGATTGCTATATTCGAAACCACCAACAACCCATTCGGTCTATGTTGTCTGGGTGAGAAGGTGATGTTATTTCCCGGAAGGACCCCAGGCCAAGTGCAGCTGGTGGAGCTAGCAAAGCGCAACGTGAGCATCATACCGGCCCATGGGAACCCGTTGAAGGCATTGGAGTTGAGCAAAGACGGCGAAGTGATAGCCACTGCAAGCGAAACTGGGACACTGCTTCGGATATGGTCAAGCACCAACTGCACTAAGCTCGGTGAATTGCGCCGCGGACTTGATCCGGCAACAATCTTTTCTCTGTCCTTCTCTCCGGACAGCACGCTCTTAGCCGTGACGTCAGATAAATGTACTTTGCATATATTTGATGTTCCCCTTCCTAAACACCTGGAACAAGTATCCGTGGACAGGTCCCGCAACTCTCCCACGCCCTCCGGTACAGACGCAGACACGGGCCCTACGAACAAATGGGGCGTTCTTTCGAAATTACCACTCCTACCGCGAACGTTCTCCGACACGTACAGCTTCGCTAACTGTCCATTTGAGATTGGAGACGAACCGTTGGGCTGGGGTACCGGCAGTCGAGGGGCCAGTAAGTCGCCAACATGGAATGCCCCGATTCCTGGAGTTCCCGGAGGAAGGCCCACGAAAGGCCTTATCGGTTGGCTCAGCAATACATCTCTTCTGGTCATCGGTGCTGGCCACGATGCAAGATGGGAGAAATTTGTTGTAGGCCTGTCCCAAGAAGGGAAACGGGTCGTTTTTAGAGAAGGCTGGAAGAAGTACCTAGACTGAGCGATGATGCTTTAGAATAATAACAGGTTACTCACGCCCAGCTTCCTTCCGCGACCCCTGAATCGCACCTCAGGCGTGAGATTCGCGGCATCAGCGTCTGCAGCGAGTGGAACGATGGAGGTTCTTGTAACCACTACTGGATCACTTATTTGGGCTTCATTAACTGCACCACGCTGGATGGAACCGCCTCGAGTATCAGTGTTAATCAGAATGTCCAGTGCTACTTCTACGACAACGCGAGCTGTGGCCCCGGCGACGACCGTAACTTTCTCATAGTCGATTCCCCAGGCTCGCACAACCTCACATTGATCAGCTAGAATGACAAGCCCGCCAGCTTCAAGTGCTTCTGATAGAGACGCTGGGTGCTAGTGATGGCCTGACAGCGCGGGTGGAGCTTGCTGGGTCTTTTCACTCCTTTTGTTACTTCTTCTGCTTGTTTCATGGATAGCCTGCCCCCTTCCCTAACCAAATTGAACCCTCTTTCACTCCAAGTACAACATCCCAATGTGCACCCAAGCAATCTTTTTTCCTGTTCAGGGAATTGTGCTGCTCATGCTCCAGCCTGAGCTGTGGCTGTGCTAGGGTGAGCGCACCCTAAGCCGAGACTGAGTAGCGTGTTGAAACCCAGTTTTGGGCCCTATATTTGACAGGGAGGGTTGAGACTAGGGTCTTAACCCTGCCTTGGAAGGCCTATTTCTGGGCCCGTAGGCCTGCTAGGTTCTAGTTTTACGTAGGTTATACCAAGGATCTCTAGACTATCTACATATAAGAATACTGTCTTTAAGTACTAGGTAAGAAACCTCTACTTATTGGTTCATCAACACAATCCCTTACGTCCCTACTTGTTAGCTTGTTAACACGATCCATTGGGCGGGTAAGGTTCACTAACTGTCTGTAGCCCGCAGGGCGGACCGACTATTGCCCACACTAGAATCACGCGACTCGGACCATTTTGACCAGACATATTCCTGCTGCGTGATCACACCTTATTTTTGACAACTGCGATCGACAGATGATGGAGGTTCCTGGCTATCGCAATATCACATCCTCTAGCTCTTCAATTGGTTTCCCGACAGCCCTCACAGCTTCTCCGACCATCAACCCCTGAACATCACATTCCCCAACCAGACTCCACGAGCCATCCTCATCATATCTTCCGCACATGTTTTTCTGTCTCAACAAGAACGGCACATCTGCCCCCAGCAGTACATGCACTGTATCCCCAATCTCCGTTGCCGCAGGTCCAACGCCGAAGAAACAATTCTGCGTCACGAAACCTGTCGAATAGACTCCAGGAACTCCTGTGAATTCAGCTTTGACCAGAAGTACTGGAGGGCGATCATTGCCGTAATGCCAATCTTATGGAAGTTGATGGTTGCCTGGCCCCAATGCGCAATTGGTCGTCTCGCTAAGCCAACCTCTTGTATGATCCATGTTCTGGAGAAATATTCGGATTCTGATAGAGACACAAATCGGCCCATTGTGATAAAGGTCCAGAGAGGGTTGGCTTGGAAGAACGCCGTTAGGTGCAACAAGTTTTGGATTGCGTCTTCGACACGCAAGATGTCATTTTGGATAGTATCAAAGGCATCTGCGGCGCATCCTTTTTCATCAGGGCCAAGCTAGACAAAGACTTCTTCGGCGAACCAATGAATGTCTGTCATCAGAGCAACTTGCTTATTCTTCTCCGTGGTGTTGTTTTGATTGATCCAAAGTGCATCTACTCAGACAATCGTACGAGGTCCAGCCTCTTTGCGTATATGCCTGAGGGCTTGTCCAAGATTCTTGCCGATTGTGACTTCATGGCCGTTGCAAATGAAAGGAGTAGAGTCGATTCCCGTTCCCCAGACATAAGAAAGGGCTGCATACCGGGGCCGGTCATTGTGCACCATTTCTCCTCAGAGGCGCGCGCGGCTATCTTGCTCTGAGAAGAGGTGCAAGACTCGGATGGTCTTTTCGCCTTGAACGCGGCTGTATCTATATATCGTCGTGAACATGATTGCGAATGGGTGCCACAAGTCCAGTATCCCTGTTGCGAGCCGTGGTGACCTCCTTCGATGTGCCAGCACATATTGCGCCCCCGTTTGGAACTTTGCACGTGCTTTTGCGAAAGCATGTAGACCGCCTCGCAGGCAATTGAATATCCTTACAGAACTCCAGTCGGATCACAGCAAGGCATGATTTTGAAGCGAAAAGCAGACACCTTCTTTGTAGCCCATATCGCATTTATACATTAATACACCGATGGCCTTCTACCCAACGTCTTCTATTCCTTTGCATACGCCTTATTTTCCCTATACTCTTAGTCTACTATTGGTACCGGATGGCCATACACAACGACATCGATAACATTATGCTCGGTTTGCACGATGACTGATGCAACGCGCGATACAACAAATTCATGCAGCTCTTCGAGTACGTCACCGAAGGCAACCTCGGATCTTAGACACAGAAGTTAATGAGCAGGGTCGACGACGGCTCTTACGTTGCTCTCAACAGGGTATACCGATACGTCATCGCCCCACGCCTTCATATAGCTGAGGACAAACGGATCGCCGCTAGCAGCAAGTGGTCGAAAGGCGATAGGAGTTATCCAAGGGGAGGGCATCCGAGCCCCTGTTCCGAGGGTTTATGAACGTGTTCGTGGAGAGGTCGACGTCGAATCCAATATTTGACGGAGACGAGGATACATTGAATGGCCGAGTGTTGGGCGAGTGCGCCTAGCGCCATGATGAGGACGTGGTCTTGGAGCACAATCTTGCCTTTAATTATGACCCAAATGCATGGTCGCATCGAATCCCTCCCGACTGTTTGAACCCACATGGGCCGACGGATGCAGAGACCTTTCTCAGTGTGGTTGTTATGTTCGATAGGAATAGTGCGGTGGAGATACGAGTGGCCAGAGGAGCGTGTGGATAGGCGGTACGTATATCGCTTGCCCGCAATGTTACCAGCAGCGATGCTAGCGCCCAGGTCTGACTTCATCCGATCTTTGGGTATTATGGGATAGGCTACGAGTCCAATGAGGGTTCCTAGAGACACGCGTTTAACGTTAGCCCTGCGAGGTCCGTAGTCGAGACGTAGCTTGCGTAAGATACTTCTTCCCAGACGGATCGAAATGACTATCGATGAAGAGAGTCCACATTTGTGATGCACAGAACTGGAAGAAGAAACGCAAGCTCGTTCTTCCCAATCATCTCACTCAGAAAGCGGCAGACTTACCCATGCCCATATACTCTCTTGTTCCTTGGCCCGTAACAGATTTCCTCGAGGTACATCATTCGCCTAGCTCTTACTTCTCTCATGTATTTATCTTGATCGGTACTCCTTTGCGGCTCCTCCTCCTCCTTGGACAACAAAAGTCTGGCAATTGCATAGCCGACGCAGACGCAGAAGCCGGCTACGAGCATGCATATGAGGATAATCCAGCCCTATGATCGGAGCTTAGCTACAGAATGCTTGTATGGAAAACGCAGACGTACGGGTGCTACTGCGTAAGCCATTTCATCTCAGTTTTTTTCTCTGACTCCGCGGTGGTGATTAAGCTCAGACGATATAAAGTAGCTAGATAATATAGCAAAGAGTCTAAGAAATTATGCGTCCTACTTCACGATAAGGGATAATGGAATCGCGAAGCGTTCGAGTGTCTGAAAGATTAGTATGAGTATCGCGAGACCTAGATGTGGTGGGCTGAGCCCAGTATATCCGACAACTGATCTATACAGCCTGCTCCGGATGCTCGGAAGGAAAAAGCAAGGGTGTGAGGATCTTGCTACAGATATGCCCACACGCACGTGACTGTTCAATACCCATTCGAAGGACCGGGGTAGAAAAGCCAGAACATATCGACGCAGGCCAATAGTCAAAGAAGAGAGCATGGGTGTTCCGGATGTACGAACAGGCTGACCATTGGCAGCCAGCGTCTTCATGTGGAGGCTGACGTGGCCCCGCGAGGGTCGCATACCCACATGCTGCAGCGGCTATCTAATAATACGCCGGGAACGTATACTATTTGCGAAGTCGCTGTTCGGCGATCGGATTACTGGACGGCTTCTTCCGGCGATGATACGAGTAAACAGCAGAGGACCTGTGACTGTAAATCTGGAGCCTATGCGTTACCGAATCAGCTTCCGATGCGCAAGCAAGTCGATATTGATGGCCACGAGTTTTGGGGTTTTTGTAGATACGGAAACTATTGGGATGAGAATATTGGACAGATACGAGACTGGAATGGGATTTCGACGAGTAATCAGTGTGAGTTGCGCTGGAATCGATGTCACTCGAGGTGCTTTGGTATGCCATGTTCTGGTGGGTTCTCTGCCAGTGCGTGTCATTTGGTCGTGAGAGTTGGTCGTAGTCAGTCCGGTCTGGCGATGGGATGTCGGGTATCCTGGACGCTAGTTCGTTTGCGTCCTAGAAGTGCTAGGCAGGGTTGCAGGGTAGAATGGCAGTCCCACACTGTCTGAGCATGCCCAGAGGACTATCAGGCTTGTTAATGCTATCTTTTACGTTGTTTGAAGGTGTTAGACCCACGTAGCCGTAGACTGCCACTTTATGTTCTGCCAGGTGGTAGATGAACCCCCTCACAGTATTGTTGATCACCATCACTACTCACACACAGTAGATTAAATTATGCACTGAGATATGAGATTGACCCTCATATCTGGTACCGGGGATTGGACTTTTTGAATGCTAGTCCGCAAGTTATGATCTTCTGATTCCCTATTATTTGCCCCGGACCCATGTCATGTCAAAGCTTATCTGGCATCCCTTGCTGAAGTCTCTCTGCAGTCAATAACTAGACATACTCCAGCTTGTTTAGTTCTGGTGATATATAGGCCATACGTTAAGCTCTGTTAAAAGAACTGTTATCGGTGGGTCGCTATACTGAATTCCGCAAACGCAAGAATTATATTCAACCCTTCTTCCGCAAACGTGAAGATAGGTAGCATCTAAGGCAAGATCTCAGAAAACGTTAATCAACATCCGAGATGCGTATTGCGTTCGTTGACTGGACAAGCCGTAACCATGGTTGAAGGTTTCCGACTAAGGACCGCACACCCCGCAGTCTCCCTCTCCAAGCTCATGCAGGTACGGAAAACCATTACCACATTCGCAATGACCTCTCGTGCCGACCCTCGTGCCAGCAACAAAAACACGGTGCTCAGGGATCATAACCATTTTGGGTTAAGAATTCTACAGTTCTGGTAGTCCAACACTCGCATCCCCATTCTGACCTATTTCTCTCCCCCATCACCACCACACCATGCCCCCCGGCATCCTCTGGGTCGCCTCGCGCATCAAAACCCCCACTCTAACCCCCGAAACCTTCTGCGCCTGGTACGAGAACGTGCACATCCACGAAATGACCGCGCTCTCGGGCGTGCCGCGCGCCGCCCGCTACGAAGCCATCCAGCCCGAGCCCTACCCCAACGCACTCTCTTCCGACGCGCCCTGGCTCACCGTCTACGAGATGCCGGACATCGATTTTCGAACGACCAAAGAGTTCCGCGGGCTGGACGGCCAGAGCGAGCCGGCGGCGGAGCTGCTGGAGGGCGTGTTCAAGAAGGCGCGGTTTGACACGCGGTTTTACGAGTGTGTGCAGGTACATGAGAAGGAAGGGGGCGCGAAGAAAGGTATGGCGAGCTACAGAGCAGCCCAAGTGACGGGACCACGGTTTGATTTTCGGAGTGGCTGACGGATGTGTAGGGCCGGCGTCTCTGATTATCTCTGCTGCGTTGACTCCGGCGCCTGGGAAGGAGGATGATTTCGATGCGTGGTATAGGCAGGAGCATCTCCCGCTTATTGGAGAGGGTGCTGGGTATCGGCGTTCGCGACGGTTCAAGTTGGTTAATGCTACTGCTCTTGATGAGTTTAAGAGGATTGAGCCCGAGGTTCCGTCGTATCTTGCCATTCATGAGTTTGATGGCGACGAGCTTCCGATGGATGAGCTTGCGAAAGTGGATGAGACGGAGTGGAGCAAGAAGGTTGTTGGAGAGTTGACCCAGATGGAAGCGGGCTTTTACAAGTTGAAAAGGCAGTATGAAACGGAAAGCGAAGCGAAGCTGTAGGTCGTCTCTTGGGCTCGATGTGTTGCAGTGTAATAGATCTGAAAGTAGTAGTAAATCTACCCCCTCCTCTCGAACGATTGTGTACGAAGCCTGGCGACTACGGAACGTGAATGACATGGCTCATCACAAAAGATCTCATGCTTTCCATTCATCCTTAGACTAGTAGTCTACTTCTCTTCATCACCAATGCTCCTTCCCAGACAGTTCCAACCAGCAGCGCACCCGTAGAGTTACGATGCCCAAATCGCACCGATTGCGCGAAACCAAAGCTAATCTATGCTGCCAAGTTCGGGAAGAATAAATGGCAGCAAGAGAAGCACTACGCCTTAACCAACACTGTTTATACATAGACGCCAATTGCGCACACATAGAAAGAAGAAAACGCTCCACTATGGTACTGCGCGCTTCCTTTCCTGGAAAACGCGAAGAATGAGAAGATTAAGTAGATAGAAAGGCAAGAAGGCAAGACTAGAAGCGTGCACATGCTCTGTCGAAATTCCGTCGAAAAACACCGATTGATACGAAGCGAGAAGACGGAAATGAATAGCGGCACCTGAGCTAGTTGGAAGCAAGCCACGGTAGGGATACCTCGGCACTAGGATGTCAGAACGTAGAAACGCTAGTGGCCTTAGCCTATTCGTGTGTTTTCGATCGACCCCTGTTGTTTATGGACTGGCGGATTCTGATGAGGGCTCTGCCAGAAATCCAAACTCGCGATAACGTCGTTTCCAATTTCGTCCTCATACGCGTATAGTATCTTGCCATGGTCAGTATGGCTGCTCAAATTAGAAGGTGTAGCATAACGTACCTCTCTCGTGGAAGAGTGCAGCATCCGGATATTCTTGGCCGTCAGAATATGCACCAGTACGCCACTTTCCATGTGCCGAATCTCAATAAAGCTTGGCTCAAAGGCCAAGATATATGGATTGAAGATTGCGAAGGCCTGCGGATTACCTTCCCATACAATCTTCCAGTCAGGCCTCGCTCGCCATCCATTTCTATTGACGAACAGAGAGAAGTCTGTGTAGCAGAGCAGGAACTCGCTCGCAAGCCTCTCAATGTGAATGGGTTTAATATTCTCTTTGCGCGCGACGAAGTCAAGCGACGTGTCGGCTTGATCAAGCAGAGACTGCGTTTCCAGGGTCTCGAGACTAACAACTTCGAAGCCACGAGCACAGCCGACGCATAACTTGGAGCGTAGGAAATGAATCGAACTAGACTCTGTAGGAATGTAGAACTCCTGGTATAGATTAGCACGGATTCAGAAGATTGGAGAGGGTCTGGTTGGAGAACGGGGGAAGAGATCATATCAAAGTCGGTTTCAGATGCAGTCTCTACCGGAAGCGTAAGAAAAAAGGGTAGACTAACCTTGTATGGCTTCAGGACATCTTGGCCGCCAGCCAGCATCTTCGCCAAACCAGACTTCTTGGACTTCTTGCCCATATTATCCATGGGCTCGAATACTTTGATGGTGGTTGACAGCGAGGTGGTTTTGACGCAAGCAACAAGCTGCTGGCCCAAGCATACTCCGGCTTTGAAGAAGTTGCAATGACAAATTTTTCTCCCCCGCTTGACCACAGAGGCTTGGCTCTCCTCTGGATCTAGTGCCTCCATGGGGTAGGAGTACAGGGTCTTCTCTGTTAGTACGAGCAAAACTGAATGCTGCTCGAGAACGTCAACTTGAGTAACTGATTTGCAGTCCAAGACCCGCTTTGGCTTGAAAGAGGAGTCCTTTGGCTTGCGATCACAAACGTAGACACCAGAATCAGTTCCTAGGACAAGTTTACGACCACCATCTGCATCCTTATTAGCAAAGTAGCTCAATATCTATGGCCGGTGTTTTCATACCAATCGGAACGCAACAGGTGACCCGCATCGCTGGAGTGAAGAAACCCTCGTTCAAAATGGTCTTGGTGAAGATGTTGCTTCGGTCTTTGAGGTTCTTCTGTTGAGCCTCGATATGCTCCATCCACTTTTGCTGTGAGATCTGGGTACTGCAGAATAGAGTCAATTCATATCCGCCCTTTCCCAGATGCTTAAAGGTGATTGGATATCCCTGTGCCTTTGCCGCATCTCCCTTGGGGGTGTTCGAAGTCATTGACTTTGTGCCCGGTAATAAGTTTGACGACGGTCTCTTCGTTATGCCCATTTTGGGCATAAACTCCTCCATCTGTGTAATGACAAGCAGCTCGAGCGGAATAGGCTTCTTATATACCTTGTGCTCTTCGCGCTTGTTGACCAACTTCACCCTGACAAGGAGGACTGCGTGATCGAAAAGATAGCAGGTGATGTCTCCAGTGTTGTCCGTTGGGTTCTTCTTCAAGGTGCCTTTGAAGACAAGCTGGCGGTTCTCCTCGGTCAGCTTGAGGTCCACATACTCCCCTGGGCGGAACTTGAGGTCTCTGTTGAGTTGCATAAGGTTGAAGTGGTTCTCTGCTTTGCCGGATTCCTCGTTCACCTTTGAAAGGATGCCCTTGATCATGGCAACGGCTTTTGGGATATCCTGCTTGTCCGGATTGTCTTCTGCTGTGCACTTCAATATGGCCTCTAGCAGCAGAGGGTATCGTGCTAATCGCGTGGTTGGCTTAGTGAGGTATCCGTTGAGTTCTAGCTTTCTCGACTCCCTCATCCTCTCAACCTGATCTACGAATTTAGAGAAATTTACGTTCGTTCGCTTCTCATGCTCAAACTCGTATTTCCCGAAGAGTTGGTTCGCGCCGTACTTGATGAAAGGACTAAAGTGAGGCACGTATTCCAGGAAAATATCTCCGACATTGCGGACTACAGGGTTCTGCTGTTGGCGTCGCGTTAGAGATTCCGCGAGCCTCGAATTGACCATGTAGACTTCTTGACAGTTGGAAAATACAGTCCGGACAAACTTTTCTCGTCGGTGTTCCGGAATCGGCGATCCAACGGCTTGGCGAAGCGGCTTCATCCAGAAGTCACGAAGGTACTCTAGATCCTTGACGAAGTCCCGCTCGGTGTACATCAGCTCGGAAATGACCTCCTGGCGCTTCTTCTCTTTGTCGTTGACGCTGTCTGCGACTTCTTTCGATACGGTGTTGATCCAAAGCTTTTGCTCATCATCTTTGTCATCGTGCAAGCTCGTACGTGATTCTTCCCGTTTCAGACCTAGCTGTGGTTTCATGTTTAGTCTAGCCTGCTGTTCCAGTCGACGAGGGCAGGCGATGGAGTAGCAAAGTCGGTGGCTTGTGCAAGTTGGCGAATAACATTCGGTGAGAAGAGTAAACACGCCGTTGACCTCCGTGGTATCTTCGAGCAGAGTTTCCCGGAACTGGTATACCTCGTTGTTGGAATCTCGTAGTCTGTGGGCATATGTGACATCATGGAAGAACTTTTGCGCGTCCAAGGACCTGCCTAAGAGTAGCGCCAGATTACGATCCGTGGTCTTGATGATGAACGATATGAGGTCTACGGCTTCTGCTCCCGTGAAAGCACTCTTGTAAACCAGGCCGTCCTTCTCCTTTTCATAGAGGCCGATGCGGTCTCTGAATATTTCAGCGACGCGAGACAATAGCGCAGGATACACCAAGGGGGCTCGGCGCTGCGCGACCATCATAGCTTGCTGCTGCATTGCTGTAGTCGGTGTTCTAGAAGCACTCGAGGGGTTTGACCTCAAGGTCATGGAGTCACTTCGTTCAGAAGGTGAAGGCACAATGGTAGAGGCCATGGACATGGTTCGGCCGGGAAAACTGCCTTGGCTCGTACTCCTAGTCTTGCTTCCAGGCCCAACATTGATTGGAGGCGGAGAACCAGCTGGAACTTTATCTACCGCGGAGCCATCTTGTCCTCCTGATTCTCTACGCCGGTTCGGTATTATACGCCCGCTCATCGTTTGCGCGTACTCGCTGTCTCTAGCATATGAGGACATGGACATCGTCCGTTCGTCAGGGCGCTCAGGCACAACTCGCCCCTGTGCGGTTGTCCTTGCAAGATGGTTCATATACGGTTGCTGTCGAAAAGCCTGAGCTGGATTAGTAACTCTCGCCGTAGAAGAATCCTGGTTACGCGTTGCTGAACCCACCGGGCTTTCGTAGCCTCTCCCACTGGGAGCGTGAAATTGAGGACGAGATCCCACGGCCATGGATTGCGATCGATACTGATCAGAGTTCAAAGCAGGGGCAGAAGGGGGTGGTATGCCACCACTTGGGTATCGGTTAGGAACTGGCTTGTTGAATGGCGGCGCTCCCGGAGGTGCCATGCGCGAGTCTAGTCGCTGAGGCTGTCCATAGGGCTGACGCTCTGGACGTAAAGGCTGTGGGAGATATTGCGGCTGGGGCTGGCGCTGTTGTGCGGGAATTCCGGCACCATCCGAGTGTCGCTGTGGTGGGGGCCCATAGCCATTCATGGAGGTTCGGCTTTCGTGATCTGGGGGCGGCTGATTGTATTGACCAGAGGGATTGGCATACCCATACTGGGGCCGCTGGTCGTAGCCGTTTGGCGGTTGTTGCCGTGGAGGGTTACCGTTCATGGGCTGTCTCATGGGCGGCGCTCTTCCCATCATGTCGCTGGACATGGTCTGGGCCCGGTCGACAGGCCGCATAGGCGGCTGGGAAGTCATGGTCTGGGACCGGCCTGGCGGTGGAGGACCGAATATATCATTGAATACTCTGTCCCTGGCGGGACCTGGCGTCTGGCCACCATAATTCCCTGGAGGTCGTGCATATTCTCTCCCCTGCTGGGTGCCGTAGTCCGCCATCCAGACTGATTCTCTCAGTACAGCGGCAGAAGGGCAACCCGCATCCGCTCAAGTCACTGCTGGGTAGGTGAGGTACGTTGTTGTGGGAGTGGGGCGTGATGCTCGCGGGGACCGAGGATGGGTATTGAGGAGGTCACAATCGCTCCACACGGCCGTCAACAGCCGGTGGGTGTCGTGGCTGTGAGAGTTTGTGCCTGTGAAGGATCAAACAGGGTGCTAGGACGGGCGTAGGGTCCGAAGAATGGATATGTGGGAGCAGTGAGGATGGAGGAGTGGGTTGGGTGCGGAGAGCGGCCGGCCCAGCGAGAGGGTCAGGCGGCGCAGGAAGTTCGGGTCTGTCGCTCCGGGAGGGTGGGTAGAAGGCGATAGGATCTGGGAGGTAGGGCGTGCTGTCCGGGCGGATACTGAGGTAGAATGGGAGTTTGCGTGTGTCGGAGCCCAGACAGGTGGAGAATCAGACAGTTGGGAGTTCAGAGCCCAGTCTGCGAATGGCTAGAATGCATTTGGCCCGCGCTAGCCCCGGCCCGCATCTTCTGTCTCGCGGACGTCGTCTATCACAGCTCATCGATCATTCACGCTCCAAACAGCCTTGAACATCAGCTTGTACCAATTATCCAGTGACCGCGCTCTTTACCCCCCAGACTGCCGCTATGGAGAACGAGCTGGCTCCGAAGTATGCGCCGTTCTTCGGCATGGTGAGTACCCTGTGTCAATCATGAAGTAGCTCCAGCTAACATCTGCAGGCTGGTGTTGCATTTGCTGTAGGTCTTCTATTCCCACTGAAAGCCTAGGATGCTCACGCAGTGCTTGCTAGATGATCTTCGGATGTTCGTCACCACCACCGCCCTCCGCAAAAAGCAACACTGACCAGCTATCTCAGGCGTTGGGGCAGCATATGGAACGGCGAAGTCAGGGATGGGCATTGCGGGCGTTGGTGTCTACAGGCCCGACCTGATAATGAAGGTAGCAGCCCCACTGCTCCGTGAACGACTTGCGACTGACGTATCTCGAAGTCCCTCATCCCCGTCGTCATGTCCGGTATCCTCGCAGTCTACGCCCTAGTGATATCGGTCCTCATCGCGAACGACCTGAAGCCGCCGCCGAAGAACTACAGTTTATTTGCCGGGTTCATGCATCTGTCCGCGGGGCTGTCGGTTGGTCTGACCGGCATGGCGGCAGGGTACGCTATTGGAATTGTGGGAGATACGGTCCGTTGTCACCTTGTGAGGGAATAGGCAGCACGCTAACGTCGTAAGGGTGTGCGAGCATTTATGCGACAGTCGAGGATTTTCGTGGGCATGGTGCTGATTCTGATTTTCGCTGAAGTCCTAGGTCTTTATGGGTAGGTCACAGAAGCTCTTCCATGCTTGGAGTTTGGGACTGACAGGCTTGTAGACTGATTGTAGCACTCATCCTCAACACACGCAGCTCAGGATAAGGAGAGGGTGGAGCTGTACCATAGGTCTCTTTGGTTCGACTGTATATTAGAGGAGTCTGGAACGGCGGTGCGGATTGGGCTGCACATCAGTTGAGAGGGCACTATCATATGGGTCACGTGAGCGAGAGCAACATGAGCAGAACTGAAAGCACTCTCTCTTTCTAGTCCCTGCTCATAAGCTAGTGTATACTTGCTCTGGACTACCTAGTTCGGGCTTTTGGAAACGTATCGAGTCACTTCAAATAATTGTATGTATAGATATGAAAGAAGGGACTGGTGATCTGAATGTGCCATCTGCCTGACCTGTCAACCGACATGTACATACGGAATTTAGTAGAGCTTTTCAAGGCACTGTTCTTTTATTATATGAAAGCACCTGGCCAGCACAGCTCGAAACAACGGTTCCGCTGTTCTGCCGCTAGCTGCTAGCTCGTACACCTGTCACCTCTCCGCAGCGGCCCACGGATTTGATTCACGGACGCGATCGTGGCGCTGTCAAACTAAGACGATGCAGTCGTGACGTGCATCAGAAGCCGGCCTCTTCGTCCCACGCCGAGTCCCGCAAAGCATTGAATGCTGAGGGTGAATGAAGCTCCAGATGCTGGACACCTCGACAGTTCTCGACGCCCCATTCCTCCATCCAACTCTCCATGAATCCCGCGAGCGCTACACGGATTGCACAATCTCTCCAACAACTCGCGGTCCACGACGGTTTCAGGCTGCTTCGGGCGTGCCGATAGTGAATGCATGCAGCCTCATCCTCTCCTGGCTCCCGCGCCGCCAGCCCCAAGCGTCACCGGCGCCCAACCGGCCTGCAACCCCGCTGACCTCGCTCGCCGTGCCTCTCCCGGCTTGCTCGTAGTTGTCGACGTCTGACGTGCCGGACTTCCTCCAGGCTCTCTCCAACCACACATGCCTGGGCCCTGATCCACGGCTGAATGCGACTTCTCTCGCGCGCGCAGGCCTCTCCCACACGCCGCCTCCCGGCGGAAGCCATGACCTAGCCGCAAGGCAATTGCACTCCGCCTGCCCTGCGCCCGCCGCGCTCGCCGCGCCCGCTGCCCCCGATGGCTTCGGCCGCTGTGCACAAGCTGCTCCACCATGAGCGCTCGCATCCCGACGACCAGCGCGACGAGTCGCCCCAGCCCGATCCCCACGAGTTGGACGCCATGGAGCGCGTCCGCGACGACGAGAAGCGCATGCTGTCACAGTGGGAGGACACCAAGCGCCCCCTGAGCCCGACCCAGATGCACGGGGATGCCAGCCGCAAGATAGTCGGGCACTCGTCGCGAGTCCTGCGCCAGCAAGACTTCGAGCTCATCAAGACGCTGGGAACCGGTAGGGTGCACCAATACTAGGAGACGGCCGTTGCTGACATGGACCGCGATGCGCAGGCACTTTTGCGCGAGTATGGCTCGTAAGCCTCGCGAGCCCCAAGGACGGCGCTGCAACCAAAGTCTTTGCGCTGAAGATTTTGCGGAAAGTCGACGGTACGTAGAGACTCGATCGCTGCACGGCGGCAACCTGCAGCGCCCGCTAACCCGCGCGTGTCTTTTCAGTCATTCGACTGAAACAGGTCGAGCACGTCCGCAACGAACGAAATGTGCTTGCGAGAGTAGCAGGACACCCTTTCATCACGACTATGGTGGCCAGCTTCCAGGACCACGATTCTCTCTACATGCTTGTAAGCGACCCGCTGCATCGCAACATCTGCGACATCAACTGCTGACACAGTGCGTGCTACACAGCTCGACTATTGCCCTGGAGGCGAAGTCTTTAGTTACCTACGAAGAGCTCGACGTTTCAATGAGCCAACATCCCAATTCTACGCCGCCGAGATCGTTCTCATTCTGGAGTTCTTGCACGAGAGTGAAGGAGTCGCATATCGGGATCTAAAGCCGGAGAATATATTGATAGACGCCCAGGGACATTTGAAACTGGTAGATTTTGGATTTGCGAAGAAGGTTGACAACAGTAGGTGTTTGTGGCTGCATTGGCTGCGTTTAGGGCTTATGATCCGCAGGGGAAACATACACGCTGTGTGGAACGCCAGAGTATCTCGCGCCGGAAGTCATTAGAAACACTGGTATGTTGATACCAGAGCACAATTGAGACCGAAAACACTAATCGATTCTAGGACATGGCTGCGCGGTCGATTGGTGGGCCTTTGGCATTCTAGTTTACGAATTCTTAGTCGGACAGCCACCGTTCTGGGACCAAAATCCCATGAAGATCTACGAGCAGTAAGCCACCACTTCCCCCCTCTCATTGCAGCGCATAAATCTCGGAACACTTTCTCACTCACACCTCCCACAGAATCGTAGAAGGCCGTGTGCGCTACCCCTCTGCCATGTCCGCCGACGCGCGCGACCTCATCGCCGGCCTCTGCACCGTCGACACCTCCAAACGGCTCGGCAACATCCAAGGTGGCGCTAGAACTGTGAAGGAGCACCCCTGGTTTCGCAACATCGACTGGGATGCGCTCTACCACCGCCGCGTCCAAGGCCCAATCGTGCCGCATCTCCGCGGGCCCGCCGACACACGCAACTTCGACGAGTACGAGCCGGAGCCGGAGGGGCGGGAGGAATACTCGGCCGATATGCGCGATAGATGGGATGAGTGCTTCAAAGATTTCTAGACTGGTTAGTGCAGGGGCTTTTGGATCGGGGGTCCCTTGGAGATTCATTGCAGCGTCTTTGGGAAGAAGGAACGGCGGGATGTTGCAAGGCAGAGGGGCTGTTATTCATCGCTAGGGACTGTCTTCGGCGCAACTTGAGGGTTGGGGTGGTTTTAACGTGTTGATGGTGTGAATGGCATTACGATACCTGGATGTACAGTTCATATTTTGAATAGGGCTTCTGGGCTTGTATATTAGTACTTTTGCATATTTTTTGATTCATTCGGATTTAGGCATCGTGCAAGTCTCTCATACAAAGCCTCGTCATAGAAAAATTCGTGCACTCGTTTGCCGCTGCATGAGGAGCTTCGGAGTATTTTCTGCATTCCGAATAAGAGAGAGGTTGGGTATTTTGGACAACTGGTAAACTCGCGAGGCGACTCCAGACAGTGTCAACAGCGTGTACGCAGATTGGAAGTGTATTTGCTGCCCCAGTTTCTGTGAGTACGTTGGAGCCCTACAGGCAGTGGCAGGAAAGTGTACGGATATCTATGGCAAGGCATTGTTCAGCGCAGCGTCATCACATAAACTATTCAAAGAGTAGTTCAATCGAAGAAAACAGGACACCAGATTCACGAAGAGAACTACTGTACAGTCAAATCCCGGATTTTCTCAATCCGGTGCTGAAGCTCTCCATCAGTATACGACAGTCTCCAAAACAGTACCGATTAGGCGCTGATTGAGAACTGTTCCTTTACGTACACTTGCAGAGAATAGAAGCCCGGAAAATCCGACGCCATCGCAAATGGGACAAAGAACCAGTAGAAATCAAGGGAAATTCGAGAAAAGAAAACAAAGAAATCAGTAGTACAGTGTCTGATCGAGGCCAGCCCAACTCTCCGCGCTCTGGATGACCATGGCACTAAAGCGAGCCAGATTCTCGCTGAAGATGGACTCGCCGACGTCGTAGCTGATGGGGATGACGCCCAGGAAGTGACGACCGCTGCCGAAAGCGCCGTTGCGGCCCATGGAAGGCGTGTTGCTGTACTTCCACTCGCGAAGAGAGCGGTGGAGGTAGAGGCAAAGCATGAGGAGGAACAGGGAGAGCCATTGGAAGATGTGCTTGGTGGAGGGCATCCGGGACTCGACGATAGGAGGGTCGTTGATGATGGTGTACAAGGCTGATTCTCCGAGCTGCTGGATCGGAGCCTGGGCGGGAGTCTTAGTGATAGGAGGGGCCGCAGACGCATCGATCGGAGCCGCGTTGATGGTAGTCGTGATGTCTGACTGCTGGAACTGCGGAGCCACGGGTTCGACGGAAGGAATGTCAATCTCGTTGATCTCGCTCATGGATATGACGGGAACGGGAGCGATGATGGGCGACATGCCAATGCTCCTAACTAGGGTAGCTTGAGGTTCGACGGGAACAATCTCAATTTCTTTGATCTCGCTCATGGAGAGGACAGGAGTGGGGACGATGATGGGCGACATGCCAATGCTCCTAACCAGGGTAGGTTGAGGTTCGACGGGAACAATCTCAATCTCTTTGATCTCGCTCATGGACAGGACAGGAGTGGGGCGGATGATGGGCGACGTGCCAATGCTCCTAACAGGGGTCTGCGTAAGGATTGGGACTTGAGGTTCGATGGGTGCTTCGTCGACAAAGGTCTTGAAAATGAAGCTGAATTGCTCAGGCTCTTCTTCATCAAGAGACTCGCCGGTCTCATTTAGCTCATCTTCCAGTGATTCTTGAGTCGTGAAGCCAGTGTTCTCGAGGTTTGTGCCCATAGCCTTCTCCAGCTGAGCGTGCAACTCGCGAATTCGTTCGTCCTTAGTAGCGAGTTCGCCGTCCTTAGCCGTGAGCTCATCGTCCTTCGCCTTCAATCTGGCGTCCAGGGATTTGTCGGCAGTCCTGACTTTCTGAAGATCGGTCTCGAGGCGTGAGATGCTGGCGCCCTTGGCAATGATGTCGGTGTTTTTTGCTTCCAGATCCTTCTTCAGTTGCTTGACATCGGCCTCCAGCTCGGCGATCATGGCGTTCGCATTTGGCAGTTCGTTAGCTGAGGCCTTAAGAGTTTCCATCGCGGTCTGGTTCTCGTCAAATTCACGCTGGAGGCTTTCGAGCTTTTCCTCGGACTCGTCGTAATCGGTCTCCCAACTGCTGATGGCCTCGTCTTTAGTCTTGATATCGGCCTCAAGTTCGGTGATGTCGGCATTGAGAGTGGCGATGGTCTCGTTTGCGTCATTATATTCGGCGGTTTTGTTGTCCAAGTCCTGAGTTTTGCGCTTAAGTTCTTCCTCAAGCGTGGAGATTTGCGTGGAAAGCGTGTCGTTGGCGGTGGTCTTGGCGGCGATTTCGAGGGCCTGGTCGTTGATGGTGTTTTTCGACGCGGCAAGCTGGACGTCTCTCTCCTTGACAGTGGCATCCGCCTTGTCCTTCTGGTCCCCTACACGCTTGGCCTCGCCCTCCAGCCACTCGACATGCTCTTCCAGGCCCGAATTGGCGGTCTTCAAGCGTTCGATTTCCTTCTCCATGTCGGAGACTTTGTTTTGCGCAGCCTTGGACTCCTGGTAATAGAGATTGGTGGTGTTTTGCAGGTCGGCGCGAAGCCTTTTCTCGCCTTCAAGCTGCTGTCTGAGGTCCCCCAGCTCGTTGTTCGTGCGGACGTTATGCTCAAATTGAAAGGTGAAAGGCGGCGGGCCCGCCCGCCGGTCTTGGTTAGGGTCTGCCATGTTCAGACACGTGACAGTATACTAAGAGGAGAGGAAAATGAAAGAAATCTTGCGTACTAGGAATTGAAGAAGGAAGAAGAAGCTGAGATCAGGAGTGGTAGAAGATGATATACACTACAGGGCCTATTCAAGACAATAGTTATTCAGCACAATAGGATTCATATCTTCACCGTGATCCTATTGTCGGCCTGCACAATACTTCCGAAGTCGGCCCGAACAGCTGTAAATGGTAGGTCACGTGATAATTCTCACCAACCCACCTGAAAAAAGTAGCACACTTACCAAGCACTGTACCTCCTGTCTACACCTGCCTGCCACCATTTGAGGTGCTTCAACGAGTTTCCACATAGCCCACGATGAAAGGTTTCTGTCTCCTTTCAACTCCTGAAAATGCATTGACGCGCCTCAAACAGTGGCAGACAGGTGTAACGAGACAGCTTGACATCCCATCTAAGGTGCGTCCCTGCCTAGCGAGAAACCCTATATGGCGAGAAAATCAATAGGTACATTAACTTTAGGCAACTCAAACTCTATGCACACACTAATATTTCCTACAGTTCTATATAAGTCGTGTACTATGGCCACTACTAAATACTTAGAACACCTCCCACTTAAAAAATTACATTCGCATCGTCACCTTTATGCCTAATTTGCAGAGAGCCTTCTTTCATAGCGTATTAGAATTCCTTCGCCACAGCACCCCTTTCAAGCTCTTATCACTCCTGATGTTTATAAGAGGGCCTTATCTGAGCCTTAAAGCCTTATTACCATACTAGGAGGAGTCATTAGCCTTGTGGCTGCTATCGCATGCAAATTCATGCAGAGTCGCCATATCAATTGGTACCTCCAACCGAAGAGATCACTAATCCTGGCTAGTGCAAAACAGCCCATATAATCGTTACTGTGTAACTTACAGTGGCTGTTAGACCTGTGGCTGTGCACAGTCTTGGCAAGCAGACCTCAGCCGTGCACTCAGCCTCGGGCATAACGTAATCCGCATGCAAGCTGGCCACGCATGCATCCTGGCCACCCCATCAACACGCGACGCGTGATACAACTACAACCTCAATGCCTCCACCACAACGACGAGCAGACCCCTCTAAAGAGGGCAGAATTTATCTGGCTATCCAAGCGCACAAGCAAGGCCAATTTAGAAGTTTTCGAAAGGCCACTAGCACGTACGACGTGCCCCGAAGCACCGCACAGCTACGCGTCAAGGGCATCAAGCCAAAACGCGATTCTATTTCACCAAATCGCCGTCTCACGCCTGCATAAGAAGAGAGCCTCAAGCAATGGATTATATCGATGGATCAACGCGGAATGCCACCTAAGATCGCAATCGTACGGCAGATAGCTGGCCTGCTAGCTGCCTAGCGTGCTGGGCCTGGCATACAACAATCTATTAGCGAAAAATAGGTTTCCAACTATATTAAGCGCTATCCCTTAACCTGTCGATTAAGGCGCAACGCTCGGGCCACTTTTTGTAGCCAATCAGATGCACCGCATCGGCCCCTGAGTATGAGAGCTACGGAGAGATGA
>NW_022985450.1:587957-589339 GCF_010093595.1 Mytilinidion resinicola | reverse complement strand
ATGCGCGCTCGCCTGAGCCCGGCTCGGGCCTGTATGATGAGAGCATGTAGCTATTGCCCACAACCGTATCCAACAGGAAACTCCACAATGGCTTCCATGTCTTTCTGTGGACACGATTTGTATTATAATAGCTGCGCATCTGGTCTGCCACGTCCACGCCGCACATCTAAAGGTTATACTCATCGATCATCACTGGAACATTAAGCCACGCCTGCGCCTCTTTACCGAACATCTTCACCGTTTGATAATATCCTGTAGCTGTTTTTGTAGGTTGTTTCCGTAGCTTAGCAATGTAATCCTTCCTGTTATGCATAGTAGACAGGAACAAGACTATTGTTGCATCTTTCCAGGCGAATTCCATCACCTTATAACTCTTTAACAACTCGCTATATAGCATGCCCCACGGAATTTGCCTATTGTGGCTTAACTTAAGGTCTACAAGCGATGGAGAGAAGCTCTCTGCAGGCTTAATCTTTTTCCTCTTTATCTGGCGTTATAAAGCGCTAGATTGTTCCTCAATGGCGACAATATTTGTCTTAATTCCTTCTATCTCTTCTCTCTTTGTTTTAGTTGTGCGCACGGTGCCAGCTGCTCCTATTCCAAGCTCACGGAGCCTCTCAAATAGCTTTATATTAGAGAAAAGATTATCCAGCCAAACTACATGCTTATAAGGTAGATAGAGGGGTTGATTTGTGATAGAATTACGTTGTGTTAAAAGATTAAGCACAACAGCTTATGTTTTGGTGAAGCCCTCTGCAAGGAATAATTTGTCAAGGTTAATAGGGCCTTTCTTATCTCCCTTAGCATGCCATAGCTAATCAAGAACGTAGCCTTGATTCGCAAGAACCTATATTTTAAACCCCTCCGGCGTTGGTTTAGATAGAATGTTGACAATTTCGCTAGCCCGTCCTATAAACCTCTGTATTGTTTTATCGACAGTAAGGTAAGGGCCTGGGGTCTAGTACATGCGGCTGCGTACTTGTAGATACTTAGAGAGCTTATCTATACGCTCAAATATTAAATGGAATCCATCCTGGGGCATAGGAGAGCACCGAAAGTACCGATTAATCTGCTTAAACCGGGTCTTTGAAATATAGTCTTTCACTATATAGCTAGCACCACGTGATCTAGGGCCCTAATAGTCCTTAACGCGCTTCTCCACGGTAACTCCTATATAAATAAGTGTTCCAAAATAGGCATAGAGCTCGTGCCTTGTAGTTGGCTTCTATGGCCGTGGCAGGCGCACGTCGGTGGGCCGGTGCTGTTCTGCATGCTCGTTTATCCACTGCACCATCTTCTCCATTATTTTATTGGTGAAGAATAGCTTGAAAATGGCCATAGGATTATGCCGATTAAGACCAGAGGGCATAGAGGCTCTCCCT